>NC_141075.1:50982364-51582364 GCF_041138505.1 Cibotium barometz
CACTTTTTATAATAATAAAAAAATTCTTTTATGCATAAAAATCTATAATGATAAAGTAACACTTTTATAATAAAAAAATTATAATCTTTTATGCATACAAATCAATAATGATAAAAGTAACACTTTTATAAATAAATAAAAAATTCCTTTATGCATACAAATCAATAATGATAAAAGTAACACTTTTATAAATAAATAAAAAATTCCTTTATGCATATAAATCAATAATGATAAAAGTAACACTTTTATAATAATAATAAAAAATTCTTTTATGCATCCCTTTATGCATAAAAATCGATAATGATGAAAGTAACACTTTTATAATAAAAAATATTCTTTCATGCATAAAAATTCATTTTGATGAAAGTAACACTTTCATAATAAAAAAATATTCTTTCATGCATACTTTTATGCATAAAAATCAATAATGATAAAAGTAACACTTTTATTTAAAAAACAATCTTTTATGCATATTTTTATGCATACAAATCAATAATGACAAAAGTAACGCTTTTATAATTAAAATTTTTTCTTTTATGCATAAAAATCCATTTTGATGAAAGTAACACTTTCATAATAAAAAATTATTCTTTCACGCATACTTTTATGCATAAAAATCAATAATGATAAAAGTAACACTTTTATAATTAAAAAAAATCTTTTATGCATACAAATCAATAATGATAAAAGTAACACTTTTATAATAATAAAAATTTCTTTTATGCATACAAATCAATAATGATAAAAGTAACACTTTTATAATAATAAAAAATCTTTTATGCATCCCTTTATGCATAAAAATCAATAATGATGAAAATAACACTTTTATAATAAAAAATTTTCTTTTATGCATAAAAATCCATTTTGATGAAAGTAACACTTTCATAATTAAAAAAATATTATTTCATGCATACTTTTATGCATAAAAATCAATAATGATAAAAGTAACACTTTTATAATTAAAAAAATATTCTTTTATGCATAAAAATCCATTTTGATGAAAGTAACACTTTCATAGTAAAAAAAATATTCTTTCATGCATACTTTTATGCATAAAAATCAATAATGACAAAAGTAACACTTTTAAAATTAAAAAAATATTTTTATGCATAAAAATCCATTTTGATGAAAGTAACACTTTCATAATAAAAAAATTTTATTCTTTTATGCATTAAAAAATAATAATAATCAATATGCATCTTCTATGCATGAAAATGACACTTTTAGAGTATAGAAATGATAGGGATTACTCTTTTAGCATAATAAAAGATAATACTTTTTTCCAAAAATTTTGTCATAACCTCCTTTGTATGGCTGAATATTTTTTAAATTTTTCTACTTAATTTGTCTTTAAAAATTAACTCTAATTGATTTAAAGTAATCTAGACTAATCAAAATTCACTTATAAAAGAGAAAACATTATAAAAAGTTTAATTCCAACAATTATCACTTAACTAGGATAAAGAAGGGTTGATTCTAAGAAGAGAGAGGGAAAAAGCCTTTCGATCAAGGCATAGCGTCCATTTATCACTTCAAACAATCATAAAAATTAGAAAAGCATAAAAATCAATAAAGAAAATTACAAGATCTCTACTTACATAATTTCTGGGAGCTTTCCTTTGGCTTGATGGTTTGAGGGTTCTACTCTTGTTTGTAACAAGAGTAACAAAGAAAATTACAAGATCTCTACTTACATAATTTCTGGGAGCTTTCCTTTGGCTTGATGGTTTGAGGGTTCTACTCTTGTTTGAGGGTTCTACTCTTGTTTGTAACAAGAGTGGCCACTAATCTTTGGAAGAGGAAAATGTCAAAAACTAGTGAATTATTAATAAATTCACAGTTCTTGGCTTGGGAGGAGTAGAGTAACAGTGCATAAACACTATTATTTTTCAACAAAGGGGGAGGCTTCTATTTATAGGAAAAATTGAGCTCTTAACCAAACAAACTGATTCTAGAATTTTCCAAATTAGTTTGGTCAATTTTTGACCATTTTTAGGTCAATTGAACTAACTTTTTGGAACTAGACTTGAATTAAGAGAGAGGAGAGATGAAATATCTCAATTTTTGAAGATTTAAAACTCAATTGCACATGTGAAGTAGGCGCCTCATTCATGAGGGGGGAATCCCCATTGTGATGTGTCAAAATTCCATTTTTTTAGCTTTTCTTTTGGTCCTTAGTCCACTCTTCATCTTATGTGAGTATTTACTCCCTTTTGGGGGTGATTTTCTTTATTTCTTATATTTATCTTCTTCATACATTTGGATGAATTTAATTGGCTCTTCAAAACCTTAATTTGAAATTTTTCAAAAATCTGGACCCCTAGGATAAGGCCTCTTGAATAAATTATACTTAATTTCTAATGCACCTTCTAAAAATCTTTTTGAACTTCTATTTTGGGGGAACTTATTTTAATAAGAAGAGATATTTTTCCATCCAAAAATATTCAAAATCTGAATATTCTCTCTCTAAAATATTTTCTCTCTCTAGGCCAAAACATGTAGAAACAAGTTCTTTTATAATTCTGAAGAGGGAATGGATTACAGGGGAAGATGCTGGACATCTTGAGAGGCTGGGGAGGAATCTTACATTCTCTCCCACTTGAAAAACGCGAGATGTCCTCATCTCGCAAACTGGGAGTAATCTCGCAAGAGATCGGCTTCTGTCTCCCAGGTGGCATCTTCAAAAGGATAGAACTTCCATTTAACCAATAATTCTCTTAGAATTCTGTTCCTAAGAATCTTTTCTCGAACATCAAGGATTTCTTTAGGTTGGAGTTCCATCTGCCCTTGGGTTGAAGAAGTTAAGATTTCATCATCAAGCACATGATTCGGGCTTGGTATATACTTTTTAAGAAGGCTGACATGAAATACATTATGTACTTTGAGATGAGGAGGCAGAAGAAGCTCGTAGTCTAACTCACCTACTTTCTTTGTAATCAAATATCGCCCACAATATCTAGGGGATAACTGTTTGTACTTCCCAAGAGATAGAAAACTTCTTTTGGGACGCGTACTCGAATAAAGACCATATCTGCTTCTTCGAATTCCCTGTCTGTCCTCTTCTTATCTGCATACTGCTTCTGTCTATCCTGGGCAACTTTTATATCTTTACGAATTGCCTGCATCTATTGCTCCATGTCATCAAGCATCTGTCGTCTGGACATCTCGACCCTAATCAATGGGTCAGACCAAGTTAATGGAGTTAAGCAATCTTGTCCATACAAAGCTTTGAAAGGGCTCATCCGAATACTTCTGTGATAAGAAGCATTGTAGGCGAACTCGACTAGGTGCAGATAGCTTAGCCACTTCTTGGGTTTCTTGCCAAAACAGCATGACTGAAGTATATCTTCGATTACTTGGTTTACCCTTTCTGTTTAACCACCAGTCTCAGGGTGATAAGCTGTGCTGAGATCCAAGAAAGTTCCCATTGCTTTGAAAAATGTAGTCCAGAACCTTGAAGTAAACTTGGGATCTTGATCACTTACTATGGTAGGCCATGCAATCTGAAGATTTCTTTGAGGAACACTCTGGCCACATCCACTGCAGAGTGTAGGTTTCTTTTACTGGAATCAGATGGGCAACTTTGGTTAGTCTGTCAACTACCACGAGAATAGAGTTGAACCTGATTGCGCTGAAGGTAATCCAGTAATAAATCCATAGTGATACATTCCCACTTCATCTGTTTAATGGATGTAACTTCCCAGGCATTTTTACTCTTTCAGCTTTGACTTTGTGGCATGTCAGACATTGACGTACATGATTCAGTAGTACATCCTTTTTCAGACGAGGCCAAAAGAAGCTTTTCTTTACAGACATGTAGGTTTTGATGAAACTTGGATGTCCTGCCATGGACTTCATTCAGAATTTGATCCTTGGTTCCCTCATCATTTTTGGGAATGCATAGCCTGCGATTATAATACATAATGCCATCATCCAGGCTCTACCCTTGAACTCTGTTCAACTGCTGTGGAGTTTTGCTTTCCTGCATAAGTAGGGTAGCAATAGGGCCAAAGAATCTATCCTGCATGATTTTCTCTCTTGCTTCAATAATCAAAGGATTTGATACTACACTAATTGCAAGCAAGGAGGCTTTTCTGCTGAGGGCATCTGCTACCACATTTTCTTTGCCTGGGCGATACTTGATTTCAAAATCAAATTCCTGTAGGTCTGCATCCACCTTCTTTGGCGCATGTTGAGATCCTTCTAAGTGAAGATTTCTGAGTGAAGATCCACTTTAAGCTCTGATGATCTCTCATCAAAGTAAATCATAATAAAAAAATATTCTTTCATGCATAAAAATCAATAATGATAAAAGTAACACTTTTATAAATAATTAAAAAAAATTCTTTTATGCATACAAATCAATAATGATAAAAGTACCACTTTTAATAATTTAAAAAAAATCTTTTATGCATACTTTTATTTATAGAAATCAATAATGATAAAGGTAACACTTTTATTTAAAAAAATAATCTTTTATGCATCCCTTTATGCATGAAAATCAATAATGATGAAAGTAACACTTTTATAATAAAAATATATTCTTTTATGCATAAAAATCCATTTTGATGAAAGAAACACTTTCATAATAAAAAAATTATTCTTTCATGCATACTTTTATGCATAAAAATCAATAATGATAAAAGTAACACTTTTATAATTAAAAAAATATTCTTTTATGCATAAAAATCCATTTTGATGAAAGTAACACTTTCATAATAATAAAAATATTCTTTCATGCATACTTTTATGCATAAAAATCAATAATGATAAAAGTAACACTTTTATAATTAAAAAAATATTCTTTTATGCATAAAAATATTTTTTTTATAATAAAAAAATATTCTTTTATGCATGAAAGTCCATTTTGATGAAAGTAACACTTTCATAATAATAAAAAAAATTATTCTTTTATGTATTAAAAAATAACAATAATCAATATGCATCTTCTATGCATGAAAATGACACTTTTAGAGTATAGAAATGATAGGAATTACACTTTTAGCATAATAAAAGATAATACTTATTTCCAAAAATTTTGCCATGACCTCCTTTGTATGGCTGACCATTTTTTAAATTTTTCTTCTTAATTTATCTTTAAAAATTAACTCTAATTGATTTAAAGCAATCTAGACTAATCAAAATTCACTTATAAAAGAGAAAACATTATAAAAAGTTTAATTCCAACAATTATCACTTAACTAGGATAAAGAAGGGTTGATTCTAAGAAGAGAGAGAGGAAAAGCCTTTCGATCAAGGCATAGCGTCCATTTATCACTTCAAACAATCATAAAAATTAGAAAAGCATAAAAATCAATAAAGAAAATTACAAGATCTCTACTTACATAATTTCTGGAAGCTTTCCTTTAGCTTGATGGTTTGAGGGTTCTAATCTTGTTTGGAACAAGAGTGGCCACCAATCTTTGGAAGAGGGCCCCCGCAGAGCCGTGCCCTCATGCCCTCACGGCCCCCGCGGAGCCGTGCCCGAACACCTCGGTGCCGTGTCCCCCCGGCCCCCGTAGAGCCATGGCCTCACAACTCGGTGTCGTGCCCTCACGCCCTCACGGCCCCCGCAGAGCCGTGCCCTCATGCCCTCACGGCCCCGTGGAGCCGTGCCCGAACACCTCGGTGCTGTGCCCCCCCGGCCCCCGTAGAGCCGTGGCCTCACAACTCGGTGTCGTGCCCTCACGCCTGCACGGCCCCTGCGGAGCCGTGCCTAAATACCCCGGTGTCGTGCCCCCTCCCCCCCGGGCCCCCGTCTCGCAAAGCCATGGCCTCACACCGTAGTGCCGTGCCCCCCCTCGGCCCTCCCACGGAGCCATGCCCACCGGCCCCCGTGGAGCTGTGGCCTCACACCCTACCGTGCCCCCCGCCCCCCGCGGTGCCGTCTGCAAACACTCCTAGTGCCGCACCTCCAGCCCCCGTGGTGTCGTGCCCCCCATAACCCGGCCCCCCCGTCACAACCCTCCCCGCCCCCCTGTAAGATCCCTGTTCCCACCGAGCAACAGATTCGGGATACTAGCAGCAGAAGTAGCACTTCTCACGTGGGACAGGGGTCCCACATTCGGGGCCTCGCCCACGGATATCCGGATAAGAAACTAATCCGTCGGTTGTTCCAAAACCGAACCCGGAAAAACTTCCTTTGCCGGAAAGCATGGGCGATTCCACCAGGATAACTTTTTACTCTAACGTAGTCAAGATCATTTCTGATCGAGCTGATCCAATTGCATTTATAAGATACTTGATCAGATCAAGGAAGAAACTTGCACTTGGATCATTGGGATCAACGCTTTTTTCCCCATTCAAGAGGCACATCCATTGATTCCTATCCATAGAACAATTACTATCCGAGATTTACTTTATATCTATCGTAATAATAGAATTTCTGAGTCTCGATTTACGGATCCATCAGTCCAGCCTAACCCCATCCAGTCCCATGGGTTAACCAACCGCCCAACCACTGTAGTGATGGAATCCAATTAAGAATTTGGTTAGGTTTTGTCCCGGGTACCAAGGAAAAGAGTTCTAAGGCCCCCTAGCCGGAAGTTCATGCAAAAATAAAACTAGTCACACCACTTACACACCCAATATGAAATTGCCTTTTCACAGATTCAACCAGTTTTAAAACAATCCTTTAATAAAACCATAGTATCACTGATCACCATCTTCCAATTTATCCGGTTGATTCTTAATTTTCCATCATTCCTTCATCAGAGTATCTATGGCATCATTGGCAACTAGGACGCTCACCACCTGTCCACTCAGGGGACGTTTCAATAGTTCCTAGTCCATAATACTCGGTAATATAATCACTTATCAAGACGGACTCTCGTTGAAGATCAGCAAGATCAACTAACAGATCCATATAAAGATCCATGGACTCATTCATTGAGGACCAGCAAGGTCAGTCAACCAGATCCATGCCCGGTTTCAGAAAACAACTCTTATTCCTTGTTCCAATATCTTCCTCGACGCACGCGTGGGTATCCTGGGCAACCCAGAGCCCGAGCACCGTATGGTCAGCACCCTCTAGGATCCTTCGCAGGTGACCTAGCGCTTCACTCATAGGCCGCTTCCTTGGCCCCTCATCCACCGTACCGGAAGCTCACCATTTTAATCGCACCGAGGCTGGTCAAGACCTCGACCGACCTTGCTACATGAGACATCCTCCATTGACTCTCCGTCTCAGCAGTTGCAACTTTATCAGTTAGGTCTCCACGACCTTAATCACAAGATGGTCAAAATGCTTTCCCAGCATTCTTGACATAAAACAGTCTTTACAAACAGCATTTACAAATAGTCACAAAATACAGTTTCCATATTAACTCTCATTTTTCCACATTATCCCTCATCAATCCACATTGCTTATTCCACATTCCAGTTATATGTGTACTCATCCCATCACATCATTTTTCATCTCATCACTTCAGATTCCTTCACATCACATATCATATATTCACATCCATACATATATCCACATCCATATCCATACATCCCATCACATCATTTTCCATCTCATCACTTCAGATTCCTTCACATCACATATCATATATTCACATCCATACATATATCCACATCCACATCCATACATCCACATCTATATCCATGCATCTATTTTCACATCCACATCTACATGCACATTCACATCCATACATCCACATCTATATGCTTACATTCACATCCATACATCCACATCTATATGCTTACATTCACATCTACATGCATACATCCACATCCCATCCATGCATCTACATCGACATCCTCATTTACATCCATACATCCACATTCACACTCACATCTACATGCATACATCCATACATACACATCCACATTTACATCCATATTCTCACCCTATCACAACCCATATACATCTTATCACTTCTTAACTCATCTTTATGCATACCTCTATGCATGAAATTCAATTATGCTAAAAGTAACTCTTTTATAATAAAATATTCATCTCTTATGCATACCTCTATGCATGAAATTCAATTATGCTAAAAGTAACTCTTTTATAATAAAATATTCATCTCTTATGCATACCTCTATGCATGAATTTCAATTATGCTAAAAGTAACTCTTTTATAATAAAATATTCATCTCTTATGCATACCTCTATGCATGAATTTCAATTATGCTAAAAGTAACTCTTTTATAATAAAATATTCATCTCTTATGCATACCTCTATGCATGAATTTCAATTATGCATAATATAAAAATCAATTTCTCTAGGATTACAATGTATATCTTTCAATTAATCTAGGATGATAATCCTAGAATATGGTAGGAAATCCTCTTTTCATGCTTTGAATGAAATTATTTTATGAGTAAATTTTTATAAAATTTTGCCATAGCTCCGCTACTATAACTAATAAATCTCAATTATTTTAAAAGATAAGGCTTATCTTAAGGGAATGATTAGAATGATCCCTAATTGGATCATTAACCCTTAATAGATTGAATAAAAAATAATCATAAACTAAAAGTATAGATTTAAAAAACCATTAATTTATTCTTAAGCATAGATTAATCTTGGATTAAGAAAAAGCTTTATGAAAAGCTTCATTTGGTTTAAGAATGGGTCATGAGTATGACTATTTCTTAAGTGAGAGAGAGAAAAAACCATTAGAATTAAACATAAATAGAAATTTATGTAATTCTTTACTATCATTAATCAATTAACTTCAATAGCATTCAAAAACCATACCAATTAAGCTTCTCAAGCTTGAGAGGGGTTGAGAAGAGAGAAACATTGAGAAATTATAGAAAAGATCAAAATTCACCATACTTACCTTACAATTTGCTTGATTCTTTATTCACGATAGAGGCCCCCAACCAATCAATTGGATTAGTATGTTGATGGAGCCACCAATGGGGATTGAAGAAAGAGAGAAGTGTCAAAAACTAGTGAATTATTAAAGAATTCACAGTTCTTGGCTTAGGTGGAGTAGAGTAACAAAGCATAAGACACTATATTTTTTTTAACAAGGGGAGGCTTTTATTTATAGGAAAAATTGAGCTCCTAACCAAACAAACTGATTCTAGAATTTTCCAAGTCAATTTGTTGAATTTGGACTAGATTTGGACCTAGTTTGGTTACTTTTTGATTCGGTTTGGTTCGATTTTGATTTGGTTTGGTTCAAGAGAGAGGAGAGATAAAAATATCACATTATTTTTGAGTTTAAAACTCATTCAAGCATGTGAAATATGCACCTCCTTTTAAAGAACTCCCCTTCCTTACATATGTGTCAAAATGGAATGATTATACCCAAAATATATCATATTTTTAATATTGCTCATAGTTTTTTACTAATAAACCTTGTACATTTTCAACTCTTCATCTTATGTGAGCATTTACTCATTTTTGGATACTCAATTTATCTCATTTTTTTGATATTACTCATAGTTTTTTACTAATAAACCTTGTACATTTTCAACTCTTCATCTTATGTGAGCATTTACTCATTTTTGGATACTCAATTTATTTCATTTTTTTGATATTACTCATAGTTTTTTTACTAATAAACCTTGTACATTTTCAACTCTTCATCTTATGTGAGCATTTACTCATTTTTGGGTATCTTCTTTTACAAATAGGATTTATCTCCTCCCTACACATGGATTGATGCTATTGGCCCATAGGAACCTTAATTGGACCATAATCCAAAAATTTCTGAAAATCTAGACCTTTAGACTAAGGTTCTTTATACCTATTTCCAAATAATTTCAATTGCACATTGGAAAGTTCTTTTTGAATTTCTGTTTCAGGGAAACTTATTTTAATAAGATGAGATAATTTTCTATCCAAAAATATTAAAAATCTGAATATTCTCTCTCTAGAATATTTTCTCTCTCTATGTCAAAACAGGCAAAGACGAGATCTCTTATAATTCTAAAGAGGGAATTGATTATAGGGAAAGATGCTAGATATCTTGAGAGGCTGGGGAGGAATCTTACACCCCCCCCGAGCCGTGCCTCACGCCACCCGCCGTCCCCCCCCCGCCGCGGAGCCGTGCGCCCGCCGAAACGCCCCCCTCGGCAAGCCGTGTCTTCACGCCCCCGGCCCCCATCGAGTCGTGCCCTCACACCCCGGCCCCCATGCTGTCGGGCCCCCGAACACCCCCAAGCCCGCGGTGCCGTGCCCTCACACCCAGATATCGTGCCCGAACACCTCGGTGCCAGCAGTCGCGGTAATTCCAGCTCCAATAGCGTATATTTAAGTTGTTGCAGTTAAAAAGCTCGTAGTTGGATCTCGGGGCAGGGCGAGCAGTCCGCCCCTTCGCACTGGTCGCTCCGCTCTTTCTGTGTCGGGGACGCGCTCCTAGCCTTTGTTGGCTGGGACGCGACAGATTCGGCGATGTTACTTTGAAAAAATTAGAGTGCTCAAAGCAAGCCTATGCTCTGAATACATTAGCATGGAATAACGCGATAGGACTCTGGTCCTATTGTGTTGGTCTTCAGGATTGGAGTAATGATTAATAGGGACAATTGGGGGCATTCGTATTTCATGTTGTCAGAGGTGAAATTCTTGGATTTATGAAAGACGAACTATTGTGAAAGCATTTGCCAAGGATGTTTTCATTAATCAAGAATGAAAGTTAAGGGCTCGAAGACGATCAAATACCGTCCTAGTCTCAGCCATAAACGATGCCGACTAGGGATTGGCGCGGATGTTACTTCGATGACTCCGCCAGCACCTTATGAGAAATCACAGTTTTTGGGTTCCGGGGGGAGTCTGGTTGCAAGGCTGAAACTTAAAGGAATTGACGGAAGGGCACCACCAGGAGTGGAGCTTGCGGCTTAATTTGCCTCAACACGGGAAAACTTACCAGGTCTAGACAACATAGTAAGGATTGACATATTGAGAGCTCTTTCTTGATTCTATGGGTGGTGGTGCTTGGCCGTTCTTAGTTGATGGAGTGATTTGTTTGGTTAATTACGTTAACGAATGAGACCTCAGCCTGCTAACTAGTTACACGAAGTATCCTCTTTGTGGTGGCCAACTTCTTAGAGGGACTATGGCCATCTAGGCCATCGTGGAAGTTTGAGGCAATAACAGGTCTGTGATGCCCTTAGATGTTCTGGGCCGCACACGTGCTACCATGATGAATTCAACGAGTTTACCACCTAGGCCGATAGGCCCGCGTAATCTTTTGAAATTTCATCGCGTGATGGGGAAGATCATTGCAATTATTGATCTTCAACGAGGAATTCCTAGTAAGCGCGAGTCATCAGCTCGCGTTGACTACGTCGCTGCCCTTCGTACACACCGCCCGTTGCTCCTACCGATTGAATGGTCCGGTGAAGTTTTCGAATCACTAGTAAGTGCAAGTCATCAGCTCGCGTTGACTACGTCCCTGCCCTTTGTACATACCGCCCATTGCTCCTACCGATTGAATGGTCCGGTGAAGTTTTCGAATCACGGTGACGTTGGCGGTTTGCCCGCCGGTGACGTGTTGTGAGAAGTTCATTAAGCCTTATCATTTAAAGGAAGGAGAAGTCATAACAAGGTTTCCGTAGGTGAACCTGGGGAAGGATCATTGACACGCATCCGCCGAGAGAACACCATGAACCGTGGACGTACCGTCGAGGCGGCATGCCTGGAGGCACGGTCACCCATGCCTCACCCCTGTGCTGGGAGCCGGGAGATAGTGGGCGAGGTGTTGGGATGGGGCTGCCCGTTGGCCGCACGACGGGGTGTAGGGGGAGGGACCCCTCCCCCCACCCACGTCGACGAGTGGGCGTCCCCCCTCCCCCGTGCCATCGGCACGGGGCCACTCGATAAACCTTCCGCCCCCCTCGGGGGAGCGCGAGAGGCACCATAGCAAACGATTGCAGGACTCAAACCCCTCCCTATACGGGAGGATCAACTTATGTAGCAATGACTCTCAACAATGGATATCCTGGCTCTTGCAAAACGATGAACAACGCAGCGAATGCGATATGTAGTGTGAATTGCAGAATTCCGCGAGTCATCGAGTCTTTGAACGCAACTTGCGCCCGCGGCTCGTCCAAGGGCATTCCTGCCTGAGCATCCTCACGACCCCCACGCCCCCGCCCCCCACCTCCTCCTGGGAGCGAGGGGCGTGTGACGGAGTTGGCTGTCCGTGCGCACGTCCCCCTCTTGCCCCACGAGGCAACGACGGGGTGAGCGTGTCGCCCCATCGTTGCCCGCAGCTCGTCCAAGGGCATTCCTGCTTGAGCATCCTCACGACCCCCACGCCCCCCACCTCCTCCTGGGAGCAAGGGGCGCGTGACGGAGCTGGCTGTCTGTGCGCACGTCCCCCTCCTGCCCCACGAGGCAACGACGCGACGAGCGTGTCGCGGTCGGCTGAAATGCATCCATGGCACTGCGTGGTGAGGCACCGCAAGGGTGGTCCGCTCCCCCCCCCAGCATGCCGGTAGGAGGATCAGTGTTTATGGTTGCATCACCCAAGGGTGCGTGCATCGAACGGGGCTCGCGGGACGAGGGGCGACCGTGTCGTGCGCCACGGGCCATCTCCTCGACCGAAAAAACTGAACGGATCTCAGATCAGGCAAGGCTACCCGCCGCGTTGAGTTTAAGCATATCACTAATTGGAGGAAAAGAAACTAACGAGGATTTCCCTAGTAGCGGCGAGCGAATTGGAAAGAGCCCAGCTTGAGAATCGCACGGCCTTGCTGTGCAAATTGTAGTCTGGAGAGGCGTCCTCTGCGAGACGGACCACCGGACCCAAGTCCCCTAGAAAGGGGCATCAGAGAGGGTGAGAGCCCCGTCAAGCCTCGACCCTGTCGCTCCACGAGGCGCTGTCGCCCGACAAGTCGGGCTGTTTGGGAATGCAGACCTAAGTTGGGTGGTAAATTCCATCCAAGGCTAAAAATGGGCAAGAGACTGATAGCGAACAAGTATCGTGAGGGAAAGATGAGAAAGACTTTGAAAAGAGAGTTAAAAAGTGCTTGAAATTGCTGGGAGGGAAACGAATGGAGGCCAAGGGTACGCCCCGGTCGGATGCGGAACGGCACGAGCTGGTCCGCCGCTTGACGCAGGGCACTGGTCAGCGTGGGCTGGCACGACGGGATAAGAGCACGCTCTAGTCCCGCTCTAGTTGGCCTGCCGATGCCATTGCACCGGCCAAGGAACGAAGCGCTCGTGGGGTGGCGGGCTTTACGCACTTGCGCACTCGAGACGCTGGTGCTCTGCGCTTTCCATTCAACCCGTCTTGAAACACGGACCAAGTAATCTAACATGTACGCGAGCCGGTGGGTGGCAAACCCTTGGAGGCGCAAGTAACCTGACAGGTGGGATCCCCCTCGCGAGGTGCACCATCGACCGACTGTGATCTTCTGTGAAAGGTTTGAGTGGGAGCGTACTTGTTGGGACCCGAAAGATGGTGAGCTATGCCTGAGCAGGGCAAAGCCAGAGGAAACTCTGGTGTAGGCTCATAGCGATACTGACGTGCAAAACGTTCATCAGTAGCCACTTGGGTATAGGGGGCAAAAGACTAATCGAACCATCTAGTAGCTGCAGGATAGCTAGCTGGAGCTCGTTGTAGTTTTATCGGGTAAAGCAAATGATTAGAGGCATCGGGGGTGAAACACCCTCGACCTATTCTCAAAACTTTAAATAGGTAAGCGACTGGGGTTACTCTGTTGAACCTCGGTGCGGAATGGGAGCTCCAAGTGGGCCATTTTTGGTAAGTAGAACTGGCAATGCGGGATGAACTGAAAGCCAGATTACAGTGTCAAACTGCGCGCTAACCTAGATTCCACAAAGGATGTTGATTGATTAAGACAGCAGGACGGTGGTCATGGAAATCCAAATCCGCTAAGGAGTGTGTAATAGCTCACCTACCGAATCAACTAGCGCCGAAAATGGATGGCGTTGAAGTGCGCGACCTATACTCGGCCATCAGGGCGAGTGGGAGGCCCCAATGAGTAGGAGGACGTGGGGGTTGTGGCGCAGCTCCGGGCAGGAGCCCAAGTGAAACGGTCCCCAGTGCAGATCTTGGTGGTAGTAGCAAATATTCAAATGAGAACTTTGAAGACCGAAGTGGAGAAAGGTTCCATGTGAACAGCAATTGGACATGGGTTAGTCGATCCTAAGAGATGGGACAGTCCTGTGTCAAGGGCACACTGTGCATTGCGCAGCATCAAAAGGGAATCGGGTTAATATTCTCAAACCGGGATGTGGCAGTTGTGGTGGACGGCGACGTGACCGAATTCGGAGACGCCGGGGCGGGGGCCCCGGGAAGAGTTCTCTTTTCTTTTTAACAGCCCGCCCACCCTGAAATCGGATCACCCGGAGATAGGGTCCACAGTGGGGCTGGTAAAGCACCGCACATCTTGCGGTGTGCACCCCCGCGACAGCCCGTGAAAATCTAGAGGAGCGAATGCCGATCATGCCGGGTCGTACTCATAACCGCATGAGGTCTCCAAGGTGAACAGCCTCTGGTCGATAGAATAATGTAGGTAAGGAAAGTCGGTAAAACGGATCCGTAACTTCAGGAAAAGGATTGTCTCTTAGGGCTGGGTCTAGGGGTCTGCAATCTGACCCCAGGGACTGTCGAGGGTCTGCCTGAGCTGCCCTAGCTACAAGGGCGACCGCGAGCCTCCACGTGCCCACCATCGGGCGACGGGCACAGAACATCGCCCCTCACGGGGGGCGGCCCTGAACAGCCGTCTCAGAATTGGTATGGACAAGGGGAATCCAAGATTTATACTCCTTGCCAAGACCACGCAAGGTAATGACTACCAAATCATCATCAGGCATGGGGGCATTGATTGTTGCCAATGCATCTGCATACTTCTTTATCTCTTATACATAATCATGGATGCTCCTTCTATTGTGTTTCACCTTCCTCAGCTCAACCACACTCTAATGAGTGTTCCAGATACTCCAAAGTAGTCAACAAACTTCACTTTTGATGTAAAAAATCAAACTAATTGGATCCAAATTGAACTGGCATACGCAGTCCAAGGTACCATGTTTTAATGCGCTTTCCAAGGCTTAAAATTGCAATGTAGTGGTTCAATCAAGTGTGGATAACTTGCATTTACACCACCTAAACAAGCTCAAGGTTGCATATCAACACCAACCAAGGTGTGCATACCAATTTTGTCAAACCCCCTTCTCTGTTTTGAGAAAAACCAAAAAAACCAATAAAAACCAGTAGTAGAATTGCTCTAATTTCTTCAATGCTTGTCCAAACTGAGAGACCAGGCATTCATTAGCTTAGCAATGATGTCCACTAACTCCATGTAACAGGAATTAGACCAATTGTTTAAGATGAGAGAGTAATTAGTCGATTAATCATACGCTGTTTCACTAAACACAGTAGATAGCCTGTTTAATCAGCTCATTTCCAGCTCCATAAGGCATAATTGCTCCAACCAATCATGTAGATTCCTTCTCAAGTGTATGTACCAACCAATTGCCAAGTCAATTTTGGAATTTATCACACACAACACTTGATTTGTGGCCTCCACTTAGCAAATATGTGAAAAACTTCTCTGTTTTCTCTGTATGAGCTACGCTACGCCTACTATAGAGGGAATTTGGGAGCTTTGTAGTGTCAATTGATAGTACATATGATTGCCTAACACACCAAGGCATGTGTACAACCCATCAATTGGGTAATTTTTGCCAAAAAAATAGCTCTAATTTCATCCATCAAGTGACTCTTTTTCTTTGTTTTGTGAGAGCTTCAAAACCAGTAATTTTCAATCACTTAAATGCATCATATTTGCTCCAAAAAGTGTAGGGCTTGCACATGAGTTGCCAATACATTCATCCTTGTCACATACATGTTTCTTTGCCAGATTGCATCTATTTCCACCATACATCACCGCTTCCAAGCTCCAATGGAAAGCTTGCAAAAAACCAAAATTTTCTTTTGCTTTGGGCAACCCTAATTTGCTTTGTTTTTGCTTGAATCACCTGCAATCTACTCAAAGTCCTTACCTGGTAGGCCAAGCTCTCAGATCTGATAGAAATCGGTGTGCTCTAAGCTTCACAGCATCAATGGCAAGCTTCATAGCTTTTCTTCACAGCTTCTTCTCCCTCTTCTCTCACTCACACTCATAAACCCTAATAGAGAACACCAGGCTCTGATACCATGATGAAAAACAAGTAGAGGGAGAGGAGACACACACACAGGAGAAAACCCTAATGTATATTGCAAACCCTAACCATAGAGGGAAGCCATCTCCCTTCTCACACAATGCATAAAGCCATAATCCATAATACACAAGACACACACTGTGTTGTGTCCACACTTAGCTAACCCTAGCTAATGTCCACACACTATGACCAACTGGACGCGGTCATTTATGTCTCACACATGTTCCTACATGCCAGCACATAGCACAGCTGGCACACGATGCTGACATCAAGCTTGAATCTCAACAAGGGGGGCTGCAGGGCGTCACGGCACGACACCGGGGGGGCTGCAGGGCGTCACGGCACCGCACCGGGGCACCGCACCGGCCGGGGGGCATCACGGCACCACGGGGGGCGACTATAGGGGCGTGACGGCACCGTGCCGGGGGCATCACGGCACCACGGGGGGCGACTGTAGGGGCGTGACGGCACCGTGCCGGGGGGGCACACGGGGGTGCGTGAGGGCACGTCACGCGGGGGCCAGTTTTTGCTAGGGGGCACGGCATCAGGGTGTGAGGGCATGGCTCCGTGGGGTCGGGGAGGGTGTTCGAGCACACGGCTCCGTGGGGGCCGTGGAGGGTGTTCGGGCACGGCTCCTTGGGAGCCAGGGGAGGATGTTCAGGCACGGCACCACCGCGGGGGCCGGGGAGGGTGTTCGGGCACGGCACCGCGAGGGCCGAGAGGGGCATGAGGGCACGGCTCCAGGGGGCACGCCGGGGGTGTTCGGGCACGGCTCCGTGGGGGTCGGCCGGGGGGTGTTCAGGCACGGCACCGCTAGGGCCCGGGGGGTGTAGCACCGAGGTGTTCGGGCACGGCACTGGGGTGTTCGGGTAGCACGGCACCGCGGGGGCCGGGGGGTTCGGGCACGGCTCCGCGGGGGGGGCGGGTGGCGTGAGGGCACGGCTTGGGAGGGGGGTGTGACGGGGGGGGCTGGGTTACAGGGGGCATGGCACCGCGGGGGCCGGGGGGCGCGGCACTGGGGGTGTTTGGGCACGGCACAGCCGGGGGTGGGGGGCATGACTAGGGTGTGAGGCCACGACTCCGCAGGGGCCGGTGTGAGCACGGCTCTCCGGGGGGCCGAGGGGGGGCACGGCACCACGGTATTCATGCACGGCTCTGCGGGGGCCGTGCGGGCGTGAGGGCACGGTGCCGGGGTGTTCGGGCACGGCACCGAGGTGTTCGGGCACAGCTCCACGGGGGCCGTGCCGGCGTGAGGGCACGGCACCGGGTTGTGAGGCCACGGCTCCGCGGGGGTCGGGGGGGCACGGCACCGGGGTGTTCGGGCATGGCTCCGCGGGGGCCGTGCGAGCATGAGGGCATGGCACCGGGGTGTTCGGGCACGGCTGCGTAGGGGCCGACCGAGGGGCGTGAGGGCACGGCACCGGGGTGTTCGGGTACGACTCTGCGAGGGGTTGGGGGGTGAATCACCGTCGGGGCCGGGGGGCCGGGGGGTGTTCGGGCACGGCTGTGCGGGGGCCAGCCGAGGGGCATGAGGGCACGGCACCGGAGTGTTCGGGCACGGCTCTGTGGGGGGCCGGGGGGTGTTCGCGCACGGCACCGCGAGGGCCAAGCGACGTGAGGGCACGGCTCCAGGGGGGGTGTGAGGGCGCGGCTCCGAGGGTGTTCAGACATGAGGGCATGAGGGCACGGCATCGGAGTGTTCGGGCACGGCTCTGTGGGGGGCTGGGGGGTGTTCGCGCACGGCACTGCAGGGGCCAAGGGGGGTGTGAGGGCACGGCTCCAGGGGGTGGGTCGAAGGGTGTGAGGGCACGGCTCCGAGGGTGTTCGGACATGGCACCGGCGGGGGGGTGACCGCCCAGGGGGTGTTCGGGCACGGCACCACGGGGGCCGGGGGGCGCGGCACCGAGGTGTTCGAGCATGGCACCGGGGTGCGAGGGCACGGCACCGCGGGGGCCGAGGGGGGGTGTTCGGGCGTGGTAGCACGGGGGCCGGGGTGTGAGGGCGCGGCTTAACAGGGGCCGATGGGCGCAGGACCAAGGTGTTCGAGCACGGCACCCGAGTGTGAGGGCACGGCTCCGCGGAGCAGGGGCCCGGGGGGCACGGCACCTGGGTGTGAGGGCACGGCTCCACGGCCCAGGTGTAAGGCCACGGCTCCGCGAGGGCCTAGGGGGGAGGGCACGTCTCCGGGGGCGACAGGGCTTCGGGCACGGCTCCACGGGGACCGCGAGGGGGCGTGAGGGCACGGCTCCGAGAGGCGGGCTTCGGGCACGGCGCACCGCGGCGGGGGGGTGTGAGGGCACGGCTTGCGGGGGGGCTTCGGGCACGACACTACAAGGGCCAAGGGGCGTGAGGGCACGGCTCCAAGGGGGAGCTTCAGGCATGGCACTGCGGGAGCTGGGGGGCATGAGGGCACGTGGTCTAGGGGCCGGGCAGCACCGCAGGGGCTGAGGGGGCATGAGGTTGCACGGCTCGGGGGGCGAGCGCGGGGGGGTTTCCGGGCATGGCACCGCGGGGGGTGGAGGGGTGTTCGGGCAGCACGGCATCGCGGGGGCCGAGGGGTGTTTCGGGCGACACGGCATCGCGAGGGCCGAGAGGGGGCGTGAGATCACGGCTCGGGGGGAGGTGTTTGGGCATGGCACTGCGGGGGCCGGGGGGCATGAGGGCACGGCTCGGGCGGGGGGGTGCGTTCGGGCACGACACCGCAAGGGTCGGGGGAAGCGTGAGGGTATGGCACCACTGGGGTCGGGGGGGCATGGCTCTGGGGGGGCTTCGGGCACGGCACCGCGGGGGGCCGACGGGCGTGAGGGCACAACGGGCGGGGGGTGTTCCGGCGGCACGGCACCCGCGGGTGGCCGGCAGGCGTGAGGGCACGGCGTCCCGACGGGTGGGGGGTGTTCGAGCACGGCACCGCGGGGGCCAAGCGCACATGAGGGCACGCACGCGGGGGGCAAGCCGCCAGGGGGCATGAGGGCAAGGCTCCGTGAGGCCAGGCGAGGGGGCATGAGGGCACGCAACGCGGTGCGAGAGCACAGCTCTGTGGGGGGGCTGGGGGTTGGGGGGTGAGCGCACGGCACACAGGGGGACAGGGGGACAGGGGAGCGAGGGGCGTGTGAGGGCACCACACGCGGGGGGCGAGCCGAGAGGTGTTCGGGCACAGCACCGCAGGGGGGCGGGCCGAGGGCTATTCGGGCACGGCACCCCGGGGGGCCGACGGAGCGTGATGCCACGACACGCGGCGCGGCAGGTTGAGGGGGCACGTAAAGGGCACGGCTCCGAGGGGGCGAGTCGGGGGGGCAGTCGAGGGGGGGCATGAAGGGCATGGCACCACGCAGGGGGCGGGGGGGCATGACAGCACGACACGCAGGGGCTCGGGGGGCGAGGGGCACGTGAGGGCACGGCACGCGGGGGGCAAGCCGAGAGGTGTTTGGGCGGCACGGCACCGCGGGGGGGCGGTGCCGTGTTGTTCGAGCACGGCACCACACGGGGCCGACGGAGCGTGACGCCACGGCACGCGGCCGGTGGGTCGAGGGGGCGTGAAGGGCATGGCTCCGAGGGGGCGGGCCGGGGGGGCCGTGAAGGGCACGGCTCCGGGGGCGGGGGGCGTGAAGGGCACGGCATACGGGGGGTGGGGGGCGTGATAGCATGGCTGCGGGGGGCATAGTGATGCTCTGGCCCAAAAAAGGGTTCAGCACCAGGACTTCCCGAGAGGTCACCCATCCCAGTACTGCTCTGGCCCAAGCGCGCTTAACTGTGGAGTTCTGATGGGATCCAGTGTATTAGCGCTGGTATGACCGTACCACATCAAAGTAGCGAATCCAAGGTTTCCCATATCGTGGAACATTCCACATTTCCAAGACTCCGAAGGGGCGTTTCCAAGAGGTGCACAATGTGGGGGGCATCCAACTAACACCCTTGGCAAAAAATAGTCCTCCTCGCACATCCTTCCAAGTCCACCCACACAGACACTTGGGCAAATACGCCTCCCAACAAATGGTTGGAAAATGCATCAAATGGATGTGAAAAATGCATTTCTAAATGGTGATCTACAAGAAGAAGTCTATATGGCACAGCCAGAAGGATATGTACACCCAAGATATCCCACTCATGTATGTAGATTAAAGAAAGCATTATATGGTCTGAAGCAAGCACCTCGTGCTTGGAGTGATAAGATGAGCCGATATCTTATCTCCTTTGGATTTCAGGTTTCTACAGCAGATTCTTCACTCTATGTGAAGAAAATAGATCATGGGATTGTCTTACTTGTCATCTATGTGGATGACTTGATTGTCACAGGAGATCATGCTACAGATGTTATGCTTGCATGTTAAGAAGGCATTGAGTGGACAGTTTGACATGAAAGACTTGGGTGAATTAAGATATTTTCTTGGAATTGAAGTGATCAAAGACCATGCAGGTACATGGTTAGTGCAACGCCAATATGCATTGCATATGTTGGCAAAATATGGAATGACAGGGTGTAAGCAATGAGTACACCTTTGGAGCAGAATGTGAAGTTGTGGGCTGATTTTGGTGAAGAGTTGGACGATCCATCTATGTATAGAAAGATGGTTGGAAGTCTTATTTACATGACTATCACACATCCAGATCTCTGTTATTTATGCAGAGCCCCAGAAAACCTCATTTGGATGCAGTGAGACGCATTATGTGATATGTAAAGACCACTACACATTATGGTCTTCTTTATGAGCATGGTAAAGGCTTGGATATACATGGCTACACAGATGCGGATTGGGCAGGTAGCTCATATGACAGGAGATCTACTAGTGGTTATGCCTTTACACTTGGAAGTGTCGTGGTGGTAAGTTGGAGTAGCAAGAAGCAACCTACTATTGCTTTATCTAGTACAGAGGGACTGAATACAGGGGTGCAGCCATTGCTACATATGAAGGAATATGGTTAAAGAATCTCTTGGCTGATTTGGGTGAGCCTATTGATGGCAAGGTTGTCATTCATTGTGACAACATAAGCAGCATACAGTTGGCCAAGAATCTAATTTTTCGTGCGTGCACCAAACACATAGAGGTCCATTATCATTTTGTCAGAGAGAAAGTGCTGGATGGTACAGTGGATCTGCAATACGTGAAGACTGAAGAGCAAGTGGCCGACATCTTTACAAAGCCACTTAGCAGCAGGGAGAAGTTTGAGTACTTCTGTACTATGTTGGGAGTACGTGGGATGAGCTTGAGGAGGGGGAGTGTTGAGACCTTTGATAGCCCAAGCTCATCTACATCTTCATCTATGGCAGTACTTCATGAGCTTGAGAGTGGCTGTTGAGATTCAAGCTCGATGTCAGCGTGTGCCAGAGCTGTGCTATGTGCTGGCATGTTAGGTAGGAACATGTGTGAGACATAAATGATCGCATCCAGCTGGTCATAGTGTGTGGACATTAGCTAGGGTTGGCTGAGTGTGGACACAACACATAGTGTGTCTTGTGTATTATGGATTATGGCTTTATGCATTGTGTGAGAAGGGAGATGGCTTCCCTCTATGGTTAGGGTTTGCAATATACATTAGGGTTTGCTCCTATGTGTGTGTCTCCTCTCCCTCTACCTGTTTTTCATCACCCCCCCTTGGGGCCATGTCATCACGCCCCCGTAGCCCCCCCTGCCGTGTCGTGCCGTCACGCCCTGCAGCCCCCCCGGTGCGGTGTCGTCACTCACCCCTCCCCCCCGGCGTGGTGCCGTCACGCCCCGTAGCCCCCCTGCCCCACCCGGTGCCATGGCGTCACACCCTCGCACCCCCCCTCCGAGACTGTGCCGTTACGCCCCCACAGCCCCCCCCCGGCGGTGCCGTGCCGTGCCGTCACGCCCAATAGTGAAGCTACGGTGGACCTCCTATCTTGGCATGCAAATAATTAATCAATGGATGGTATGATCAAAGTGCCCAACTCCCTAGCAAGAAGCACATTGAGGAAACATGGCCCGAGTTCAAGCATGAGCCAATGCATTCGAGGCTTGGCATGGCGAGCAATGTGGTCAATCCATTTGGGAACCAATCCATATCTTGGAGTACATGGTTGATGGCCCTTGTTAATTATAAAATTCCACCATGGGAGGCAACAAAAAAGGATAAACTACATGTCTCTTTACTCATACCTGGAAAACACAAAGTGAAGAATATACATATCTATAGGAATTAGCTGATTTATGGAGAAGCATTCATACCACGCATGTCTCAAAGTCAAGATCGATGGATGATCACCATAACACCATATGAGGGATACTCATGTGGACTCTGCACGATTACATTGGCCTTTTCGATGTATCAAAAGTAGTTCCTCTTCACTTTACTCATCCATATTTAAACTTATTTATTTATATATACATGTGTGTATGTGCATTAATTACTTGATATGATAGGATTAACCACTTTTGCCCTACATGTGTCCCATTTGTGGTCCCTCTTTGGTTGTGGAGCATGTGAATGCTCTTAAATGAGTTATATATACAAACCATCATTGCATTATTCATATGACATATGAACAATACAAACCACCCTCGGTATGACTCTATTGAAGAGGAATATGATGGCTTGGGCAAAAGAGTGGAAAGAGCATTATTCACGAATTCCACTCCCAATAAACTACCCTTGGGTATGTCAAGATACTCCATATTCTTACGCTTACCTTATTGGTGTAATTTGAAGATCCAACACGTCTTGGATCTAATGCACATCTTTAAGACTATAGCACAAAACTTTGGGAGTGCATGATTGATATGTATGATTCCATAGCTATTAGAGAGGATAAGGCCCTTAAACCGCCTTCCATCTTCGACAATATTTTATCTAAGTCCCACAAAAGTGGATTCTTCCAAAGGCCCCATGGTTTTATCCACAAAAGAGCAAGAAACAGTCAATAAGATCATGGCTTCCATTGGAACTCCAACAGTCTGCATACACTTGTTTAAGAGGTGCCTTTGCAAAGATCAAGAAAAAGGTGATCACCAAGAAGAAACAAGTCAAGGATAGCAAGAAGAGAAAGAAAGGTGCTTAAAAGAAATGTGCACAATTATCACAACTCTGGGGGCTTAAGTCTCATGATTGGCATAAGATACTGCAAGTAAGTCTCTTTCTCTATCTTTTACTCTCTTCAAATGTCTCAATAATATCATATCACGTATCATGATATCCTTTACTTGAGTGAGGTACACATTACAATCTTTTGGTATTCCTCTCTATTATTCCCTAAACTCGTTATATGTTGTTGTCTCCAATCAAGTAAACTCAATGCATAGGTTTGTTAGCTCTAAAGAGACTGACAAGTTGGACATAGCGACGGCTCAAACTTTAGCAATGGAAGCCATGTGTGCCATTGAAGATACATTTCCACACTCCATTCTTGTCAATCAAGTACATGTCCTTGTCTATGTTGTAGGAGGAGATAGGTATTTGTGGAGGGGTACATACATGGTGGATGTTTTTCCTCAAGAGATTCATGAAGACTCTCAAAGACTTTGTTTGACAACAAATACAAGCAAAGGTAAGTATGGCCAAAGGATGGATTATACAAGAGACCTTTGTCCACATGTCAGCTTATCTTTTTAAGATGGATCCTTCCATACCAAGTGTATAGTTCGATGAGGCAGATCCAAGAATGACATCACATGTGCCAATGGGCAAAGGAAAGATCATTATCAAGGATAATAGTATGGTGACCGTCATCAAAAAATTTTTGCATACTCAATGCAAAATGCATGGAGAAGTGGGTTATCAATGTGGAATGGAGGAAAAGTATGCATGAGAGAGGGAAAGAGCGGCATGGAAGCAAGAGTATGGGGGAAGGCAAGCATTGCCAATCCCTCGTAAACTTGCAAGTTTTCCTGATCTCATTAACAAATAGTGGAGAAGAGAATGGGAATATGTCTTCCCAAGGTATACTTTTATCACTATCTTAGCTTCGCTTACATTTTAATTACATATGTTTAACATATACCTCTTCTGTGTGGGTTTGTTAACAGAGTCGAGAATCTTAGGGAAGGCATGAAAATATTTCTTAGGTACCCATCTTGGATCTTCATGATGAGGATGATTTTTGAAAGTCAACAAATATTTGGCATATTGATTATCAGTATGGGTCGATGTAATTTGCTAGCAATGATAGTCTTTGGAATCAATTTACTTCTTTCTCACCCTCAATATAAGAGGTGGATCCTCATACACACAATGAGTGGGAAGTGATCCCTTGAAAGGTTTGAGAAGTCTAACATGAAATGAATTATGAATCTACTATAATGAGAAGATAATTCTTATCTATAAGCAACGTCATTATTTTTGTGAATCACCTTAAAAGGTCCATAAAATCTTGAGAATCACCTTAAATGGTAATTCTAATCTATAAGCAACGTCATCAATTTCATGAATCACCTTAAAAGGCCCAAAAAATCTTGGTGTGAGCTTAACAACTAGAAATTTCTCAACACTCTTAAGTCTGCATTTCTCAATTCTCAAAAGTACATAATCTCCAATTTGAAAAGATATAGCTTTACATTTTTGGTTAGCTTTTGCTCTTAAGCATGTATAATAGAGTGTCTTACCTCACTCAAAATGTAACTAAAATCGATATAATAGATTTATTCATCAGCTTTGATTTTGTGGGAAAGTCTTGTAGCCAGAACAGGTAAAACTTTTCCATACATGATCTCTCGAAAGGTGCACGTCCAGTAGTAGTCGAATGAGGAGTATTATTCTATGCAAACTTTAGAAGATGAATGTACTTATTCCATGAACTAGGTTATTGGGCAACATAGACTCTAAGTAGATCCAAGATAGTGATATCGGTAACCTCAATCTGTCCATTTGTTTCCAGATGGAAAGTAATGGAGAATTCTAGCTTAGTGCCAAAGTTGGAGAAAAGAGTGAAATTATTGTAGAATCTAGAGTCTTTGTTAGAAACAATGACTTATGGTGGCAAACCATGATGCACAAAGATTTTGGTTGATAAACTGAGAAGTCGGTGTTTTCTTATAAGGTAAGAAATAAGATAAGCCTGATCAGAACATCAGCTCTAGGACTCTCTCATAGGAGTCAAGGGTTCACTCTCAATCATCATAGAGATGTTGTGGACACTATGATGTCTACTTAAAGAATTTTCCATAATGTTTTCTTTCCCTAGTTGGGTTCACTTCCAATTCTAGATTCTTAACCTCTTTACTACTGCAAATTTACTTAGTTCCTTGAAATGCTACTTTCACTTTATAAGTAGAGTGTGATGCATCTAGGTTAAGTGTTTTTAATGCTTTTTAGGAAATGAAATCATGCGAACTACCATCATCATGCAAAATAGAAATTTTCTTTCCTTTTATTTTTTATTAAATCCTCAACAAAGAATTAATAGAAACCTTACCTTTATTTGAATAGTCAAGATTAAAATTACCGCCTTGAGTGAATCGTTGTCATCATTTTCAGCCATGTTGACATGAACCATTGGTGCAGAGTTCTTTTTCTTTTCTAGACAAGCTAGTGTAATGCACCCATCCTTGTGACATTTGAAACACTTTATGATACGATTCTTTGGCTTGCCATTTAAGAGTTTGTTGTTATTATCTTTTTGAACATCTCCTCTCGTGGACTTATCAAACTACTCAAAGGAAAAGAGGACTTAGAAGACTTTGCATAAGAGTTGAAAAGATGCAGGGGAGAAGAGAGCTTGAGCTCTTGCAAGCACACACACACACACTCACACAAACCCTAGAAGAA
Organism: Cibotium barometz; assembly: GCF_041138505.1. NCBI lineage: Eukaryota > Viridiplantae > Streptophyta > Polypodiopsida > Cyatheales > Cibotiaceae > Cibotium > Cibotium barometz. Next base: position 51,008,182 of record NC_141075.1, read on the forward strand.
AGTACACAAGGTGAGAAGTTGAAAATTCTTCTTCTTCTTCACACACCACAAAAGAGGTCTACAAAGAAGATAAAGTGACTAACACACATAATAGAGTATATACAAGCGGTCCATAATGTGAACACGCTAAGAGGAGTGGGTGAATGTGGACTAGTTGGTGTGTAGTCCAGCTGTAGAATCTCTGGCAAAGATATGTCGGTGCCAGCTACCAAACCCGCTAGTGATATAAATGTCGAACGGTCATGCATGCACCTCGTAAGTGTTAGCTCATGATGTTGAGCTTGACATCTCAACACTCCCCCTCAAGCTCAACTCCAGATCATGAACTCCAAGCATATCTCAAAATTTACGGAGATTCTCAGCTCCGAAAACCTTCGTGAAGATGCCAACAACCTAATCCTGTGTGCTGATGTAGGCCAAGTCAATGTCGCTTGCTCTACCAAGACTCTCTCCCTGATGAACCTCAATGTGTTTTGCACCACTCTGATGTAGTGCTGATGTAGGACAATTGTATACTGCTAAGATTTTCACAATATATTACAATCTTTCGCTCCACATGTAACCCCAATAGCTTGCTGCGTAACCACGATACCTCACATGCTGCCACCACAACTCCTCTGCACTCTGCCTCTGTAGTACTTGATAAGGTAATTGTGGGTTGCTTCTTATTGCTTCACGTCACAGCAGCACTCCCTAATGAAAATATAAATCCACTAATAGATCTCCTATCTGAGATGCTACCTGTCCAATTTGCATCTGTGTACCCATATAGCTCCAATGGTACACCTACTGCATAAAATAATGCTTAATCAACAGTGGCCCTAAAATACCAAAGTGTGCATCGCACACACTATCAAGATTTGGTTTGCATGGAACTTACATAAACTTTCTCTCTAAGCCAATAGTGTAGCTCAAATCTGGCCTGCTCTGTGATCGTGACATAGATCAAACTCCCCACAATCTTCATGTACATAGTGGGATCCTCTAACACATAACCTGCATCTGCACTAAGCTTGCCATTTTGATCTAATGGCACCGAGATTGGCTTACAATCAGCCATCCCATACATGGACAACATGTCCAAATGCATATTGTTTCTGTGACAACCAAATAACCTCAGGTGTGCAAATGACCTCAATTCCCAAAAAGTAGTGCGGATCTCCCACCAAATCCTTCATCTCAAACTTCCTTTTGAGAAAACTTTTCACATGCTCAATCTCTTCCAAGTTGTCACCCCCAATAATAAGATCATCTACATAAATGGTGGTGATCACAATACCCTTATCACTCTCATGCATATATAAAGAGTGATCTGCATCTGCCATATGAAAACCAACTAGGTGACTTGTATGCTCAGGCTGATCCATATACACCACATTGCAAGTCACCATGCAAGAACGCATTTTTGACATCCATCTGATGTAAAAACTAGCCTTGAGCTGCAGCCACCGCAATCACAACTCTCACAGTTGCTATCTTTGCAATTGGGGTAAATGTCTCCTCATAATCAATCCCATGTGTCTATGCATATCCTTTGGCTACCAATATAGCCATGTACGTGCTTATGCTACCATCACTGTTATGTTTCACCTTATACACCCACTTACAGCTAATAGCTTTCTTGCCTTCAGGCAATGGCACCAAATCCCAAGTCTCATTTCCATACAATGCATCCATCTCCTCATCCATAGCTTTCTCCCAACACACATTTCTAATAGCCTCATAAAAACATGTGGTTTCTATAACCTGCACAACTTTTGCCATATATGCATAGTGATGTGCCACATAACCATCATAAGTCAACCTCTACACAAGATTTTTGACTCTTCCAAATCTTCATAACTTTGCATTTATGGCTTCCATAGCCCTCTTCACCCCAGGTGTCCTCATTGCTGGAATCCCAAGCTCCTCATCAAGGCTCATCTCTCCAAGCCACTAGAATCTCCATCAACAAGAGAATGCCCTCCAGAAATATCAGGCATACGAAGGGGCTCAACCACTTTCTCTTTGCCTTTATGTGATGTACCAACTACGTTTTTAGGATTGGTATTATGATGTAGCCTTCCACTCCAAACAGAACCACTAGATGAGGACTCTCCTGGTCCACTCAATGACTGTGATTTTGCTAATTTGCATTCTGTGCAATCACATTTCCACTTACATCAGCCCCAACATTATCCTTTTCAGCAGCATTCTAGCTACTCATCTCATCAAATACAACATCCCTGCTTACCCTCAATTCATGTGTAGCAGGATTATAACATCTATATCCCTTTTGCTCAAGGGAATACCCAATAAACACACATTTTTCTACTTTTGGATCCAGCTTGGTACTGCGTAACTCATCTGGCACATGCACATATGCAATACATCCAAAAACTTTCAAGTGAGACAAATCAAGTTTCTTGCCAGTAAACTTCTCCTCTGGTGTTGCATCATGTATGGCTATAGTAGGAGTCTTGTTCATAATATAAACTACTGTAGACATAGCCTCAACCCAATAGCTATGTGGCATATTCTTCTCAGCCCATCAATGCTCATGCTATCTTTGCAATGTGCCTGTTTTTTTGCTCAGCAACTCCATTTTGTTGCGGAGTGTATCTACATGTAAATTGTCTCTGAATGCCATTCTTTTGCAAGAGTTCAGAGAAATCATTGGAGAAGTATTCTCCCCCTCCATCTGACCTTAGGCACTTCACATGCTTCATGAAGTACACCCCTGCCTCTAAACTCGCCTTTGCCAATTACCACAACCTCATTGACTCCCCCTACCTCTAAACTGGCCTCTTTCACCTGTATGTTGTTGTTGTGAATCCTGGGACTGTTGTCATTGCTGCTGACCATAATTATGATTACCTGTTCGGCCACGACCTTGGCCACGTCCATGACATCTACCTCATCCTCTACCTGCACTTGTGTGTAGAAGGCCTGCTGCTCTGAATTGTTTCTGTTTTGTGAAGACTGTTAATCTTCACCCAAGTTCTTCTCTTCAATGATCAGCATTGACACCAAATCTGTGAAGTTGGAAATCTTCTCCCAAGTTTGAATAGACGTCTTGAATGCCTTGTATTGTGGTGTGAGACCACGTAGACACACTTCCACCACCTTATCATCATCATCAAACAGAAACACCAATTGATGCGAGGGATTCCACAATACCCTTGATCTTCAAAACATAATCATTCATAGACATATTCTTCTTTTCCACAGTATGAAGCTCATTCTTCAACTAAATTTTTCATGCCTTGGTGTTGGTTTCATACAACTTCACCAAGGTGTCCAATGCCTTCTCTCTTAGGTGACTTGGCATTCTGTATATGCCCAATCATGGTGTCTTGTATGCTGATAGAAAGCCAATACATGACTTTCCTTGCTCCTTGATTCCAATCCTTGAACTCTTTTATATCTGCAGCAGTTGGATTATTCTCTGGTATCTCCGGTGCCTCATGTTCACCTTCAATGTAGTCCCAATAACCTTTTCCCATTAGGAAATTTGTCAATCTAAACCTCCAAGCATGGAATTTGTTCTTGTCAAGCTTCTCTGCAACAATATGGTTTATTTCATTATTTGATAGATTTACCAAATTTACCAGCAAACAACACTCTTGCTTGACCTGCACAAACTATTGTATTCTCTGCAAAGCGATACTATACTACACCCAAATTGTCACAACCAGTGACCTTACTTTGCATACATACACCCAATGGCAACTTTGAGACCTTTTTGCAAAGCACACAGTGTTTGCATATCTAATCACTCTTCTTGCAGTTCCAAAAATAGAGTTCTACAGAGAATCAAAGCTTGCCCACAGTGCTTGTGAATGCCTGCTGCTACTGTGAACTAAAAAAACAAAGGTCTAGACGCGCCCGAAATGCGTTTTTGGCTCGGAAAACATTGTCCTGTAGGTCAACATAGTTGCTCTGTAGCTTTCCTCTCACGAAGAAAGCTCCTCAATTGGAGTTCGTTTGCCGGTGCCTTCCGAAGAGCTCTCGAGTGTAGTAGCCAACACAAAGGGGAAAGAGTAGATGAAGTTCTTACCCTGGTACCGCTTCATGTGCTTCTCTTACTGCCGCTCAGCCCTTAGCATAAACGAGGCTCTGATACCATGAAAAGATGCAGGGGAGAAGAGAGCTTGAGCTCTTGCAAGCACACACACACACTCACACAAACCCTAGAAGAAAGCACACAAGGTGAGAGGCTAAAAATTCTTCTTCTTCTTCACACAACAAAAGAGGTCTACAAAGAAGATAAAGTGACTAACACACATAATATAGTATATACAAGAGGTACATAATGTGAACACGCTAAGAGGTGTGGGTAAATGTGGACTAGTCGGTGTAGTCCAGCTGTAGAATCTCTGGCAAAGATATGTCGTTGATAGCTACTACCAAACCCGCCCGCCATGATATAAATGTTGAACGGTCATGCAGGCACCTCGTGAGTGTCAGCTCATGTTGAGCTTGACATCTCAACAAGAGTTATAGTACATTTTAGAATCTCTAGGAGTAGAAGTATTGTGTTCAAAATTGAAAGCAAGCTCCATCACAAAACTGAGAAAACGAGGATGAAAATAATTAACATCTTCCCTAATGTAGCTTGAGATCGATAATAAATTTTCTTCTTTGCTCTCTTTCTTTTACCTTCTCGATCACTTGAACCTACAATAGAATATCCAAGAATTTATCGATGTAAGCTTGGACATTCTCTTTCTCCACTTGCGTAAGTGTCCCATCATTGACAAGCTTTAGCCTTGTATTGCGAAGGAAGAAAATGTTTCTTTAAAAGCTTTAAATTTGGAATTCTTCCATGTAGATGCTTGCCTTGCTAAATACATTCCATCATAAGGCAGCACTTTCAATCAAATGATTGGAAGCACATTTAATCTTGTCTCTTTTCGAGAATTTGTGGGCTAAAAAATAATAATCTAATTGATTGAGCTATGCAATAAGCATAGGAGCATCTTTTTCTACCATAATTACTTAAAGGCTTTTGACTAATCTGTGAGCTCTTCGAGAACTTTGAGCACATAATGTAGCCTTAACAGTGCGTCTAACATGATCATGCTTCTTTTCATTAGACTAAAAAAAAATCATATTTGCGCTTATTAGAACGCTTAATATGACACTCTAACTCCTGCCTCTATGATCACACTCATTTACTATTTGCTCTTGAAGTGCAGCAAATTTATCTTGCCTTGTGGATTGTGTACGTAAATTGGTATTTTATACAAATAGATAAATAAATAAAGAAAGTGTAGTAAATAATTTATAGATAAATAAATAAAGAAAGTGTAGTAAATAATTTATAGATAATTAAATAAAGCACACAAATTGACTTAGCTCAATACTCCCTAGATTGCTTGAATTCATATTGAAGTTGATTTATTATTATTATTATTATTATTATTATTATTATTATTTTGTCGAAGATCGAACTCAAGTCTTGCTTCACACAATAATTCTAAACGGAGTCTCTCTGCTGATATACGAGCTTGAGCGTAGCTCAAAATATGGTCAAAATTACTTCTTACCCTTTGTTAATTACTTGAAAACTTCAATTCTAGTCCCGAAAGCTATGAGAAGTTTTTTATAATTTTTGGGGGATTTTTGGTTGTTTTTTAAGCCTTTTTATGCTCATAATGGGCCAAAATTTGAGTTCTAGGCCTTGAAAATTTATTGAAAACCCACCAAAAACTTTGAAAATTTTGAAATTGGCGGCTGAACCTTTGATTATCCACACCAAAAATTTATAGCATACCAAAAAATCCCCAAAAGCTTGAAATATATGCTAATTTAGTCCTTTGGCCATTTTTCAAGCTTAAAAGCTTATTAGGCTTATTGTCAATCATAGTTAAAAACCTTGCAAGCTAAAAATAGGTGCATAATTGAAGAAGGATAAATTGTTGAGAGTTTCCTAGAACACTTGATGAAGTGGAGAAATAAAATTACTTGATTTGATGAGATTGGAGTGGTTTATAGCCTTCTTTGCTTGTTAAACACGTCTATGGTGCCTAATTAAGAAGAAGGTTAAGAGATTGAAAAGTGATTTTAGTGTTTGAAGTAGTTTTGAGTAAATACAAGTGGTTTTTCACCTTCTTTTTCCCTTTGGTTATTACCAAATGGTTTACTTTTAGCCTTTAATTTCTTCAATCCTTTTCAATATCTTCCACAAATTGACCTAGCATGTACTGTGATACTATTGACACAAGGATCCCTATCTAGAAATTTGCAAAAATAAATTCTCAAGAAAAATCATTATTCAACCATTCAACTTAAGCTATTGCTACAAATTTTGTATAAACCACGCTTAAAAAATTAACACATGAAAATCCTTAGCTCTTGTATGGTGTAATCTTCCCCTCTCACATGTGTGGTCTATTCCCCACACGAGTATTTTTAAGCATTCCATTGCCAAAATACACCATAGCCTCCAAAAATACAAAAATTCTACTTTTTTTTGCATGGTGCTCTCTCTTTACCCAAAATAGAGAGCTCTTAAATATTAAATTACTTGGGTCTAGGGGAAAGCTCTTAAGCTTTATAAAATAAATATTTGCAAGTCTAAACTTATAGAAATAAATAAATGGATGTGCACAAGCTAGCACATAAATACAAAGCTTGTCCAAAATAATTGATACCTTCCAAAAACAATAACTTGTGTACGTTTTCTTCAATCATATGAGCCCTATTCCCCTATAAAATATCCAACAATAAACTAGTAAGGCATACAAACCATCACCACACATATGTTCATCAGGTATAAGTACTCCAGGAATCACCTTGCTAGACAAACCAACTGTAAAAAACATAGGAGCCACAAGCATGTGTCAATGTGTACCAAATGTATTAATATTTGACCAATGATATTAACATAATTTGACCAATGATATTAACATAATTTGGCATGACACAAAGATAATCAAGGCGTCTCCACATTATCTAGGAGGGTAGAATAATACTTTTAAGAGGGCTTTAAATACATTCTTATAACAACTTGTAAAGCTTCTTGTGTACTTTCCTTCATTGTGACACATGGGATAATCTTGACTTGGTATGGCACCTAGTTTACATACGTGATTAGACTAGTCTGGCTCCCCCCATTAATATGCCTCATGGCTATTGTATTTTGTATGAAGTTATAGTATAATATTAGTACTTTATGGTGGTTTTGTGTGAGCTACACTCTTTTGGTGTAAGCTATACCCTTTGTACTTACATTTTATAATAGAAGATATTTCTTTTTTAATTTGCAAGTGAGTGTGAGTGATAGGCTGCTTGTTATCCACTGTTAAACCTAACATACTACCTTGCACACAAGAGAGAGAGAGAGAAGAGAAGAGAAGAGAAGAGAGACAACATGCAAGGGTTGAGTCCAGAGAGTTGCACTTAGCCAACCTTAATGAGGGTTAACTCCTCGATGTGAAGCGGCTAGGGGCTCACTCCACCTCTACTTGTGTCACATAAGTAGAGATTCAATGGCTAAGTAGAGAGCAAGAAGGAGGGAGCTATGGAAAGCTCAACCTTCACTTCATGCCACATGTATGCAGGAGGGACTTGGTAGAGAGTAAAGAGAGGGGAGAGAGGTTAGAGCATCACCATCCCTACAAGCACACACCAACAACAATCAAGCATGCAAGCAAGCATACATCCACAGGGTCAAATGAGAGAGAGAGAGAAGAGGCAAAGCTCAAATGAGAGTAATGGGATTGTCCCTTTTCATATTTCATAAATGTCTTATATACAAGAGAAATATACAAGAGCTCATAGTAGTTACAATGGCCGGCCACCCATTTATATACAAGAGCTCATAGTAGTTACAATGGCCGACCACCCATTTACAATTGGGGGCCCAAAACTAGTGTTCCTAGCTCTATGTACAACTATTTCTCATGACCGACATTACACAAGCCGTAAGCACAGTCATCCCATGTCTCTTTTACATTAAGTGCTTAGCGCGGTTATAAAAGATGAGTACAATAAGCATAGCCGCACTTGAAAAATTAATGTTAACCGGAGTGGTTAACGTACCCCCTCCCTAATTTAGGTCCGTTCTCGAATAGCTGTGGATGAAGTTGCGGCACGAGGTTGGAGTAGAGGGGGCTTGATGGAAGACTCTTTAGCTGGTCCAAAATGTTTTCTCCATCATGTCTTCAAAATTTTGTAGTCTCCAGGCAGGCATCCACATTATGCGCTCATAATATTCAAAAATCTGCTTGAGCGTTGGCCCTTTGTTGATGTCGAAGGCCAAGCCCTGCACGCCTTCATGGTATGGTCCAAATCTCGAAAGGAATCCAGTAATGTGATGATCAAGTGGAAAAATCTGATCATCACTCACGATCACGACTGGGTCTGGGACTTGATCATAGCACGGCAAATGAACTCATTGAAGCACTTGAATCATTGTGTATGCAATACAAGGCTGCTGCACTATCGGAGGAGCGAACCATGGAAAATTGAATTGTAGCTTTGGGTTCTTCTTCTACTCCTCGTGGAATACATTCCACGCCCACCGTCTTCTTATGGGTAGGTAGTTGGGGCTGATGTAGAGTGCTCGGGGTGCCTTACACTAGGTTTCCTAGATGAAGGGCACCTCCAGGCTGGCAGATGCTCATCCATGAGTTTGAATGTGATGGGGCGAGTAGCGGCGGGTGGCCGGTGGTATCCTCCGCGCTACTTGCCCATGAGTTTGAATGTGATGGGGTAAAAAGGGCACCTCTAGGCCGGATGCTCATCCATGAGTTTGAATGTGATGGGGCGAGTAGCGGCGGGTGGCCGGTGGTATCCTCCGTGCTCTTTGGGTGGATGCTCTCACTATTGTCGATGTTTGGCCTCAACGTATGGACGTAAGACATTTATGTCCATGCGGTCCATTATGTGGGTGATGGGCGTGGCCTGGAGCTGTCGACCAAGCAGGATAGCAATCGCCTGCTCAAACTCTGTACGGTCAAGGGGGTCCTGCCAGTTGAGAGGGTTAAGTGGAGGGTCTAAGCGGAGGGTCGCTCGACCTCCTCACACTATAGTGGTGGGGGTGATGGAATCTCACCTTCTTCAAGGGTTGGGTGGGAGGGGTGATGTGTCAAATGAGGAGGGTGGAGGGTTTGTTAATGTGAAGGCTCCCATGGTGGTGATGTGGGAGTCAAAGAGGGGTGGGGGCTTGGTTGAGGTGGATGGGATGTCAAGGAATGCAGTGTGCATTCCCAACAACTACAATGACAAGGAGGGTGGTGTAAGAAAATAAATTGGGGGAGAGGAGGTTTGGGGGGGAGGGAAGATGGATAAGGTGGATGCACCAGATGGGGGTGGGGGTGGTGGTGGTGGTTGGGTGAGTGGAATTTGGTGGTGGAGGGGGAGGTGAGTGGAGATGAGGATGGTGGTTGGGTGAGTGGAATTTGGTGGAGGGGGAGGCGGGGGGGAGATGAGGATGGTGGGGGTGGAGGTGAGGATGGTGGAGGGGGAGGTGGGGGAGATGAGGATGGTGGGGGTGGAGGTGGGAGGCTACCGTGGGGTCATCATTGAATCGGCAAATTCCTGTGGTTGCCATGACCTCCATTTGCTCATGACATGTGTGGTATAGTATGAGCAAGCCAGCCCGCTGAATAAGGGGGAAGTGCATGAGTGTGGAGGGAGAGGTAGGCTTCATTGTTGGTGACATGACATACCCTACCATGTAGATGTTGCAAGGCATCAGTCGTACTCTTGGAGGGGTAGGAGTATGGACATATACCTTTCGGGAATGGAGAAGTCTATAACATCAGGTGGGTCAGATGGAAATCTGAAGTAAAGGAGGTGACTCCAACTAATTAATATGGATTGGAGAGGGTGGGGAGGCAACTCGTAGAAGTTGTGGGGTGGGTTGTGGGGTGGGTGAATGATATGAGGCCGTGGAAGTACAAGTGGTGGTTGAGGGTGATGCTGGAAATAGGGAGCTTGGTGAGGAGATAGGTGTAGGTCGAGTGGGAGAGTTGCTCATCTAAAGAGACATTGTGTTGGAGTAGGTTGAGCCTGATGCTCCTGTAATGGAGCATCAGGCTCATCCCAAAAAGACATTATGTTGGAGTAGGTTGAGCTTGATGCTCCTGTAATGGAGGTTGATGAGTTGGAAGGGGCTTTGTGGGGGATGGGAAAGTACTGGCAGCTGTGTCACTATATCCATAAGGGCATCGACCTTTTGATCTGTGGCGCTAGAAGAAGGAACATAGGGAGTGGGTGGCGGCTTCTCCTAGGTGCTCCTCCATCTCATGGATGGTATCTTTCGAGATCTCCTTGTATCTTTGGAAATCCATCTTTGTTTGTGCAAGGGCCTCCTCCGCAGTTTGTGCTCTATCTTGGGAGGTTCGGGAAAGGGTCGCTACTAACAGAGAGTTCATGATTGGCCCTCTGAGAAACTTCATGGGCCTGTTGGATCTGCTATTGGGAGTTCTATGATCCTGGCAATGGCATGCCCAAGTTGTTGCTCCTTTTCATCGATCTTATTCTACAGTTGGAGGTTATGTAGATTGACTTGGTAGAGATCTTCGAAGATTAAATCTACATGTGCCTTGGCCAGCAACATATCCTATTATGAAACTATGGCCACCTCATGTTGTGATGATGATAGATATAATCCGTCATCTGAGTGATCAACTCCTTGGCCATGTGTGAAAAGCCTACTGCAAAATTGGGCACATTGCCATGGGCTATATGCACGCTCTCTACGTATGCTTGGTTGGATCTGAAACTTCCTGACCGCGTGCCCAACAGAGGGTGTCTAGTGTATTTTGATGAGATGCATGAGGGGAGGAGGGTTCAGCCTCTGTGAAATGAGGGGAAAAAACTATAAAGCTCTTTGGGGGTGGTGTTTTGTGTTGGATAAATGTAATCCCAACTCCTTAGTCCAATTTAATGTGTGGTTGTTAGGCTAATGGTCAATGGTTGGTGTAAAGCCTACAAATGGTTGGTGCATATGGTTCATGCAACTCATGCAACTAAAAATAGGGTAGAGGAGTCTCTAAATAAGGTACAAGTCATGATCAACTGATTATGTAAGTTTGGTTCATGCCTAATCATAATTAGAGTCTTCTTGTGTTAATCTCAAAGCAATTTTCTGCATATACTAGTTTTTGTCCCTCATATTCATGATGTTTTGTACAAGCTTTGATCCACCTTGAGTATGTTTTGATCAATCTTCATAGTTAAATTATCATATCCAACATTTGGTATCAGAGCATGATCCAATTAAGTTTAGTTTATTAGCAAAAATCCTAATCTATCTCTTAATCACCATAGCCTGTTTTTTCTGTTTGAACCACATGCTATAGATTGCCTTCATGCTTGCATCTGAGGTGATTATACCCCAATCTTTTGCTATAGGCCTCTTGCTTTGCTCCCATGCATGCCCTAAAACGGAGATTGCAGGCGGATTTCATCGCTTCCTCCACGAATTTCTCATCGCCATCCAAATAGGCCATTTTCTGCTAATCCGGTTCATTCAGCGCCGTCTCTACGAATTGATCTAATTCCTCTTAGGTGCTTCAAGTCTATCATGTGAGGATTCAACATACCAAATCTTGTAGTATTTGGTTCATCTCGGGGCTGCTGTACGATGCATTTTTCCAGTCGCCTGTTTTTTACCTCTTTGCTTAAACAACATGGTAATTATTATTTTGATTTATATTGATGATATTATTATTATTTGGGCTTAAATCATCTATATGAGCAAGTTATCAACATCAAGCATCATATTGCATCATCATGAGCTCCAAATTTCTCGACAAATTCAACGGAACTGGGTTTCATACCTGGCAAATCAAGGTGAAGGGCTACCTCATGAAGAAAAATCTGTGGAGTACGGTCAAGCCACTTACTGAAGATGAAGCAGGTATTTCTGCTACAGTTACAAGAGCTACAACGGTTGCACTTCAAGAAAAAGATGAGCAAGCACTTGGTATTATCATTACTGCTTTAAAAGATGATTTTATTCATTATATTGATAATGTTAAGTCAGCTATGAAAGCTTGGGAATTACTAGAACGTACTTTTGGTGCAAAGGCAAAGCATTCCAAGATCAGTTTGAAGATGCAACTTTTTGATCTAACCATGGAGAGTAATGAAAATTTAATAGCTGTGATTAATAGGTTGAAGAGCTTAATGACACAATTAGTTTATGTTAAGTCTCTTGTTCCTGAAGAGGATGCTATTGCTATATTGCTTAAAAGTTTACCTTCAAACTTTAGGCAAATTGTGACGGTACTTAAAGAGAAGGAGCCAGTCCCTTCTTTGGAAAGTATCATAAATTCTTTGCAGGAAGAAGACAAGAAGATTACAAAGGATGTGATAGATCCTTATGCATATGCTATTACTTCGACATCGACAAAGAAGAAGTGTACTATTTGTGGTCGTACAAATCGTCTTACTAAGGATTGTTTCTCCAAACATCCTTGTGAGTATTGTGGAAAGACGAATCATCCATCCTCAAAGTGCTACCAAAAAGATCAAAAGCTAGCAAAGGAACATATGGTTGAAGAAGTCAACCAACAAGAAGAAACAAATCTTTGTTCTAGTCTTAGTATAAAAGATGTAGATGAGATTATGCTTTTTAAATTATGTCATGTATGTGGTTGAGTCAAGAATTATGTTGTTCCAACTTGACGAGTTGTAGAGGAGAGTACACCACCCTATGTTGTTGTTAAGGGGGGACTCTTACTCATTGTGTCAAGGAGGTATGTTAGACTTGGTTCATGTTCTTGTAAGAAGTTGGTCTTAAGGGGGGATTGTTGGATAAATGTAATCCCAACTCCTTAGTCCAATTTAATGTGTGGTTGTTAGGCTAGTGGTCAGTGGTTGGTGTAAAGCCTACAAATGGTTGGTGCATATGGTTCATGCAACTCATGCAACTAAAAATAGGGTAGAGGAGTCTCTAAATAAGATACAAGTCGGGATCAAGTGATTATGTAAGTTTGGTTCATGCTTAATCATAATTAGAGTCTTCTTGTGTTAATCTCAAAGCAATTTTCTGCATATACTAGTTTTTGTCCCTCATATTCATGATGTTTTGTACAAGCTTTGATCCACCTTGAGTATGTTTTGATCAATCTTCATAGTTGAATTATCATATCCAACATTTTGAAGAGGTTCTGCTGGAAAAAAATCTTGTTTTTGCTTCTCCTCCTCCTTGGCCTTTCTTCTTGCTTTCTCAGCTCTGCCAGCTCCTCCTATGTAGGGCCTGGATTGGGCGGTGGGGGTACCTACTCTTTTCTCTTAGGTTCCAGGTGGTGCCTCTTAGCTAGTGGGGAGTGGGGAGAGGATTGTGGTAGAGGCATAGATATCAGCATCGTGTCGGGGCTACTCAGTTGGATGGCGCAGGAGGGTAGCTCCTCCCACCCGACCGCATGCTAAAGCACCTTGGTCAATAAAGTGGTCGCTGCCAGCTTCCTGTGTGAGTTAGAACATACTGCAAGAAGTTCGTTGTGCAAGTACTCAGTCCAGTTGACCATCTATCCCTAGTGCACCCGAGCTAGGGTAGTCATGCTGCACCTACTGAATCTCTTTGTCCAGTGTGTGGTGAGAAGAAATCGTTGGGCTCGAGCTGGCATAATCAAATCTTCCTAGGCAATGTTTGCCCACTCCACCCCGTCTTTGTTTGTGTTGCCCCTGGTTAGCTTGGGACATTCATGAGCCTAACATAGGGCTGGTCCAAGTGGGGGAGCTATAAGGCATCTCGAATAAGTTCCATGCTGTGAGTTGTACACTTTGTGGTTGGTGCTTATTGTCCAAGACTTCCCCGGTGTGCATGTTGGCATTATATGTCTTAGTGAAATGCAAACTGTTGTATAAGTCTGGCCCCCATGGCTCCAGAGTGGGCAAGCCTCCCAAGCACAGTTGTTCCTGTGAATGAGGTCATAGTGTTTTTACTTCAAGAATTTATGGTAATTCACAAGCGTTTTGCACCCTATCATCCACAGACCAATGGTCAAGCTGAGAGTACTAACAAGATTCTCTACGCATCACTCACAAAGATTGTTGAGGGACATAGGACTGATTGGGAGCAAAAGTTACACTCAGTTCTTTGGGCATATAGAACAGCCTATAAAACATCTGTGGGCACAACCCCATTTGAGCTTGCTTTTGGGCCAGATGCAATTCTTCCCATTGAATTTCTTGTGCCTACTCTACGAGTTGCTAAACAATTGGACTGGACTGGTCATGAGCTTTCTCAACGCATTGATGAATTGGAAAAGCTTGATGAGACTCGCTTATTGGCGGTAATGGGGATGTATGCCGAGAAGAGGAGACAAAAGCAATGGTATGATAGAAATGTAACAACTAGCCGATTCAAAAAAGGAGACCTTGTGCTCTTGTACACGCTTAAGAAGCATAAGAGAAAGCTCAAGAAACGTGGCCTAGGACCGTTTGTGATTAATGAGCTTACTCCAAGTGGTGCAGTGCGTTTAGAGACACTAGAAGGTGAGCAAATGCCTAACTTCATTAATGGAAGTCTTCTCAAGAAATACAATAAACCATTAACTGAAGTCATGCTTCAACAAATGCATACTGCCCACACACGGAAAGAAGCACATGACCTACTTAAATGTCAGGCTCAAGAAGAAGCTAAAGCTAGAATTGCAAAAGCCAAGGAGCATCGCAAGGCTTCTGTGTTGACCTTATAGTTGGCCAAGGACTCTAATAATTCCACACAAAATGTTGTGTGTCTCCTCTCCTAGGAGACTACATTGATCAAGGGGTTCATAGACCTAGAGAGGATGCTTTGATACCATAAAAGAATTGATGGAGTGGATGTTAAGCACTCCAGTTAACATTACTTTTGTAAGCGTGGCTACGCTTATTGTACTCAACTTTTGTAACCCCACTAAGCGCTTAATGTAAAACAGACATGGGATGACCAAGCTTACGGCTTGTGTAATGCCGATCATGTGAGGAATAGTTGTACATAGAGCTAGGAACACTAGCTTTGGGTCCCCAATTGTAAATGGGTGGCCGGCCATTGTAACCATGAGCGAGCTTTCCATAGCTCCCTCCTTCTTGATCTCTACCTAGCCATTGAACCTCTACTTGGGTGATACAAGTAGAGGTGGAGTGAGCCCCTAGGGGCTTCACATCAAGGAGTTAACCCTCATTAGGGTTGGCTAAGTGCAACTCTCCGAACTCGACCCTTGCATATTATCTCTCTTCTCTTCTCTCTCCCTCTTGTGTGCAAGGTAGTGTGTTAGGTTTAACATCTTTGGCACAACTACCAGGGAATGCATTTGGCTTAGGGTCCTCCACTTTGTTCATTTTCTAGAGTCCTTGTTTGGCTCGGTTAGAGTGCAAATCCACCACTTGGTTGGTTAATTTTGTGCGTGTTTTTGTTTGATGGTGATTCCATGGAGCATTGAAGGTTGATCAAACATTGGAGCATTGAGATCTTCATCGAGTGTGCGTGAAAAGCAAGTACTCAACATTGCCCTTGACATTCATGCAACTCTTTGAATTTTTTATTCTTTTTTTCTCTTTCTTCATCAAGTTTGCACCTTAGTTTAATCTATAAATTAGTCTTAATTTTTTAGTTTTCATTAGGCATTATAGGCATCAATTGATAGATATCTCTATTGAATCAAAAGCATGAAAAATTGGTGAGAATATACCTCAATTAGTAGGAATAGGAGGGAAAAAACAAGTGAAAATCGCATTCTGTTGATGACAGTCTGAGAAGCGAACAACCGTTCCCTTTACAAGCCACAGCCGTGACACATCTACCATGCCCGTTCCCTTCTCATTGGCCAAATCTAGGAAGATCTTTAGCCCTGAATGTGGCAGTTTTATTAAATTGGGCATAAAGAGCATTCGATTGCATTCAACCAAGTTGGTACAACTAAATTTGTCAGGGAATATAGTTGGTGGCTGTCAGACCTGCAGCTTAAATTCCTTGAAATCCCCTGAAAGATCTTAAAATCTTTGAATCTGACAGTGCCACGGCTGCTCCTTCTGTGTCACGTCGTTCCTTCCTAAAGGGTACGCCCGTTCCAGAGAGCATTCATTGTGTTTGCCA
Source organism: Cibotium barometz (assembly GCF_041138505.1). Taxonomy (NCBI): domain Eukaryota; kingdom Viridiplantae; phylum Streptophyta; class Polypodiopsida; order Cyatheales; family Cibotiaceae; genus Cibotium; species Cibotium barometz. Next base: position 51,024,206 of record NC_141075.1, read on the forward strand.
GCCGGATTAGTTTTGCCATTCTCTTTTGCACATGATTTAGAAAGCGTACGGCCGTTCCACTTGTGCCGCGCGACTTGTCCAAAGAGAATGCCTGTACTAGTTTGTTTTGCCTGAAGCATATGCCCATGGCAAACTTGCCACGCCCGTTCCCTTCTCGACCCCAGCTTGGTACGCCCATTCCAACAACTGCCACGCCTGTGCCTTCTCCTTTCCAAAGTGCATGCCCATTCCTTTATGAAGCCATGCCCGTGACCTTTTGAAAGTCAACGTCCATGTACACCTGAAAGCATATGCTCGTACCATCCCAAAGCGTATGGACGTACCATTCCCACACAAAAAAATTTAGACTTTTCTTAGGGGGTTTCTGCACAATAGTTCCACATTTCCATGCACCTACGCCTGGGTAAAATGGTATGAAATAACCCTCTTTTTGACGACGTGAACTCTCCCGAAGCTCCCTCGCTTATAAGGTCGGACCCATCGATCAATACCACATGGAGTCAAACAATGCATATCTTTGACAACACCAGCAGTGAAAGTGAAGACCACCATAGTATGGGACAAGAAACTCCTAACCTCGAGACAAAAGAGCCTGAACCTCCGTGCATGGATAGACCACCTCTCCAAGAGCAAGCTCCTACCTCTCCCACACATTCCCAGAGAAGCCTTGCTTTGAGGCTCCGCAATTTTATCCTGGGAAACACACAATCGGAATAACCGCAACCCAGGGTGAGAGATATGGACCATCCACAAGAAAGTGAGCCCATGTCATCTCTAGGTCCTAGAGCGGAAGTAGGGCAGAGTGAAAGCCATCAGACACCAAGACTGAACCACCAGTCTTGAGAGCCATGCCTATTTCAAGAGTGGCTTATTCTTACAGGGCCCAAAGACCTGTACAAAACCTAGGGCCAGGTCCATTATCTCAAGGACCAAAAACATTTTACCAAATAGAAAGGGTCTACCCAGGCCCTTCACATCAGCCCAGTCTGCCTGAATATCAGCAGTACCCACCACAGGGAGCATACCCTGGGTACCACATGGGACCACAAGGGGAAAAATCTAACCCACCTATACTCACTTGGATCTGGCCCTTTCTCTTGGTCTAGCAAGAAGCATGATATTTGCAGGTTCTTCAGCAAGCTCAGGCCAAGCACTGGGCCCTCTATGACGCCACCATTGAGGCTATGTGTCTCCATCAGCTTCTTGAGGAGATACGCGTTCCCATGGACACCACTAATGTCGTCTTCATCGACAATTAGAGTGTGATTGCCCTCATCGAAAATCCTATTTTTTTAATCGTAAAAAGCACGTTAGGGTCCATTTTCATTTTACCAGGGAGCAGGTTGATCTTGGTACCATAAGGCTCCAGTACATTCCTACAGCGGACAACCATGCCGACATTCTTACAAAGTCCGTCAATCGGCCTATCCACGAGCATCTTTGCGAACGGATCGGCATTGGTCCTCCACCATCACCCTCAGAATCTTGAAAGGGGGACCGTCCCCTCACCAAATTTATTATCCACCATGATTGTTGTAAAGGATGCATGAGTAAGTGAAAACCCTATGAGGACACTGCTCATGTGAAAACCCACTGCATAGCATTTACCATCTTGCATATCCTTTGCATCACATTCAATTTTTTGTGTTTGGGACACATGTATGAATGAAAACCCAAAGAATGAAAACCCAAATGGGCATTCATGCACATGAAAACCCCTTGCATTGTTGCATTGATCCTGTAGTACGAACACAAACTCAAAAGACTCTACAAAAGACGAAGAGAAGAACGAATGATCTACACCCACAACATGCCAAATACTTCATCATATTCCTCTTCACCCACTTACCATCTTCTTCATCTTCTCTCATGGTCCCCTTTTTTGCCACAGAGGGAGTGTGTGACTAGAGGGAGTGTGTGACTTGTGACTATCAATCGCAAAAGGGCCCTCATTATTGCCTATTCAAGAGCCTTTTTTGCCACCAGGGAACTAGCAACAAAAGGCTCTTAATATGGCCTAAAAAGGCTCTTGAATAGGTCGATCAGGCTGGCGGACAAGGCCAGCCTACCTGGTCCTTTGGGGGAGGCCAGCCCTATATAAACTCGCCTTTGCATCATGACATTTGATCATTAACCTGTATCCAGCCGCGTCGACTCTACCTCCTGCGCATCATATGATAGCAGGAGGCCCGGCTAGCACATCTTCGTCAACTTGCGTGTTGCAGTGGTCTGCTCCCAATCAATCAATGCATCCAGTGACAGCAATGTTTTTGCACATACAATCAAGCCGTCGGCTCTACCTCCTGCACACAGCAACAGCCCGGCTGATCAACGCAGACATATCACCGAGCTTCATCTCTGATCCGGTAGCACCCTACTTCACACCACTCTGCACCAGCGCTTGGATCAACACCATCATTTAGTAGCAAACCTGCGTTTTGCAGCCTTCGACATCCTTAGGGAGTGCCACCGCTGTCCTGGATGCAAGCCTTCGTCACCAACTGAGCATCTTGCTTTAACTTCGTCTTTGCTTCTTCGCAGGTCTACAACTCGGAGGTGACATAAGAGGGCCTCTCATATTGGATTACATTCCATACATTCATTCATCCATTTCATGTTGTGTTGATTTGCTTTGATCTCTTGCACATCTCGTCTTTTCTTCCTTTTGCCCTCACACAAAGTTCCTCACATTGGTGGACAGTGTCCGTTCTTCCTCATTCTCCACTCTCTCTTCTCCATCCTTTGTTGTTACGTCCTTTGATTGTTCTCTATGAATTGTGTTCATGAAGTATAAACATGCTAAATTTCCCAACTCAGTCCCTTTTTGTAAAAGTTGTTTAAAACATCATGTATAGAATATCATTTCAAGCTTTTAGAGCTTAAGTAGTTTAGAATAATACTCCCAAAAGCCCACTAAGCTCATAAATTATATTCTTTGTGATGAAAGCTCTACATTGAATCTCACTAAAAGAGGGAATGCTCATACTAAAGCCATAGCCATAAAATTTAAAGCTTGAGTTCACCAAATGAAGCTTTATACCAAATTAATGGAATAGTATAGCGTAGATGAGAGTATGTTCATGTAGCATGGAACTCAAAAAAGAATAGAAAAGCAAATAGCCATAGCCATGCAACTTAAAGCTTGAGTCCACTAAATAAAGCTATATACCATACTAATGCAATAATATAGCATAGATGAGAGTAGATTCATGTAGCACGCAACTCAAAAGAGAATAGAAAAGCAAATAGCTCAAAGCAATCTCCACAAAATATTAATTTGACTTTATTCTAGTTCCTTTGACCTTGTTGATGACACTTTGCATTACGTGCATCGACTCAATAATAATCAATTGCATCCCATGTGCTAAAAATACTCCTTGGACTTGTGTAATACACTTTGATCAAGTCAAAATGGCTTCTTGTCCTCTATATTTGATTTCCACTTCTTTATGTTGAATTTATAGCAATAGCTTAAGTTGAATGGTTGGATAATTATTTTGCTTGAGAAATTATTCTCGCAAATTTCCAGATGGAGATCCTTGTGTCACAAGAAGTCAACAAGGTAATTACCATGTAGGTGGGTGGTGCAAAGTCAACAAAAGGACAAACTAATATTAGTCAAGTGTGCTAGTATGAGAGGATTATTTAATATGTGCTACTACTCTAAGGTTCACAACCTTTGATATATTAAATTTCTAAACCTAAGGTTGAAATCCACTAGCACAAATTGGACACGAAATTTCAATACTTTTATGGATACTTGCCTTGCTATTTTGAGCTAGCCTATTGGACATACACCTTAGGGTAGGATCCCCCAGAACAAATGGGCATGGAGGTGGAGGAAGTGTAGGAGCCTTAGGCTCCACCTCCACGCTCTTCAACACATGTATTTCTGAGAAGACTTGGAGCAACGAACACTAAGGCAGTAGGAGCTGTTAGTGCATCTAGCTTCATGCCAGTACATCACCTCTAGTAGGAGATGCTAAGGAGACCCTAGTTGCAAATTATTGAAACAGATCTTCACTCCAAGTACAAGTTAATACGATTTAATTTAACAAATACCTTTCAACTACTATCAATTGCCATAGCATATGAAAGATAATTAAAACACATATGTAAATAAGAAAGATTAAAAAAACCATACGACACAAGATTGGGTCCAATCTCTCCCCTCATGCACGTGGCTCTCTCCAGGGCATGGGTATTTAATCATTTCCCAAAATTTAGCCCTTGGCCCAATAATAGAGTACACATACAAGATTAGGCCTTCCTTTTACAAAATTAGCAAGGCACTTATCCTATTCACACCTATGTGTCCACCATAAACTTTATTAACTTGCACAATCAATTTAAGTGTCCATGCCCATACACAAAGGGGTGGATAATATATATATATATATCACTTGGAAGTTTAAAGCTTTGCATAATGTGTGAAGTTTTTTTTTAATTTTTTTGCTTTAGATAGGAAAAGAAATGAAACATTTAAAAAGAAATCTTAAGCTTTTAAAAAGCTTTATATTATTTAAAAGCTTTAAAATTTAAATAAGGAAGCTTTAAAGCTTGTAAATAAGAAAGCTTAAAGCTTTTAAAAAGCTTTATATTATTTAAAATCTTTAAAATTTAAAGTTTTAATATTTTTAAAAAATCTTTCTCTTTTTGTTGCTTCTTGCGCTGCCATTGCCACTAGGACCTTGTTATTTTATACCTTTATTAAGCTTTTGTAAGGTGGAAAAACAAAGGGAAAATAAGTAGGTAGTAGCGCAAACAAAAAGAGGATGAAAGAGAGAAAAAAAATAAACATATTAGCCATTCCAATTATTTGTTACACCTCAATAATTAATCCCAATATGAAACATTGATAGGCACAAACACACACACACACACACACACACTCACACCGTTTGCACCTTGTGTAACCTTTAAATAAATCAATCATACTAAAGTGCTCCTTGTGCACATAATTACCACTTGCACTTTGTGCAACCTTTAAATAATTTGCTCGCACGTTCGTCTTAGGGATTGGTTCTTGCACACATATTACTCTAGCATATATTCTTTCTAAAATATTGAGCATCAAAGATATAATAAATTTCATACCCATAATAATTATAGGCACTAGGGCTACTTGAGAGGTAACTATAACACAAATGATAAAGTCAAATGAAGAAATGGTTTTATAGCTATAGTAACAACCAACAAAGAAGAAAAAGTTGCTCCAGAAGAGAGGTGTAGATATCTACGGTAAGAGGTCATGCATGCTCTACTACCAACTAGTAGACTGCCATGATTCGCATAGGTAATCCATTACTAAAGCCAAAATTAATGTCCACGGCAATGTGGAGTTCACATCTTTTAATCCAGTAGTGACAAGAACTATGTGGAGGCTTATACCACCATGCAAAAAGATGCCATCAATGCCATATCCCAATTAGAGCATTGCATGAGGAGATATTATAGAGCTTATGTCGATGGAAGGTGTGAAATCACCCTTTGGGGGGTGGTGGTGAAGCACATGAATTTAGCCAACCCATAATTGCAAAATTTATTGAGAATTTGCTTGGTAACATATATTATTATTCACGGCTTCAAGAGATGGAAAAGGATGAATCTAGTGCATACAAGGGGAGGGATAACAATCAAACGATGTCAACACAGGCCCTGATTGAAAACTTTGGAATACATACAAAATGATATAAATATTTCCTACGCAGGCAAAAGTATGGCAAGCTCTAAATTTGTGGATTGACCTAGAAACACAAGGCCATTGGGACTTACAATTAGTCCAAATCGACGTCAAAGGTCCTTGGTGGCTCTAGATTAGGTTTGAGAATGGTTTCAAGAAATTTTATTTTATTTTTTGTAAAGTTCTATGTTTTTTTGTTTTGTTTTTTTTTTCTATTAGGCTCACGTGTCTAGGTTCATGTCTCCAAATTCACATATGTAGACTCACATCTGTACTTTCACATGTGTGGGGTCACATCTGTACTTTCACATGTGTGGGGTCACACTTGTAGGTTCATGTCTTTAGGCTCACGTCTCTTGACTCACTTCTCTAGGTTCATGCCTCTAGACTCATGTCTCTAGGCTCACATATGCAGGTTCACATGTCTAGGTTCATGAATGCAGGCTCACACCCTTGTATGAGGTCTATAAGGGCGAATATAGAGCTTATGGTACTTTGGAGAAGTTCAAGGCATCAAAAATATATTTCCTATGTTAATCTGGTCTTTCAACCATTAATAACGTCTTTCATGAGGTTAAGCTTCACAATGATCTACTGGCATTCACAAGCCATGTTGTACACATTGATGTGTGTGTTAACACTATAACTATGCTAGTTTATCTCTCACCTGGAGGAGTTAAGCAATTTATTTTTGGGGGTTTTCTTTGTTTTTTTTTTTCTGACAAGTTATTGACTTCACCAACTCGATACTATGAGATTGTCTCTAATTTGAGTTGTAGAACCAAGATAATGCCCAATTCAAAGTTCCTCGCATTGGACCATGGCAATTCTATTATATCCTCATTCTTTACTGTCTCTTCTCCTCCCTTTGCCTTTGTCACTCTCTTCTTCTCTAAAATGGCTTCTTCCCTTGATTGTTCTCTATGAATTGTGTTCATGAAGTAGAAACATGCTAAATTTCCCAACTTAACCATAAACTGTCCCTCTTGTAAAAGTTGTAAAAACATCATGTATAGAATATCATTTCAAGCTTTTTAGAGCTTAAGTAGAGTAGAGTAATACTCCTAAAAGCCCACTAAGCTTATAAATTATATTCTATGTGATAAAAGCTCTACATTAAATCTCACTTAAAGAGGGAATGCTTATACTAAAGCCATACCCATAAAAATTAAAGCTTGAGTCCACCAAATTAATGGAATAGCATAGCTTGGACTTGTGTAATACACTTTGATCTAAAGATCAAGTCAAAACGGCTTCTCATCCTCTACATTTGATTTCCACTCATTTTCTTTAATGTCCCGCCTCCTTTGACTTTATTGAAGGCACCTTGTATTACATGTATCCTTTTGAGGCTTGACCTTCAATCATCGTGTCCCATGTGCTAAAATTACTCCTTGGAGTTATGTGATTTCCACTCCTTAGGTGTTAAGAACTTTTCTTTAATCCTGTCTTGTTACACCTCCTTTGACTTTGTTGATGGCACTTGTGTTACATGCATGGCTTGACCTTTAATCACTGTAGCATTATATGGTAGTGATGTGTGTGAACACACTTAGGACCGTCGGGGCACTTTTTCCCTCACTAGGAGGTTTTTTCCCATGTGCGTATGTACACGTTTCTTATCTACTCATTTAGGGGCGTGTACTTATCTTTTGTATCTGGCACACATTTACTCATTCTAATCTACTGAGTTTGTGTGCTCTCAAGCTTCTCTATCTTATGTGTGTGCATTGTTGCAACCCTAACCCTAATTCCAACAATCACTATGTCCCATGTGCTAAAATTACTCCTTGGAGTTGTGTGATTTGCCAATGTCACTTCATTGCCTCCTTTGTACCTATCACCATCTTTTGACTTGCTACTCTTAGTTAGTTTTTTTAAAAACATTCAATGTCTACTTATTTGTTTAATTGCTTGCTAATGTGACCAACCAATTGGTGCCTATTTGGCCATAACCACAATTATTGCATGGAGAATACCTAAACCTAATAAGTTGTCGATATGACCAACCCATTGGTGCCTGTTAGGCCTTAAACTCAATTGTTGCTTGGAGACTACTATTCTTAGGTAGTGAATGCCCAAACCCCAATATAGTTGTTGATATGGCCCATTGCTTTTTGCTTGATCTTGACTAGGATTGCTAATCTTCACTGTCCAATTAACAACTCAAGAGGTTGGATTTTTTATCATGTGGATGTCCCTAATGGGAACCTTGAGGAGGAAGTATATATATGGAGCAACCACTAGAGCCTACTAAGTCTTAGGCATAGTCAACTACACTTTTTGAAAAGCACACAAGACTACACAAGACTTGGCCAACTATGCCTCTTTTGGCAAAGCTAGGTAGAATGAGTGCATAGTCCTGAGTGACCCGTGCACATAGGAGAGAGAAATCCTAGCTTCTAGCATCCAAAACTTGCATGAATGCAACATGGAGAATTGGCTCTGCTCATGTAACCCTAACCAATGGTTACAACTTACCATGGCTAAAAATAACCTGACTTATGCACTTATGTGTGGGACTGAAGGCTAGGTACGTACTTGCACAATTCTGCTCACACGCAGAACAGAGTATGCAGTATTAAGCTCCCGCCATCCTCTCCTCTGCTAATATATACAATATACAAAGGTTGCTTCCCCCACCTGCCGGCTTCTGTGCAGAGGCCAGCGTATTTTCATTTTTGGGGGGTTTTCTGCGTCTTTGTGGCAATGGACGCCCGGCGACAGTTTCATGCGGTGCATGCCCCCTTGCAATCGCAGCAATTCCCGCCTCTCCTGCATCCGCAGGCGGCCGGGCAGCACCCCCGACAGCCTCTTCCCCTTCCGCATTCGCATTTGGGATTGGGTCCCCGCCCGTCTTCCTTCTCTGGCCCTGCCCATCCCTTAGCAGGCCAGAAACGCAATAGTATGGCCCTTCACCATCGCTCTGCAGGTATGCCCTCCATCCATAAAACCCTAATTTCTCATGTTCTTCTCGTCGGTTTTTTCTTTTGGCTCTCATGGCTTTGCAATGATGGTTGGACCGGGGTTTCGATTTCCAATGATAGCAGATGGTGAAGGCTTCTCAAAGCTCTTCGTTGGTTCACTCCCTCGAAACATCTCAGAAGACGAGGTACTCCGCATTGAAGTCTTCTCCTCTCATATTTTTGTACTCTGTTTCCAATCCAACATGTAAAGATCTCGGAAAAGTAGTTTCTACTGGTTTTAGGGTTTTGGAATGTGGCGAAGGATTTGCTCCGTAAAAAGAAACGAACTCTCATTGCATTTCTTCGGCAATAATACTAGAAACCTACGTGATATCCCAAAACACATAACTATGTATTCTGTAAACACAATTTTATCATTAAATTGTAAGACTCTGAGAGCCTTTCTAAACTCTCAACCTCCACATAAGTGACAAGAATCCACTAAACAATGAGAGTAACCTTAAATCTCATGTCTTTGCAAGCCCGGTTATTGTCATAATCTAACCATTGCATCCAGTACATGTTTCACCCACAAGGTTTCCGGTCATGGGCAAAGTCATTTATTACTTCACATAATGATGGAGGCTGCCCTGGTCCTGGCTTCGAGACTCGTTTAGATTAGCCCAATTCATGCTGGAAAATGGTTAACCCAATATCGGTAGGACGTGCAAGAGTTTCTTGAGGACAAGAACCCAAGGTAAGACTAAGGTGCATGCAGACTAGCCTTTAGGGGGGTTGCGACTTTTGAAGCAGTTGAAGAGAAAAGGAAGAAGATGAACATGAGAAGCCGTTTGGGCTAAATGTAAGCACAAAAAGTTTCAAGGTAAAGAGTCGGAGAAGGAAGAACACAAGAACCTGTATGAGGCTACAATGTGGCTGATTGTAAGCACAAAACGATAAAGAGTTAGATATTTTTTCATTAAGCATTGTCCTCTTACATAGAGGGCAAGCTCCTCTTTTTACGTCACCCCAATGTTTGACCATGTATTTTTCTTCTTGAGATGGGAAGAACGGGGATGATTATCTTAGCAAGGGATTGCGGACCAACCACAAAGATTCATCCCATCCTTTCAACCATCTCCAAAAGAGAACAGGGGGTAATGATACATGGAAGGACTTACTCTCTACATAAAACTACTGGTACTGTGCAAGTGCTAACAGAGATAGAAAGCAGCGGAATACATTCAGACACAAGCACACACGAGTAGTCCTAACCCTAATACATGTACTATGTACGATGAAGGAAAGTAAAGAATGTTTTGAAAATACAAAAGATAACCAGAAAGTGATGTCCCTAGATCTCTGTCCCTTAGCCAAAAATGCTAGCTGCAGACATGATTCCAGCTCTCCCAAATTGCATATAGACTTGCACTCCAGATGGCTAAAATCCAAAAATATGAGATGTCATATATAGGGGTTGTCCTCAAAAAGCTCCATGAAAATGTTAGGAATATGTATATTCCGTGGGGGTATCTGCAAACATAGCTTATCCAATAGCCCACAGAGCTATCAATCATAAGCCAATAAAGCTGTCCATAAACCCATATGGCTGAATCATAGGCGCATAATGTTGTCCATGAGCCAACATGGTTGAGATACAATACCCCATGGCAATAGCAAGTGCCCAATGGCTCAATTTCATCCCCAATGGCAATAGCAAGTGCCCAATGGATGTCCATATATTGTTAGCAATCATCTCCTGTCTGTATATTTACACCAGGGCCTCTGCTTGGGTGTGCCCGCCCGATTTAGGTGTTTTCTCAATTTTTTCCCACACTATATTTTTCCCTATTTTCACCAGGTGTGGGAGGCTGGTGGCTCTTGGATTCATTACCTTCCATATGCCATAGTTGTTCGCGTCCAACGGACGGTCCACTGGGAACGTGGGGAGTGTTGGGATCTTCACGTGCCTCTCAGCCATCTCAAGTAAAGTCCAAAACAGTCCACCAATCAGCCACAAAACAGCCCCCCTCTTGCTCACACAGTTCCCAAGAGTTATCAAGAGCCTAGAGCTCTGATACCGTGTCAGAATATGCAGCAGAGATGAAGACAAAATCTGAAAACACAAGAGCAAGTGCACTGCAGAAAAACACAGCAATAGAGAGGGAGAGAGAGAGGCGTGTAACTCTACTATATACACTAGGAATCCCGAAATACTGAATACAAATAGTGTGGGGGTAAGGGGCCATTTTATATGGCCCTTATGATCCGTTAGCAATCATCTCCTGTCTGTATATTTACACCAAGGCCTCTGTTGTGGGTGTGCCCGCCCGATTTAGGTGTTTTCTCATTTTTCCCCCCTCTCCAGATTTGTTGGATGGTAGGGGAAGGATATAGACACAAGATTTCTCTTTATGATGCATGTACTACCAATATGGTGAATGCAATTTTGCAAAGCACAAAGGCAGTCTCTTACACTCAAGGCAAGCACATATGGAGAGGCCCAAGCTTGGAGAAACTAAAAGAAAGGTGCTCTACAAGCCCAGACTCTTACACTCAAGGCAAGCACATAGGGAAAGGCCCAAGCTTGGAGAAACTAAAAGAACGGTGCTCTACAAGCCCTGCCAAAGTGGTCTAAATAGTTAATCAGGCAACTGAAGAAACACCCATGTACAGGGTTCCTACCCCTCTCACTGGTGTGGACAAAGAGAGTGCACGTCACAAGATACCTTCAAGGGTGGTAATTGATATTGATGATAAGGCCTACCCCTCTCACTGGTGGACAAAGAGAGTGCACGTCACAAGATACCTTCAAGGGTGGTAATTGATATTGATGAGGCCACGTATATTGACCAGAGTACAACACACATGTAAGAGACCGCAAGTATTCTGGGGGAGGCCACGGAAGATCAATTTCAAAAAACATGATACAAGCAAAACTCCAGAAAGTACTGCATAAGTCACAGAGGGTAATGTCATTGAGCGCAAAAAGCAAATGAAGCAATGTGGGCAATCCGAAGGATATGCATTGGCAGCAGCAAGGTCACATGCAATGAAACGCCTCATGGGGGTAAGAGGTGTAGGCAACACATAGTTAGATCTGCTATGGGTGTGCCTACACCTTCCTTTGAAGGCTATCGCAAGCACCCTAATGGTCTCGTTAGACAATGGATGTGGTTCTGCCCTGACTGCATGCTTCATTGCTATATAGGCCCTGATTGCATGCTTCATTGCTATATAGTGGATAATAACATAGACCCAAAGCCCAGTCCACCACCCAAGATATGGCCAGTTTACTATAGGAATGAACTTCACAAACGAGGAGGTATATTGTGGGAAAGTGTATACCAGGTGGAGTGCAAGAATGCAGAAGGTGTTGTGCCCACCCCATTGCATAGCAGTGGGGCTTCAAGGTTCTTTACAACTGCAACTTCAAAAGATCCACCATATGAGTCCACTGCTAGCATAGAGGCTAGTGGGTCAAGCATGCAAAATGGCATAAGAGTCAAGTACTGCACGTCAATATCAGAGGAAGCAGCCAAGAAAATAAAGGCTGCTTTGAAAATGAAAGCTATGGTGGTAGAAGAAGTGCAGAGAGTGGAGCACAAGTATGAAGTTTTCAAGATCGAATCCCACGAGGATAATGCACACGTGGGAAAATATGATGTGCATATGAAAGACGAACCGTCTTGTACATGTCCAAATTTTACAGATAGAGACGCCAAGAAGAAGCCGTACCTTGGATGCAAGCACTTGTACTTCATTTATGTACGTGTGCTAGGCTTAAGCTAGAGCAAGAATATGTTCATCCACACCAACCTATCCTATCTGATCTTGAGCTTTACAATGCCTTGTCTCGTAGGAGAACATACCCTAATTTAGAAATTTGAATGCAAGGATAATCAGTTGAGCTTAATCTTTGTGGATGTCACCTCATTGTTGTGTAGAGGGTTCTATTATGCAATGTCTATCTATTGTGCAATGTCTATCTCCTTCAAATACATACTCACTCTTTCCTAAACAAGTACAAAATATGCATTTTTTTTGTGGTGCCGAAATTCAAGGAAAGAAACCTTTATAAATAACATTTAAAAAAATAAATGTAGTTTTTTATTTTGAGTGTTGAACCTCTCCCACTACTATAAATATAGAGGCAAGCTCCAAATCAATTTGTTATATAGCATTGCCACCACCAAGCCTTATTAGAAGAGTAAAACAACCTAAACCCTCCTTCTTTTTGTTTGTGATGGCCTCATCAAATGTTAGCATTGATGTTGTTGATGCGTGTATTGAGAGGGAGGCCACCCGTGGAGATCAAGCAGAAGACCATAGATGGTGCACAAGCATGGGAAGGTCTCACATCCTTTCCACTTCTTGAAAATGATGAAAAATTTTCTCAAGTTAAGGACAAAGTGGTGGGCTTAATTACAATTTGGCGAGTCCATGGTTTCATTGATGAATCATCTGAGCGTGTCTTGCTAGAGGAAGTATGGAAGGGTATGAACACCATTCGCTTACTTTGTGCCTACACCCCCTGGAGAACAAGCGAGGCCCATAGTAGTAAAGATGTTGGTTTTTGCATTTCTGTATTTGGAAGGTGTACGTGAATGAACTTGGTTTATTTTTAATTTACCCCGAATGCATTTAGAATACGAACGGTCAAAAAATTTTGGAATCCCAATGGTTTTCCCGGAATATGGAAAGCCAACAGTTTCAGGAAAATGAAAAGACAAAAAAAATCGAAATGTGAAAGGTCAAAAGTTTTCGGAATTCGAAAGTTCAAAAGATTTTCCGGAATTTGGAAAGCCAAAAGGTTTCGGGAAAGCGGAAAGCCAAGAGATTCCAGAAAAAAAATTTCAGTGATTTTTTTTTTCAGATAACATCTCTTTTTTTCCTTTTTTTCAAAGCATTGAGAAGATTTAAAAAAAAAAACTCTTTTTTTAATATATTTTAAAAGGTTTTTAAAAAAAGACCAGGTGTGGGAGGCTGTCCTGTGGCTCTTGGATTGATCCAGGTGATGACCGACTGCTCCTGCTGCTCCCGCCTCTCTGTAGCTGGCCGACTTGACGTGTGTGTTGGCCGACTCACAGAAGCTGGCCGAGTGGAGCGGCAGCATGTCGTGGACCTTTTAGGGTGCGGTCGGCTGCCTCTTCTACTGGCCGATTGGATAATAGGGGCCATATAAAATGGCCCCTTACCCCCACACTGTTTGTATTCAATATTTCGGGATTCCTAGTGTATATAGAAGAGTTACACGCCTCTCTCTCTCTCCCTCTCTATTGCTGTGTTTTTTTGCAGTGCACTTGCTCTTGTGTTTTCAGATTTTGTCTTCATCTCCACTGCATATTCTGACATATAACCAACTAAGAAGACAAATGCCCAATGGTTGAAATCATAATACAATGATTAAATACCTTGCCTTCAATATTTCTTCGTGATGGAAGCCTTCAAAATAGTCCGAGTAAGGCCCTCAAAGCTTGTACATGATATTATTCTCCTTGGGTAATAAAATACTCCAAGGGGGGGGTCGGCCCATTCCGGCCTCTATGCGGTGTCACACGTGCAAGCTCCATTTTCAGCATTTGTGGATGTTTTGTTCAGCTTTATGTTTTATGCAAAGTGATGATGGATATGTGTTAAGGCTGTGGCTATGTTTAAATGTTTTAATATGCATTGATGGTATCAACAAGTGTGTCAAAGGCCCTAGTCCCCCGAGTACCGCCGCGAGTTACAAGCAGGATGAGATGAGCGATTCTGCAATGTTCTCTACCATGCTAGCCTAGCACATAGAGGCAAAGGGGCTAATTCCAATGCCCACACTTCTCGACGAGGTAGTGGCAGAGACTTCATTGGAGATAACAGGTCTAATATCCATTCTATTGGATTTCGTACTGGTGTGGAGCAAAGAGAGTTCGTCAGAAGATCTGTACGGGATTGGAGCGAAGGAGCATCATTTGCACTCTTGATCCAAGTTAAGTGGGAGGGGATGTCACGTGTACACTCTCCTGAGTGTGACGTGGACATGCTTCTATCCATTGGCCAGCTCAGAGGTCGAGTATGTGGTAGCCAACTCACCAACATAGACACTATAAATAGAAGTCTAGGCCTTTGTCATATTCATTAATTGATTAGTTAGTCATCATTGAGTCATTGAGAGCTCAAGAGCAGTGCTAGCATTGAGTATCTCTATTAAGCATTGTATATAGCTCATGTTAGTAATACATGGTAGATTAGGTTATCTCTCTCTACTATGAGCATGAAAAAGAAGCAATTCGTTGCATGGGTTGAAGTCTCTGATTAAGTGCTAATCGTAATCAATCAATCATAAAAATGCTTCCGCAAGCATTCATGTTACATTACACAGCCCTCAATGTAGAGAAACGATTTGTAGAATTGCAATCGCTTAGAAGAAATGAGATAGGAAATTGAATATCCAAGCATGTGTCACGTGCACGCCCTCTCGATTGTGACGTGGACATGCTTCTACCCATTGGCTAGCAAGGTCGCGTATGTGGCTGGATTTATGTGTTTGTAAGGACTATTGTGCAAGATCATTGTATTATTGTCCAGCTGCCAATGAGCAGCCTAGTGTGGACAAAGTTATTGGGTTATTGTGTCAACACACTTAGTTGGACATTATTATTAGGGTTGGTAGAGTTGGTAGCCAACTCACCAACATTAGCTCACCAACACTAGACACTAAAAATAGGAGTCTAGGCCTTAGTCATACTCATTCATTCATCAGTGAGTCATCATTGAGAACTCAGGAGCAGTGCTACCATTGAACATATTTTGTGTTAGTAATACATGATAGAGTAGGTCATCTCTCTCTCTAATGTGTGTTGATCATGAAACAATAGTTGTTTGTGCATGGGTTTAAGTCTCTGATTAGACGCTAATTGCATTCTATCAATTCATTAACATGCTTCCACAAGCACTCATGCTACATTGGTATCAGAGCGTCAGGTTTTGACGGAAAAAAAGATGCATTTTTTCTCTCTCGTAAGGGCGTGGAGATCCATTGTGAAGAACCTCATCATCATCATCATTGTTTTCACTCAATTTTGTGTTTTTTTTTTCATCAAGGTTGCATTTTGCAAATTTTGTACTAGATAGCTCTTGTGTGTGCAAGGGGCGCTTGGCCAAAGGGAAGAAAGAGGGCCAAACACACCAAATAGAGGGCGGACATAGCAAGCAAGCAAGGCACGTTGTTGGTGCTTCAAATGTAGCCAAACATGGGTGGAAGGAGGCGCATCAGGGGGGGTCTAGTGGTTGGCACTCAAAAGGTTAGATCTGGGAAAGCATAAGGGCGGCCATATTCAATGAAAACGTAGACCTATTCTTCTGTAGGACATCACTGAATAGGCGGAAAAAATGCAGCCCTACTCAGGTTGCATGATAGCACACACTAGGTGGCTGGCCATCACAATCTCAATAGGCTCACCCCACTTATATAGCCATAAGTCAACCTAAAAATAACTGTCGACTTAATAATAGCTTATAATTTATGGATCCTCTATTAAACCCTTAGCCCATGTCATTCTAGCTCATTGCCCTAGGGTCTTCTAACCCAAGATTTGGCTTGCTCCATGTGGTTAGCATTAGGTACTTAATACACTCCCCCACGAGAACATTTCCACTCTTGGATTTGAATTGGAGAAAGTCTAGCCACATCAGACAATTGACTTCAAAAGCAACTTCATGCATGTCTACTCTTTCCATGTAACATGCGGAAGCTCTGGGTAGTCTTCTTTCAGCCCTAAACACTCTTGGAAACCTTCTGATGCAAAAACGCACCATCTGATGCAAAAACGCAGGTAGAGAGAGAGTAGAGAGAGAGAGTGAGAAGTGCTGGAAATTCAGTATATACTATGGTACAAAAAGGTACATGTCTTTGCAGCCATGGGCTGCCTTCTTGAAAAAGGTGATAACACCCCAAAACTGCCCTAGACTAGGACTCCTAATGATTCATACCCCTAGTGGGTTGAATGAATTCAATGAGGAGCACTTGGGCCCTTTTATATGGGTCTTGGACCCCCTTTATGCTGGCCGACTGCTGGCCAGTCATAATTTCATTAAAGTTTATTTAATTCAGCCGACTGGTCATTAATGCTTGTTTTCGATGCTGCGCCTGCGGCCCCCCTTCAACTTGGTTCAGCCGCCTCCACCTCTGGTACAGCCGACTCCCTTGTGGTACAGCCGACAGGCTTTTTCCTCTTGCTCTCCAAGCCCTGCTCTAGTCTACACTGCCAACAGCTCTTTGTGCTCCATTTTCTGGTTCTAATGGTCCTTTTTCTGGCTGCCTTTTCTGGACTAGCTGAGGAACTTTGAAGGTCCGGGAAAGGATTAGGGTTAGCACACAGTAGAGCAAACACACACACACAGTGAGAGAGAGAGTGAGTCGTGCAGCTCCTATGATTCTATATTAAAAATGAGGTACAATCCCACCACATAAAGGTGACCCTAAAAGATAAGGGTTCACATGGGCCGGCCATAAGTGTGCCGGGTGGACCAAATAACTAATAAACTGAACTAGAGTGAACTGGGGGAAAAAACCTCCACTAACTGAAGTAAAAAGTGCCCCAGTGGTCCTAGACTGATCACTAGCACTCCCGTGGGTGCATACAGACGTGTAAAACCCAACAAACCCCCCTGGAGTGATATGTGATCACTGTAAATATCAAGCACCAAGAGGCTGTAAGTGCAAGGCAGTGCGAAAAGCCTCGAACTTTTCTCTGGAAAGTGCCTTGGTGAAGATATCTGCCACATTCTGATCTGTAGGACAGAAGATCAGACTGATATCACCTGCATGGAGTCTCTCCCGAACAAAGTGATAGTGGATCTCGATGTGTTTCGTGCGAGCATGAAACACAGGATTCCTGGCCACTGCAATGGCACTCTGACTGTCACTGTAAATGGTAGTAGACTCCTCTACTAATACATCCATATCAGCCAATAACCTGCGTAGCCAAATGCACTCCACTGTAGTAGTGTATGCGGCTCTGTATTCTGCCTCACAAGATGAACTGGCAACTGTGGTTTGTTTCTTGCTTAACCATGAAATGCATGAAGAGCCAAGAAAGAAACAAAACCCACTCGTGGAACGGCGAGAGTCAAAATCACCTGCCCAATCTGAATCACTGTAAGCATGTAGAGGCATAGACCCCCCTGTGGCATACCATAGGCCAAAGGTCTTGGTGCCCTGCAAGTAACGGAATACACGCTTGACAGCCTGCCAATGTGACATATGTGGGCTGTGCATGAATTTGCTGAGCTGAGAGACTGCAAACTGAATATCTGGCCTCGTATTACACAAGTATATGAGGCAGCCCACAGCCTGTGCATAGGTGGTAACATCAAAAGAATCACTGTCATCATGGATGGACAGTTTCAGCCCCGTTTCCATAGGAGTGCTCATGGGCTTGCAATCCTGAAATTTAAACTTTCTCAGAAGTGTATCCACATACTGAGATTGCATCATACCAATACCCCTATCATTCTGCACAAACTGGATGCCCAAATAGTAATGTAAAGGCCCCAAATCAGACATGTCAAATGTCTGTTGCAATACCCTCTTGAAAGCTGCAATTTCATCGTCATGTGATCCCATAAGCAAGAGATCATCCACATATAGACTGATGATCAGCAGATATGTCAATGTTTTTTTAACATACAAAGTGGCTTCGGATGGACTATTCACAAAGCCCTGGTCAAGTAGGAAGGCATCTATCTTTGCATACCAAGCTCGAGGAGCTTGTTTCAAACCATACAAGGCCTTTTTCAACCTGCATACTTTGCCTTCATGACCATGTGCTGCAAAACCATGGGGTTGCTGTACATAAACTTCCTCCTCGAGGTCCCCATGCAAGAATGCAGTCTTGATGTCGAGTTGGTGAACAACCCAACCATGATGTGCACCCAATGCGGTTACACAACGAAGTGTTGTCATACGGGATGTAGGAGCAAAAGTCTCCTCATAATCAATGCCCTTTTTCTGAGCATAGCCCTTAGCTACGAGACGGGCTTTGTACCTGTCAATAGAGCCATCTGCGTGTCTCTTGATCTTGAAGACCCATTTGGTACCAATTGCTCTTTTGCCTTTGGGCAAATCAACTAAATCCCATGTGTGATTCTTTTCAATAGAATCAAACTCAGCCTGCATGGCTGTTTTCCAATGCACATTTTCACATGCATCCTCATAACTATCAGGCTCATCATCATCCTGTAAACTGGCTGCCATAACCATGTCAATGTCAATAACATCTGCATGCTCAAATGACCTTGTCTCTCTACGAGTGCGGCCAACAAGAGGTGCCTCAAGATGGCTGTCCTGCAAGGTACGAAGATACCATCTCGGTATCGGCCTTGCCCCCTGTGTTGCAACGGGTTCTTGAGGTACCATGTGCTGAATATTCGGTTCAGCTCTTGGCTGATTTTCAGCATGCATAGGTGGACCAACCGGCTGAATTTCAGCATCATGTACTTGTTGCCCATCTGTGGAATAGAAATCCATAGGCAGTAGGTTTTCAAAGACATCATTTGTAGCCTGAAAAGCATCAAAATCAGCAATGGATAATTCTGATTTTTCATCAAAAATCACATCCCTGCTGACAAACAACTTCTTGGAGGAGGGGTCGTACAACCGGTAACCTTTGCTTTCACGGCTGTACCCCACAAACAAGCATTTAGTGGCCTTGTCATCTAGTTTCCTTCGCAACTCTTGCGGTACGTGGGCATATGCAACACACCCAAAAGTACGGAAATGTGACACTGTAGGCTTGCGATCATACCAAGCCTCAAAAGGTGTCAATGTCTTCAGTGCCTTGGTAGGGCATCTGTTCAATACATGACAAGCACACATGATGGCCTCCATCCAAAACACATGTGGTAGCTTCTTGCCCTTAAGCATGCAACGGGCCATCTCCATAAGTGACCTGTTCTTTCTTTCCGCTACCCCATTCTGCTGAGGGGTGTACCTTGTAGTGTACTGATGCTGAATACCTTTTCCAACGAGGTAAGAATTCAGCCGGGAAGACATGTACTCCCCCCCTCTGTCTGACCGTAAGGTCTTGACTCTACAACTAGAGTCAGTCTCTGTAAGTGCAACAAAAGCCAGAAATGCATCATAGACCTCTGACTTTCTAGTCAAAGGGTACACCCAACACATCCGAGTGAAATCATCAATGAATGTGGCAAAGTAGAAGTAGCCACCCAATGATTTGGTCTGCATCGGACCACACAAGTCACTGTGTATGAGCTGCAATTTCTGTGTTGCCCTCAAAGCTTGATCACGGGGAAAAGAGAAGCGATGCATTTTGCCCAAAATACATCCCTCGCATATGTGATCCAATGGTTTCTCCAATAGAGGTAAATCTCTGACCATAGAATGTCTCTGAAGCAACAATAAGCTGCCATAATTGACATGCCCCATGCGTGCATGCCACAACTCCGCATCTACCATAGATGGAGTACGATCAGTGAGTACATAAGCGGACTGATCTATAGGCTGAAATGTATCAAGCTGATACAACCCATGGCTCAATGTGCCAGTAAGCAGTAGACCTTCCGTCCCCTTGCTTCTGACAATACATCTATCGTCATCAAAACTGACATGCAAGCCACACTGTGCCATAGAAGAAATGGAGAGCAAGTTCTTCTTGATGCCTGGCACAAATAAGGCATCCTGTAGGCGAAGAATGGAGCCATCAATGGCTGTCAACTGGATCTCTCCTATGCCACGAACTGGGTAGGATGCATTGTTGGCACACTGAACTGACTTGCCAACAGGGGCAGGGCTTACATTACAAAACAACTCTCTGCGAGATGTGATATGCTTTGAAGCACCACTGTCAAAGTACCATGTACGAGCATGATCTGTCATACTGAGAGCATGTAAAGAGGGTGCATAACTGCAAGTATAGAAGCAATAATCCCTGTCTACTGCATAGGAAGCAGTCTCAGTGGATGCTACGGAATGAGAGGCATCTGTGGCAGACATCCCTGACTCCTTGTCCTTCTTCTCCTTCTCTTTGGCAATCCTCTTCCTGCAATCTATGATATAATGGCCTGGCTTCTTGCAATAGTGACACTTGCCCTTCTTCTTGGGCTGTCCATCAGACCCTTTAGTGTCCTGTGAGGAGCCACCACCACCTGTACTTTTTGACTTGGGCTGAAACTTGCCCTTGCCTTTATGATCAGCAGCATAAGCTTTATCGGCAGCTGCCTGATCCACCCCCAAGTTCTTCCTCGTTTGCTCTTCCTGCAACAACAACCCAACCAAGTCTTGGAACGTCAACGGTTCCCGGGCATGTCGCATGGAAAGAGAAAGAGAAGTATGAAAAGAGAGGTAGGATGGTGGCAAAGAATCCATAGTCCTTGAGACTATCTGTGCATCTGACATAATCTCATCTACATTGATGAGTTGCTCACGCAAATCCTGTATTTTGTTCACATGTGAACTCATTTCCTCTCCTTCATGCATCTTGACATTCTCCAATTCCTTCTTTAAGAAGGATATACGAGCCTCATTCCTGGCTGCATACATATGTTCCAATGTCGTCCACGCTATCCTCGATGTACCCGCAGACCGGATATGAGGAATAATGGAACGTTGGACCGACAAAGCAATCAATGAGAGTGCCTGTGCATCCCTCGAATCCCAAGCCTTTTGGGCGTTTGTCCTTTGAACTGGGGCTACCTGCACCTGTACTCCTCTCCCACGAGCACCCCCCTGCGGAGGAGTCTCTGGGGCAATAGGAACTGGACGTGCCTCGTCCCCACTGACATAATCCCAAAGATTCTTGGCGACCAACACATTCTTCAGCATGAAACTCCACAAGGAATAGTTTGTCCCATCAAGCTTGTCCTCTTTGGACACAAAAGTGAACACATCATTCCCTGGAGCAGCCATTGTATGCAGAACAAATGCCTGCAAATGCCCAAATGTGTACAAACTCTGCTGGCAGACTTCCAAGCAGAAAAAAATACTCTACAAGAGTATCAACCTGTGTGCAAAGAACAAAAACCCCAATAATTGCCTGCAAGCTGTGTCCTTTGAATGTGCTTTCAATGCACCAACTGACCAACCTTGCAGCAAGTAAACCCTGGAAATGCCCAAAAAAAAATGCTGCACCCAACTGCTTTGCAAATACCTGCACCCAAATGTTCTGCCAATGCCTGCAGAGACAATCTACAGAAGGAAAACCCAAACTGAAGATTCACTTACAGGTACATATGCAGGTGCTGATGACAGACAGCTGGCTTGGCTGAACGTCGAGCTGAGCTGTAGCAGCTGGAGCTGGAGCAGTTGTACGGCGCAAAGCTGCAGGAGGGCAGCGTAGAGTATGCAGGAAGGCGGCGACTGTACGGCGCCTGGAGACAGCAACAGGCGGTGGCCTGGTCTGCTGAGTTGCTGGCGGCGGCGACTTCTGGTCAAGGGCAGAGCTGTAGCAACAGTACGGGCTGCTGTCAGGCAGTACGGGCAGACACAGCAGCAGTACGGGCAGCTCTCTCTGATGGCGGGCTGCAGCAGCAACTGACGACGGGTACTCTCCAGGCTCTGATACCAAATGAAGGTCCGGGAAAGGATTAGGGTTAGCACACAGTAGAGCAAACACACACACACAGTGAGAGAGAGAGTGAGTCGTGCAGCTCCTATGATTCTATATTAAAAATGAGGTACAATCCCACCACATAAAGGTGACCCTAAAAGATAAGGGTTCACATGGGCCGGCCATAAGTGTGCCGGGTGGACCAAATAACTAATAAACTGAACTAGAGTGAACTGGGGGAAAAAACCTCCACTAACTGAAGTAAAAAGTGCCCCAGTGGTCCTAGACTGATCACTAGCACTCCCGTGGGTGCATACAGACGTGTAAAACCCAACAAACTTGTCCATGGGCATCTGTGCACATGACATCCCCCTCTGCTAAACTTGATGACGGGATTCCAACCTGCTCTTGGATGACTGTCATCATCCCAATCCTTTTCTCGAAGTCCCTCTGTCATCATCCATCCCTGGCAACCCTTTTTCTCTGAGTGTCCGGCCTGTTCTCCAAACCACTCTGTCTCTGACGAAGATCTATGCATCTGGTCTTCCTCTACTCCACAATCCATTCCTGCCTTGACTCTGAACACCGTCTTGGTCTTCTTTCCTGGAATTGAGTCTGGCACTCTCACATCACCCTTGGAGGATCAACCTCCCTTGGGACCGTTACCTGAGAACCTATCTGGCTCACGGAACTGCCATCCCCATCTGGCACTGTGGAACACCACCAACTAACCTCCTGGGAGTTCTTCCCGATCTGTGTTCTCGCCTTGCGCTTCGAATCCGTGTCCGTGTACTTTCCTGTACCTTGGACCTGTACACCATCATATGGGACTGAATCAGTGTTTAGCTTTGCTGAGCTTGATGCTCTGATACCAATGTAACATGCGGAAGCTCTGGGTAGTCTTCTTTCAGCCCTAAACACTCTTGGAAACCTTCTGATGCAAAAACGCACCATCTGATGCAAAAACGCAGGTAGAGAGAGAGTAGAGAGAGAGAGTGAGAAGTGCTGGAAATTCAGTATATACTATGGTACAAAAAGGTACATGTCTTTGCAGCCATGGGCTGCCTTCTTGAAAAAGGTGATAACACCCCAAAACTGCCCTAGACTAGGACTCCTAATGATTCATACCCCTAGTGGGTTGAATGAATTCAATGAGGAGCACTTGGGCCCTTTTATATGGGTCTTGGACCCCCTTTATGCTGGCCGACTGCTGGCCAGTCATAATTTCATTAAAGTTTATTTAATTCAGCCGACTGGTCATTAATGCTTGTTTTCGATGATGCGCCTGCGGCCCCCCTTCAACTTGGTTCAGCCGCCTCCACCTCTGGTACAGCCGACTCCCTTGTGGTACAGCCGACAGGCTTTTTCCTCTTGCTCTCCAAGCCCTGCTCCAGTCTACACTGCCAACAGCTCTCTGTGCTCCATTTTCTGGTTCTAATGGTCCTTTTTCTGGCTGCCTTTTCTGGACTAGCTGAGGAACTTGTCCATGGGCATCTGTGCACATGACATTCCACATAGCTACCTATATAGGAACCAACTTAGTCATAAGCCACCGCTCCTGTAGGACTATCTTTGTGGAATAAAAGGCAAAATGAAACTAGCATAAATTTGAATACTTGAAGTTTTGCTGTTGCTAAGGATCTTAGGCAAACTTGACTATTGGGATGTACCTCTTTCAACCATATGGTCGCCTGGAGACGTATGCACGAAGCGTATCCTCCAAAATCTAATGCACCCTCTCTGTTTGCCTATTAGATTGAGGATGCACCCTTTGTTTGCCTAATCAGATTGAGGATGATTAGCAAATATCTCCCTAACGAGAATCATATAACTATCATGTATCTAAGCACTCTCATCATGAAGAATATGAGAGAATGCTCACATTAGGACGGTGTTCACACTAGAACACCACTGATAAAACATATCAGGCTTGTGTTCATACTAGAGAACCACTGATAAATCTTGTGGCTACTATAAGCGCATAGCACTAAAAAATGACAAACCATGTTAGTACCACATATAACACTAGATGTGCCACGCAGCAATACTGTCGTAAATCTCCCATATGTGGCAAGAACGTGGAGTCTAGTGACCTGTTGGTGGAGCTGGAACTTGCACTGTACTAATATGAAGGTGGGAGACTTGAAGGGCTAGTCCCCCATTCTCCTCCTCAAATGGCATGATGACTACAACCTTTGTGGCCCAAGTGATTGTGCTCCACATAACAATACGGGTGGGGGCTCGATCCATAGTGAAAATGCGTAGGATCCGTTGCCAAACCTTTTGAGCCTTTGGGCAATCCCAAAGACAATGATGTTGAGGCTCCTGAGGGTGGCCACACCTCGGACATAATGCTGGTCTACCCCCAATGGCCCACCAAGTGCCCACTACCAAGCTCGTATGTGCCAGTTGTTGCATGAAGAGAGCGATCTTCCTGACCGAAAACTATCCACAGCCGCTTCGAAAAATCTGAGAGAAAATGTGGCGGGAGGCCTTGGGACTACTAGTGTCTTGCAGCTATTGCCCTCAACCTTTGGCATCTGAATCGTACGGCCCAACAGTGCACTATATGTAAAAAAGGGGGTGATAGGCATATCCTCACTATCCTCTAGATCATGCTAGGTCCACTCTCCCAGGTGAGGCTGGCCCTACCAAATCCATAATCGCCATGACGATGATATTCCATGGATACTTGTAATCATCTTTTGTCTCATAGGTCCATAGGCTGTAACAATGGATTCATCCTGGCCTCGCAACCTGCGGCGGATACCATCTCTCTGCCTAGTGGGCTTGCAATCTCAAAGAGCTCCCTATTGGCCTTGTCTCTTGCTTGCGTCCAAAAAGAGGCCCTAGCATGGTATTTGAACTCCACCCTATGGATTTGAGCTTGGTGGGGGTAGCAACCAATTGACTCTCAATCCACGGGCTATTTGGTGTACTCTCCTGAAGCTGTGGGGGAGAAGTTAGGCCCTGCGAAAGCTCCTCTCTTGCTCTTGGAAGTGTAAGCCCAGCGGGGCGTGTAGTGACAGACTCAACCACGTGTCCAAGAGATAAAGATATAAAGTGTCATGTGCACAGTGTGTATCTACCGTGTGCTACACGCACGCAAGACTAGTTTCGAGGCTTGGGGAAGCTTGGAGCTAGGCAGGCTGATTGACGAGCTGAGTTAGGGAAATACTAACAGGCAGGCACCCAAGTATGGACGGGCGGGCGCCCAAGTGTGGACGCCTGATGACCGGCCAAGAGCCTAAAAAAGGGTGGCCAAGGTTAGTTATTGGGATATAGAGAGTCTCGCGAGTTTGTGAGAGCTCTATGGTCTTGGAGCCTGGATCTAGTGCAGACGTGCACCTCCTTTACGCAGCCGAGGCCGGCAGCAATCTCGTGGCCCGCGAGGGCAGCTTCGTGGCGGTATGGTACGTCGCGAGGAGGAGGTTGGTCGGTACGTCAACCTAGTTAGCTCAGCTCGTGGCTCGTGGCTCGGTGGGGACAGCCAAGTCTGTGGGCTTGCCTGCGGCTGTCATGGTTGGGAGGTGAGTCAGGCTTGCACCCCCTTGTTTGTTTGCTCGTTTGAGTCTCGAACCAAGAACGATCACGAGGAGATCCGTGGGGATTTGACAGTGGTATCAGAGCATACCTCGTGAACGAGCAAGTCGGTAGGTAGAGAAGATGAGGTCGAAGAAAGATGTGTGTTAAAAAGCTTGCTGTTTTTCTGTGCATACTGTTGTTTTCAGATTTAGTATGAGTTTTTCTTCATCAAAGAAACCCATGTTGATGGGGATGGTAGTTTAGTACGGGTTGATTGCTTTGCAAAGAAGAGGAAAGACAGTCGCATGACCGTAGAGAGAAAATAGAAAAAAAAAAGCATGTTCGTTGCTTTTGGCGTAAGAGAGAGAGCGAGAGAAGTGCTGGATTGCAGATTCACGTTGGCGAGTGGGCATGCTAGCCGAGTGCTACTGGACACGTGCGGTTGGCGGTTTTGAGGGCGCAAGTGCATGGGCGGCCAGGGCCAGTTGGCTGGCAGGCGCCTAGGCCTGCGTAGCCAAGCGGCCAGGCTTGTGCAGCCAGCCCAGGCCCAGCGAGGCAGGCGTCTATGCCTACGCCACCTTGTGGCCACGCTTATGTGAGGGAGGTGCAGTCCACCTGTGCGCAAGCAACCGCCCGACAGGAAAGCAAGCGCCGGAAGCTTCAATCGCGGTTGGAGTCCCTTGTGGAACGCGAAGGCTTGCCGACTACGGAAGGTACCGATGCCGATCTTTTTGACGATTGTGTGTCAAAATCAGATTTCCAAGAGTTCAAAGTAGCTCTTGAAGCTTCTTCGACGGAACGTCAGGCACAAATCGCAGCCCAGATGCAAGCTTTGCAGAACTCCATTGCTCTATTGACCACTACCCTCGCTACTTTCTCGGGTATGGATACCTTGGCTTCAGCTTTGGGTCCCAACATTACTCCGGAACTGTTCGTGGGCGAGCAAAAGCAGCGCACCAAGGAGATCGTGGACACGTGGCTACATAAGTGGCAAGTTCACTTTCAGTTTCATCCATATGATGACGGAAAGAAAATACAGTTAGCAGCAGGTTTCTTGTCCGGCAAAGCTTTGCTTTGGTGGAAGGAACTCAACCATAAGCCAATGACTTGGGCACAATTCGAAGACGTCTTCAAGAAAGAATTCCTCAAGAAAGAGGATGATTCTGATGTTGTTGCCCGGCTTTCAGCTTTGACCATGACCTCGCAGCACCTCACTTATGAGGTCTACCTCCAGAAGTTTCGTGACTTGCAGATGAAAGCTACAAAGATGGATCCCACTACTCTTTTGGGGTTTTTCGTAGAGCTGGGTTACCAGACTCGTACTGTTTACAGGTTAAAAATAACAAATGTAAAACATTGGACGAGGCCATTCATTCAGCTCGAATCTATGATGATACAATGGTCTCTTCCAAGTCGAAATCCGTTACTGAGCAGGGAAACAACCATAAAGAAGTTCTCTGTACCTATGGCTAACACGATAGAAGGAAAGTCTTCGGACCAACCTTCGAAGAATTCAAGTTCGACACCAGCGAAGAAGAAACGACTCCTTAGGGCTTTAAAGCTCAAGAAGGAAGGACGTTGTTTTATCTGCCAAAAAAAAGGACACATGCGTAACGAGTGCTCGAAGCAAAAGGATACCAAGACAAACGCAGGACCCAAGCCAAAGGCAGCTAACCAGTTGTCTTTGACAGGTATGTCAATTACTGTACTTTCTCGCCCTAGTACTTGTTCTGATTGTCTGTTCAATTCTAAAGTATTTGGCTTGCATGATCTTCTCCGAGTTTATGGAGAAGTGAATGGCCATAAGAATCACATTCTTTTAGATCCTGGCAACTCACACAATTTTGTTAACTACAAACTTGTGCAGAAATTGAGTCTTGATACGACACTCAGCGACCATACCTATGAGGTACGCCTACCTGCAGGAAGACAAGTTTGGGATCGAAAGGTGGAGATGCTTCCAATCCAGATTCAGAACTACAAAGACACATGCATCTAGAAAATGTAGACTTGTTATTAGGGATTGAGTGGTTTAAGACTCTTGAAGTCCAGATAGATTGGTCTAGTCATATTTTTTCTTTTCAGCATAAGGACACCGAGTATAGTATTTTAGGTGATTGTATTCATCCCTCTCAGGGACCTCTTGTAAATACAATTGATTTTGAAAATATAATGGATTCTTCTTTGTATACCGCTTTCCATTGTGTATTGATTCCACTTTCTTCCTTTCTTATCCTTTCTTTGGATGTAAATGAATTAAGTGTGTTTGAAAGCAAAGAATTATAGAAGATACTTGATTCGTTTCAAGGTGTATTTCCTAAGGAACTGCCATCGGGTTTACCACCTGAACGGGCAGTAGATCATCGTATTGACTTGATCCTTGGTGCTCATCCTGTCAGTATTCCACCTTATAGGATGAGCCAAGCTGAGGAAGATGAGTTGGCTAAACAACTCGAAGATTATTTGAGGATGGGCCAGATCCGTCCAAGTAAATCACCTTGGGGTGCACTTGTGTTGCTTAGGAGAAAGAAGGACAATACTTGGAGAATGTGTATAGATTACAAGAGATTGAACAAGCTGACCATTAAGAACCGTTATCCTCTCCCTAGATCAGATGACCTGATTGACCGGTTAGCAGGAGCGAAATATTTCACGAAGATAGATTTACGTACTGGCTATCACCAGATATGTATTCATGAAAGCCATGTCGAAAGAACCGCCTTTCGGACTAGGTATGGCCATTACGAGTTTCTCGTATAACCTTTTGGGTTAACCAATTCTCCAGTCACTTTCCAGCAAATGATGAACGATCTTTTTCGTGAACATTTGGGGAAATTTGTGGTGGTGTTCCTGGATGACATTTTGATTTATAGTCGTACTCTTGAGGATCATGTCAGACACCTCACGATTGTCTTATCTATTTTAAGACAGAATCGACTATATGCTAAGTTAAGTAAATGTGAGTTCTTTATGACCGACATGATTTACTTGGGACACAAGATCACTAGAGATGGATTGAGCATTGACTATGACCAAGTTCAGAAGGTTCTGGACTGGCCTATACCATGAACAGTGAAACAACTTCGTTCTTTTCTCGGTTTTGTTGTTTTTCTTCGGAAATCTGTATGGGAGTACTCTCAGCTCACACTACCGATAACCGACTTATTGAAAGGTCGTGGACGTAAGTCAAATTAGCCTATCACTTGGAATAACGATTTGGATATGGCCTTCAGACTTTTGAAAGATAAAGTCAAGGAAGCCCCTATCTTAGCATTACCCGATCCTAGTCGGCCTTATGTTCTTGAAACTGATGTCAGTGACTATGCTATCGGGGTTGCTCTATTTCAAGATGGTAGACCGGTTGCTTTTGAAAGTAAAAAGCTAGACGACACTCAATCTCGTTGGCCTACTCTTGAGAAGGAGCTTCATGCTGTGATTCATGCTCTTAAGGTTTGGAGACATTATTTATATGGCTCCAAGTTTGTGGTATTGACTGATCATCAGTCAATCATCAGTCAATCAAGTATGTGTGTGATGTGGATGATTTGAGAGGAAGGAAAGCTCGTTGGGTGGAGTTAATGCAAGATTTTGATTTTGAGATCCGCCATCGGAAAGGGTCCATGAACAGTGTTGCAGATGCGCTTAGTTGGATTAGAGAGGTGAATACTTTGTCGTTCACCGAGATTTCTACTGACTTATTTCAGTCTTTGAGAGGGCTTTGCAGGACTGATAGTTATTTTGGTCCATTTTGGCAGAAGATCCAGGACGGGAGCTGATTGATTGACCAAGACTTGATGACTGAGCAGTCTATCATTCAGGCTGCAGGAGACCAGTGGATGATTCGGAATGGTTTACTATTCTGTAATGACAAAATTTGTGTACCACAGATCTCGGACATTAGGTCCAAGATTCTTAATGAGTGTCACGACGCCCCTTCTACTGGACACCCTGGGCTACACAGGACGTTATTGTTAGTGAAACACACTTTTTATTGGCCAAAGATGAAAGGGTATGTAGAAGATTATGTTCTCAAGTGTCAAATTTGTCAGGCAAATAAAGCTGAACGCTTTAGACAGGCTGGGTTGTTGCATCCTTTGCAAATCCCAGGTAATAAATGGGAAAGTATTTCCATGGATTTTATTACCGGATTGCCAAGACACCGTTCACCCATAGAGTTCTCTGAAGGAACGATGGTGTATTTGCGAGTTCTGAAAGATTCCGAGACTTTACGGACAGGTCGATCTCCGAAATTATCCCCTAGATACTGTGGACCATTTCGTATTACATGACGGATTGGTTCAGTTGCATATGAATTGGATTTGCCTTCTCATGTGAATGTTCATCCTGTATTTCATGTAAGTAGACTTAAGGAAGTACTGGGTGGAGTAGATCAGTTAGTTACTCCTCAAGAAATTATAGATGTCGAGGACATGACATTTGTTCCGCACGAACCTCGGAATACAAGATCAAGTGGAAGGATCGTGTTGAGGAGGACGCTACATGGGAGACATTGTGACTACTCTTCAGAGAGATTACCCTGGCTTTTTAGTGAGCTCAGGAGTGAGCTAGGGGAGTATGTCATGTGCACAGTGTGTATCTACCGTGTGCTACACGCACGCAAGACTAGCTTCGAGGCTTGGGGAAGCTTGGAGCTAGACAGGCTGATTGATGAGCTGAGTTAGGGAAATACTAACGGGCGGGCACCCAAGTATGGACGGGCGGGCGTCCAAGTGTGGACGCCCGATGACCGGCCAAGAGCCTATAAAAGGGTGGCCAAGGTTAGTTATTGGGATATAGAGTCTCGCGAGTTTGTGAGAGCTCTATGGTCTTGGAGCCTGGATCTAGTGCAGACGTGCACTTGCTTTACGCAGCCGAGGCTGGCAGCAATCTCGTGGCCCGCGAGGGCAGCTTCGTGGCGGTATGGGATGTCGCGAGGAGGAGATTGGTCGGTATGTCAACCTAGTTAGCTCAGCTCGTGGCTCGGTGGGGACAGCCAAGTCTGTGGGCTTGCCCACGGCTGTCATGGTTGGGAGGTGAGTCAGGCCTGCACCCCCTTGTTTGTTTGTTCGTTTGTTTGCAGGATTCGAGTCTCGAACCAAGAACGATCACGAGGAGATCTGTGGGGATTTGACATAAAGAGAGAGAGGGGAGAGAGGAGGGAATAGGTGCACAGTACGCCACATTGAGCAGGGAATAGGCCCCGCCCTCTTTTAGGAATTTATTCAGGAACAATCCACGGGTATGCTGGCCAGGATCAATACAATCAATGAATACAAAACAAACAGATATGCTGATGTAGGATATTGATGTCAATGTCGATGTCGATGTGGATGTCGATGTCGAGGCACAAGATCTCTGATGCCGAGCACACCACCGGGATGACCCTCAAGTATCTCTCACCGGGCTAGTACCAAATCTAAAATCCAAATTCAAATCCAATGAATCCAAGTCCAAGTCCAAGTCCAAGTCCAAGTCCAGATCCGAGTCCAAGTCCAAGTCCAAATCCAAGTCCAAGTAAAGATCCTAGTCCAAATTCCATGTCCATGTCCATGTCCAAGTTCCATGCCCAAGCTCTATATCCAGTTCATATCCAAGTTCAAGTAGTCCAAGCTCCCATGAGTAATCTCCACAACTCTTACAACCTTGTCGATGAAGAAAACCATGGAAAAGCTCTTTTTGGCAAGAAAACTGATATAAAACATGTTTTAATGGTTTTTCGGTGATAAAAACTTCCAAAAAACAGTTTTTAGGGTTTTTGGAGCATTTTTAGGGTTTCTGAAATTTCTGTCCGTACACGTCCGTACAGCTCCGTACACGCGTCCATATCGCCCATGCATATGCCCATACAAGTCTAGGGCTAACCGGACATCTGAAAAGCAGCCAAAATCAACTCCTCCCAACCCGAGTACTTTGTACCAGATACTGTAGCCATGCCTCCTCTGAGTCTGTCCTCTTTGGACTCTAGCATGCTAAAATCCCCACCCATACACCAAAAATCCGCTTGTGGCAAATGGGACTGAGAAATTGTACTCCAGAAGGTGGTCCTACCAGTTGTCGCGTCCGATGCATATACATTCAGGAAGCCCACATAGTCCTCTTCAATCGTGATGGTCACCCACTGGCATAGTTGTCACGGTATGAAAATACGATACCGTACGGGAATTTTTGGTACGATATGAAATTTTCGGATACCGTACGATAAAATACGGTTTTTTTTTTAACACTTACAACCTATGGAGCTTCAAGCTTGAATGTGAGGGAAGGTTGGGAGGGGAGGAGTCTACAGTGCTTGAGGAACCAGAACATGGATATGTGTCTCTCCAAGTTGGATCTCCCGATTGTCTCCAAAAAAGAACCTGGATGGGTAATGCAATACCAAAGGTCTCCCAGTGTAGCGTTTATGACTAAGGGACCATCCTTGCACAAATACGAGCAGTGCATCTAGGGTGATAGGTTTAGGGACTTATCTCTAGATCAAAATGGCCATGTCCAAATCTTCTCCCTCGTACATAACTTGAGAATCTAACTGTCTAGCCTACCTATACTAGGCATCTCCAAGTGATGTAGCAAGATTCTCTCATCCTACCAATCAAGTGTACACTACCAGTCTACCTTGCCAGATTTTTTAGGTCTCTCAACAACCCCATATGGAATGCCAGATTTTTTATGTCTCAATTGAAGGAACTAAGCAGTTAGGGTTAGGGTTTGGAGGTAGTGATAAAGTGAAGTACAATAGCCACATAATGAAGTGACCTAAAAGATGTGTTCACATGGTCCGGCCATAAAGTGTGCCAAGTGGACCAAATCACTTATAAACTATTATAAGTGAAACTAAGCTAAAACTGGGGGAAAAAACCTCCACTAACTGAAGTAAAAAGTGCCCCAGTAATCTACTGATGATCACTAGCACTCCTCTGGGTGCATACAAAGCATAAAACCCAACAAACCCCCCTGGAGTGATATGTGATCACTGTACATCATCCACCAAAAGGAAACAAATTCAAAGCAGTGCGGAATGCTTCGAATTTTGGATGTGGTAATGCCTTGGTGAAGATGTCTGCCACATTCTGATCTGTAGGACAGTAGATCAGACTGAAATCACCTGCCAGGAGTCTCTCCCGAACAAAATGATAGTGAATCTCAATGTGTTTCGTGCGAGCATGAAACACAGGATTCCTGGCCACAGCAATGGCACTCTGACTATCAGTATAGATAGGTGTAGGCTCCTCCACTGAAATATCCATATCAGTCATGAGACGACGCAGCCAGACACACTCAACGATAGTAGTGTAGGTTGCTCTGTACTCTGCCTCACAAGATGAAGTGGCCACTGTGGTCTGTTTCTTGCTTAGCCAAGAAATACATGAAGAGCCAAGAAAGAAACAATTTCCACTAGTGGAATGTCTGGTATCAAAATCACCAGCCCAATCTGAATCGCTGTAAGCATATAACTGCATGTCACCTCCCTCAGGATAAAGCAATCCAAGAGACAAGGTACCCTGCAAATACCGAAATACACGCTTCACAGCTTGCCAATGTGACAATCGCGGGCTGTGCATGAATCTGCTCAACTGAGATACGACATACTGAATATCTGGCCGTGTAGTACACAAGTAAATAAGGCACCCAACAACCTGAGCATATGTAGTGGCATCAAAAGAAATACTGTCATCTTGTAGTGACAGTTTCATCCCAGGCTCCATAGGAGTGCTAATAGGCTTGCAATCCTGAAATTTAAACTTCTCCAGAAGTTCAGCAACATACCGAGATTGCAACAACCCAATGCCTCTGTTATCCTGCACAAACTGTATGCCCAAATAGTAGTGTACGAGCCCCAAATCAGACATGTCAAATGTTTGTTGTAGTATCTCTTTAAAAGCTGCAATTTTGTCATCATTTGATCCCATGAGCAAAAGATCATCTACATAAAGACTGATGACCAGTAGATCTTTCTCTTCTTTCTTTACATACAAAGTGGCTTCTGATGGACTGTTCACAAAGCCTTGAGTGAGTAGGAAAGCATCTATCTTTGCATACCAAGCTCGTGGAGCTTGTTTCAAACCATACAAGGCCTTTTTCAGCCTGCATACTTTCCCTTCATGACCATGTTCTGCAAAACCTATGGGCTGATATACATAAACTTCCTCCTCGAGGTCCCCATGTAGGAAAGCAGTCTTGATGTCCAACTGGTGAACAACCCAACCACGATGTGCAGCCAATGCAATGACACACCTAAGTGTCGACATACGGGATGTAGGAGCAAATGTCTCCTCATAATC
This sequence comes from Cibotium barometz, assembly GCF_041138505.1. Taxonomy (NCBI): domain Eukaryota; kingdom Viridiplantae; phylum Streptophyta; class Polypodiopsida; order Cyatheales; family Cibotiaceae; genus Cibotium; species Cibotium barometz. The sequence goes on from NC_141075.1 coordinate 51,058,149, forward strand.
AATGCCCTTCTTCTGTGCATAGCCCTTTGCAACTAGACGGGCTTTGTACTTGTCAATGGATCCATCTGCATGTCTTTTCAACTTATAGACCCACTTAGTACCAATGGCTTTCTTGCCTTTGGGCAGATCAACCAAATCCCATGTTTGATTCCTTTTAATAGAAACAAGCTCATCCTGCATGGCTTTATTCCAATGCACATTGTCTCGTGCATCCACAAATGAATCAGGCTCATCATCATCCTGTAAACTGGCTGCCATAACCATATTCAAATCCATGATGTGTGCATGCTCATTGGTCCGTGTCTCCCTACGAGTACGACCAGCAAGAGGACCCTCTAGATGGCTGTCCTGTAATGTCCTCAAATACCATCTAGGTGTGTGTCTGACCTGTGGTGCCTGCTGCCCCATATTTGGCTCAACTTCTGGCTCAATTTGCTGCTGAATTTCTGCACCACCTTCATGATTGGCTGGCTGTCCTGTACCCTCATGGGTTGGATCACCAACTGTGGAATGAAACTCCATAGGTAGTAGACCTTCAAACACATCATTTTCAGCATGATTTGCATCATAACCAGCCATGGATATTTCTGATTTTTCATCAAAAATCACATCCCGACTAGTGAATATCTTCTTGGATAGTGGGTCATATAACCGGTAGCCCTTGCTCTTACGGCTATACCCAACAAAAATGCATTTTGTGGCTTTATCATCCAACTTCCTCCTTAACTCTTTGGGTATGTGTGCATATGCAAGACACCCAAAAGTACGAAAATGTGATACCGAAGGCTTGCGGCCATGCCAAGCCTCAAAAGGAGTAATCGAAACCAATGCCTTTGTGGGACATCGATTCAAAATATGACAAGCACACATAACAGCTTCCACCCAAAAGATATGTGGTAGCTTCTTTGCCTTTAACATACATCTGGCCATCTCCATGAGTGACCGATTCTTCCTTTCTGCAACCCCATTCTACTGTGGAGTATAAGGAGTAGTATACTGATGTTTGATACCTCTACTCTCAAGAAAGGAATTCAACATGTGTGACATATATTCCCCCCCTCGGTCAGAACGGAGAGTCTTAACCTTGCATCCTGACTCTGTTTTAGCAAGTGCTACAAAGGCCAAAAATGCATCATATACCTGTGATTTCTGTGTCAACGGATAGACCCAGCATATACGAGAGAAGTCATCAATAAATGTAGCAAAATAGAAGCAACCTCCTAATGACTTCGTCTGCATGGGACCACAAAGATCACTATGTGCTGCAACTTTGCAGTTGCTCGTAGAGCCTGATCACATGGAAAGGAAAACCGATGCATTTTTCCCAAAATACATCCTTCACATATGTGATCTGGAGGCTTCTCCATAAGAGGTAGGTCTGTGAACATGTTATGTCGCTGCATAAGCATAAGACTACCAAAATTTACATGCCCCATGCGAGCATGCCATAACTCCGCATCAACCATAGCTGGAGTAAGAGTGAATGCATTATAAGCAGACTAATCCACTGGCTGAAATGCATCCAACTGATAAAGTCCATGACATAATGTACCAGTAAGCATCAAGGTCCAAGCATTAGCTTTGTCTCTGACCATGCATTTGTCATCATCAAAGTGGACTTGCATACCACAGTGTGCTAAAGAAGAAATGGACAACAAATTCTTCTTTATCCCTGGTACATATAAGGCATCTGTAAGGCGAAGAATAGAGCCATCAATGGCTGTGAGCTGAATCTCCCCAATGCCACGAACTGGATATGAAGCATTATTGGCACACTGAACAGTTTTGCCAACAGGGGCAGGGCCTAGATGACAAAACAAATCCCTGCGAGATGTGATATGCTTTGAAGCACCACTATCAAAATACCAAGTACATGCATGCTTTGTCATACTGAGTGCCTGTGAAGACCAAGAGGCATCATAGCTGCATGTGTAGAAACAGTAATCCCTGTCCTCAACAAAAGAAGCAGTCTCCGGAGGAGCTTTAGAGGCATCATTTACAGACATCCCAGATTCCTTTGCCTTCTCTTTGGCAATCCTCTTTCTACACTCTGTGATGTAGTGACCTGGCTTCTTACAGTAATGGCATTTGCCCTTCTTCTTGGGCTGTCCATCACCTTTCTTGGTATCTTGAGATGAACCACCATCACCTGAATTTTGATTTCTTTGGCTGAGATTTGCCTTTCCCTTTTTGACCTGTAGTAAATGCTTGTTCAGCACTTGCGTTCATATTCATATTCTTCCTGATTTGCTCTTCTTGTAGCGTAGCAAGAGAGCAACAAGTTCCTGATACTTCATACTTAAGGGGTTCAACAGCATTCCTCATGCTGAGGTTCAAAGAGGTATGAAAAGCCAAGTAAGATCTTGGCAAAGAGTTCAAGATGGTGGACACAAGCTGTGTCTCCGGAATAATCTCATCCACATTGATGAGTTGCTCTCTCAAATCCTGCAGCTTGTTCAAGTGGCTAGACATATCATCTCCTTCATACATTTTCTGATTTTCTAGCTCTCTTTTCAAAAACGAGATCCGAGCCTCATTACGAGCAGCATACATCTGCTCCAAAGCCACCCATGCATTCCGTGAAGAGCAAGCTGAACGAATATGAGGTATAATAGACTTCTGTACTGACAATGCAATGAGTGACAAGGCTTATGCATCTCTGGCATCCCATGTCTTCTGAGCATTTGTTCTTTGAACAGGCAATAGCTGACCTGGTGCCTGTACTTGTTGTCCTCGTCCACGAGCACCCCCTTGGGGAGGAGTCTCTGGAGCCAATGGACCTGGACGTGGTTCATCACCACTAACAAAATCCCAAAGACCTTTTGCCATGAGCACATTTCTCAGCATAAAACTCCACAAGGTGTAGTTCATGCCGTCCAACTTGTCTTCCTTAGACAAATACGTGAATACATCACTCTGCTGTTGATTTGCCATTATGCCAATGCACAATGTTGTACCCGTGTATCAAAAAAAACTAATAGCAACAACCCTGAAAGTAACTCTACTCCACTGAATACAGCTAACCCAAATATGCCTGCACTCTCAATCCTCTGAATGTGCAAAACAATGCACCACTGACTGAGTAGAGCAGCAAAAATGGCTTACACAGTGCCAAAATGCCCAAAATTGCCCAAAATTGCCCAAAATTACTGCACCCAAAACCTTGCAAAAAAAAAACCTGTAGAGTTGCAAGAAAGTCTGCCTGTATCTGCCAGAAAATTTTCAGAGAGAAAAATGCCCAAATTTCAAAACTTGTAAAGCTTACCACAACTGTGATTTTTGCAGGTACAAGTCGACTGTACTGTGCAGGTACACGCAGCAGGTACTGTACGGAAACTACAGTCGACTGGTTGGCTTCAGATATGCGCAGCAGGTACTGGACTGCTGTACTTGTAGGTATGGATGATTGTACAGCTATAGTATTGTATGATGACTGTACGGAGCAGACTGCAGGTTCGGTCGACTGTACGGCGGATGTACAGAGCTGCAGTTACACGTAGCAGGTACAGTACGGAGACAGTAGTCGACAAGTGCTGGGCGAGCAGGTACACAGCAGCAGGTTCTGTACGGAGCTAAGCGAGCAGCTGACAGCAAGTTTAGGTCACCTGCAGGTACTATATGGGCTGGGCGACTGTAAGGAGCAAAGCAGACGCCTGTACGGAGCAGAGCGACTGCACCTGCAGAGCTGACGGGTACTGGGCGAACTTGGCTGTACGAACAGCTGACTGTGCAGCTGAGTGAAATGATAACAGGCGAACTGTACGGACCTGGGCGAACTCTGCTCTGATACCAAATGAAGGAACTAAGCAGTTAGGGTTAGGGTTTGGAGGTACTTCAAACAGAAAACGTGAGAGGCAGAGGAAGGAACACGACTGCTCTTGTATTCAGTAGTGATAAAGTGAAGTACAATAGCCACATAATGAAGTGACCTAAAAGATGTGTTCACATGGTCCGGCCATAAAGTGTGCGAGGTGGACCAAATCACTTATAAACTATTATAAGTGAAACGAAGCTAAAACTGGGGAAAAAACCATACTGAGTGGACACGAAAGTTGCGAAGTATTGCGAGCATTTGGGATCTTCGTTAAGCAGGGTTTCTATATTTTTTTTAAGCATTTGGAAATTTTCTTTTTAAAGGGGGGGGGACTCGTACCGTACGAATCGTATGGTACGAATGGGTTCGTGCCGGTACGAGAAACAACTATGCCCACTGGGCACGTCCAGTAACAATGATGCCAGAGTCCACCACTGCTGGCAGTAGCTGCTCATTGACAAAAATGCATACTCTATCCTGTGTCGCAGAGGGGCCAAAAGAATGGGACCAAAAGATGTGGCTCCTACCTGCAAGATCTTCCCTCAACGGCAGGTACATCCCTTTGAAAGATGGTGCTCGTGAACGAAGAGAATGTCAATGGGTCCACCAACTGCTGCTTTGTGGAGCTCCTCTCTAAGGACACCACGTCTTTGAAAGCACTGTGGGTCCCTCAAACCTTGGATGTTTCAGGAGACAGTCCACATAACTAAGATTGGTGGGAAGTGGAATTGTCCGCACTGCCCTCCACTCGAAGAGTCTTGGGTGTGGGTTTCGATGGAGAGAAAACACTGTTGATCCAAAGGGGCATGAATCTTGGCCACCATGTGGAGCCACTTTGTTCGAGCCCTAGAGTATGCATACTCTGGACTCCATGTGTCACATGCATATATCTGTAGGAGGGGGGCAGGGGTATTGCCATTGAAACATGAATAATTACAAAAAAAGCACCTCCAGGCTGGAGGACACCATCTCCGCTGTCTGACCTCTAAGGCTGGAGCCACCCAACTCCATCTGGGCCAAGGGCCAGAGGTGGGTAAGCACATCAATGATATAGAGGTCATGCAAATGGTGCGTGAGCTCAATGGCCTGCCCTTGAGTAGCAGTGGACATTGACTCCATGCTCTAGTCCGTTCACTGTGCTGCACTCAGTGGGAAGGAGAAGATCATCGTACCACTCTTTGGGGTGGACAGTCTGGAGTGATATAGCACCACAAATGCGAATGGGAGCCACCGTCTCCTCAAACATACCAGCTCCTTCGATAGGAAGGCATCGGAAAAAACTGTAGTCAACTGGCTGCCCCAGCACCCTTGGGGGTCGCTGTCAACTTTACAGGGAGAGCGCGCACCGGAGAAGCAGCGATGGTCGTCTCGACCAGCTCTGTAAAATGATGGATCACACGGTGGACTGAGCTGGCCGGCTGTCTCCGCTCTGGGTCAAGCGCGGCCGGGCGGCGGCGGGAGGAGGAGGGTCCAGAACTGCTGGAGCAGAGGGAGGTGGGGGTGGGGGAAGGGAAGGGGAGGAGGAGGATGGGGGATGGGCAAGGGCTGCTTCTCTCTGTTTATTGCTTCACAAACTCTTGTAGAAAATGTTTCGAATGGGGAGTAAGGGGTTCTATCTATAGCAAATTCCTTGTCCAACTTACTCCTGTTGGCCAGCCTTTTTGCAAGCCCAAAATATATTGATATAAAAGTCACTTAACAGGTTCATAATACTGGGTTAAAAATGTGCATAAGCCCCTTGTCCAGGCTGGGTTAAACACAAACCCAAACCTGGTCCAAAATTGCCTCAAACTTCCGGATTATTTCCACATTCTACGAAATTAATTGGTTCATGTGACGTCCACTCTTGCTGAACTTGGAGCAGTGGAAAACATAATTCACCTTTGCTGGACCTCCACCTGGATCATCCTCTCCCGGCTTGTCTGGTCACTGTAGCATATGGCTCCAGCTTCCAAAAACCATTCTGTCCAGACCGAAAAACGGAGGAAACATCTTGCTTCTTTTTACGGTTTTCTCAAGAGAATAGCAGCAGAACGTATATGTGTCAAGTTGGTACCAGAGCAAAGTTGGAGCATAATTTGCAAGCAAGGTGATTGAAGGAGAATGAGGGTGGGCAAGGAAGGATCGAAGCGCAGACTGGTTGCCATTATTGTCCATTCTTGTCAGCTGGAAGCGATGAACTGTCTAGCCTAAGTTGGATATGGTTCTAATCGCATAATGCATGTAGGATAACATTGCTGTGTATAAACTGGTAGGTTTTCCATGAATTTAAAAGATGCACCATTGCGTGAATAGTTGTCAACCGTTATCATCTCCAATCATCCAGCATGCAGTGGCAATTGCCCATTGAGCATTTGAGATGAATGTTACGAGAAATCTTTGGTTTGAAACCATCTTGATGGTTGGCATGCGTACATGCTTCTTGTCAATGTATGGCTTACCCAATATTTGGCATTTGGGTTATTTTCCAAAAGCCATCATTGGGGAAGCTGAAGCAGAAATTTCTGGGAAGTTGGGCTTCGTTTTAAGAAATTAAGGAACTGTGTAGAAGTGGCTCGACTTGCTCTCAGTGGTGTCCTTTGGACAATCCTTTTTATTGTGCTTGGTATCTCAATCTAGGCTTTTGGGTATAGAAAGAATGGTAACATTGATTCTCATTGTTTACTTTGGAGGGCTGTTTAGCAATCCTCACTGTTCTTGCCATGCAGAGTCACACAATTTTTCGTCTAGCCACTTTATGTAGGGAAATAAAAAGTCATAATTGGCAATCTTTTGGATTAAAAGACATAAAACGTTTTCTTTTGGAGGCGTTTTATATAATTCTATAAAGCTATTGTGATTCCATAATTATATGCATCAAAATGTGTATCTTGCAATGACATGTGAAGTTGACATGCTGTATTGCTTCGTGGAGGTATTCACGCCATCACTAGAGCATGCAATTTGGATTTCTGCCATAGTTGCATTGGTTAAACCAATTTTAGTGGGAGGGGGAGACTTGACATCTGATGTTGGGAGACTTCACATCTGGCCGATTTTCTAGGAGTGCCTTTGGAGGGGCATGAATGGCAAATTAGGACATCTAGGTGTCCCCTTCTTTGGCTGTATTGTTTGGGGTTTAAGATGCTAAACACAATGCTGTGGGTGTTGTGGGATAGCCATCATTCCTGCATGGTCTCCATGTCCTCATATTTGACATCATATGGCAGCCTTGCGGTGGGCACCAGTGATGGTACAATTTTCGGAGGTGGCCTCACAGTGGGTATGTGCGAGTTTTCACTTGGGGCTTGTTTCTCCCCTCCCCCCATTTCTTCCACCCTTTTTTAGCCGTTGTTTCCCTTGTAGAGTTTACTTGCTCCACATTGTAATGTGCTGTTTAACTATAGCCTTGAAGCCTTGATGTACATTTTTTTGGACTAATGGATGGATCTTCTTACTGAGAAAAGCAACTGTGCAGTGAATCTCACTAGGTCATCTTATACCACAACAGACCGTGGAAGCTGGCTCCCTATGAGATTTGCAAGGGCGAAGGAGACATGAACTTTCTTATTTTGGGCAAACACGAAGACCGTTTGGAAGGTGGCAGTATGTTGTATACTGCACAACATGTGCGTTTAAGTGCTCAATAGCATGGCCAATAAGGTGAATGGCTTCAAATATAATGATGACAATTGTGACGACAATGTGACAGATTTTGCAGCTCTTTAGAATGGCACCGCCTGCCAGAAGTTGAAGTAGTACATAGAGGAGATGTTCCTTGTGATTATAGCTGGTCACATGTATGAACAGCTGCTTTCAACATTTTTCAGCTTATTATTTTTCATGATCTACATGTGTTCACCTTTTATAGCTTGTCATAGCTCATCCTACAACTTTTCAGTGATTGTATATACCATCTCACTTTCTCTGATTCAAACTACTATGATTTCCTAATCATATCATACTTGACCTTATGTTGGACCTATGAATTTTATATAAGATCTATTGTCATTTGTCTTAGGTGCTCAACTTATATTGCTTTGAGAATGAGTGTTTTTTGAAATACAACATCTATCTTAGCAATATGTTAGTTTCTTGCACATTGTCCTGAGGTGGTGATGCCAGATATGGATAGGGTTTGGTGTTTTGGGTGCCGTGTTCTTCATTACGGATCATCATTGCTGATAGTTTTTTTGCTGTTTATCGTCATATGCCAATATCATAACTTAAACGGCACATGCCCTTACCTGGCTTTCTTTTTGTGAGACGATACATGTGTTGACCGAAGATGATGTACGGATTGTGTGTTTAGGATTTAGTGTTGAGCCTATATTTTATTTTGAGGGTATGTCTTCATTATTGAAGAGCATAAGTATGTTCGTCTTGATTGTTGTGGTTGGTCCATGGATTACATCCTTGATTATTATACATTTGTTTTCTTTGTTTGTTGATCCTACAAGCATGTTTTGACAATGACCTTACACAGTCTACATGATTGTATTGCTGAAAATGGCTTTCTTTTCTTTCTACAAGTCCATTATTCTATAATTAATGATGATGTCTCACAATCTATCTGGCCATAGATGTGGATCATGATGATCATAAAGGGCTATTTTATCTTGTTTTGTTGATGTTCACCTCGTATGGCTTATCAAATGCCATCATTCTTGATGGCTTCATGATATAAAGTTGTACTTCTATTTGTCAGCATTGATTAGTGTCTTACATATGTTGATCATAATTAATTGATATCAATCTTTAATGTTCTACGGACTTCGGACTCTGGAATCTTTTTTGTCAAGTTATAGTGCGCTATTAAAATAAAAATCATTAGTGTCTGGCACATAGGCCATTTTTATACTCATGATGTTACCTAAGACTTTTTAACGTCAGCCTGATAATGCGTTTGTCCTTGTCAACTGTGTTGCAGGGTTTTTTTATGGTTCATTCTTGTCATGAGGCTTTGCATTGTGATGTGGATTTCTAATACTGACTTTAATTTGACGTTGTATGGATTTGCCTAATGGTTCACTTGTGGTTCCATATTGATCATGGATCTTTACTGTTGAGCTTAATGTGATTTACTATGAGTCTGCAATGTTTCTAATACTGACTTTGATTCGACGTTATATGGATTCGCATGTTGGTTAATGTATGGTTCCATATTGGTCATGGATCTTTTCTGTTGAGCTTTATATGATTTACTATGAATCTGCAATGTTGAGGATCTTTCGCTACTTGAAGGTCATCTTTTTATGCTAATCGATCCAGTACTTAAATGGTGCGATCTGATGTTCTATGAGCTTGCATGGTTGATCCTGTAGATTGCTATTTGATCTGGTACTTGAATGCTAATTTTGTCTACAAAATAGGGATTAAGTTGCATCGTACATGGTGCAAATAATTATGGTGTCTTTCATTCGACCATGATTAGGGTTAGTGCGATTTATCTGAACAGTGCTGATGTTTCTTTTTGGAAAACCATAATAGCCTTCTGGTTTTTTAGGAAAGAGCTTTCTTGTTCTCAGGACAGATTGTCATATGAGTATGGCTCCCCCTCATGTGTATGATGTTCTCAGATGGCTTTGTAACCTGTCAGGCTCCTAACATATTGCACTACCACCGTCCTGATTGTCATATGAGTATGGCTCCCCCTCATGTGTATGATGTTCTCAGATGGCTTTGTAACTTGTCAGGCTCCTAACATATTGCACTACCATCGACCATCATGTGACAGTTTTCGCTCTCTTTTTCATTCTCATTATGTTGTCTTCAGGGTTCGGGGTCTGCCCTATGCCATGCATACTCTCATTGGTCCCATGAGCTGTTTTGCCCTGCCTCACAAACTAAAAAAATATATCTTGCCTGTTTATTCCTGTTTAAAAGTCTTGTACAGCTGGTGCCATGCATTCTTGAATATATAGTTAGGGTCTAATAGGGGGTATCTTCAGATTTTCTGGGATTGCTTATGTATCTATGATGATGGTCATGCATTTTCTTTATTTGAAGCTGTGCTATGGTTTTGTAAGTCGTTCATTATGTTAAGTGTTTGCAAACAAAAGATTTAAGACAAGCGTTTGCTAGGCTCTACTTTGTTTTCTGTATTTTGGAATAGCAAAATCTTTTTCGTCAATTCTGTTTTGTGTTCACAGGTACGAGGACTGTTTGGTGGGTATGGGAATGTTATAGAGGTGGCTTTGTTGAAAGATAAAAAGACAGGGTTGCCACAAGGTATGAACCATTTCTTGTAATAGTGCCTTCTGTTATTAACAGTGATGGTTTTGTTTTGTGGAGGATGTTCTTTGGGGAGGTTAATTGCAATGGCATTTGCAAGAATCATTCAATTGTTTTTGATTGATGCCAATTTTATTTGCAAGGATTACTTTTTGAGGCACAGTTCTTATTGAGTTCAAAATTGAAAAGGCAACACTGAAACATAAAGGCGATAGTTTTTGCTCCACCTCTGAGACTCTTTCCAGTGTGAGCTCCTCCCCAAAACAGGAAGTGCATTGTTTATGGGTCCTTCCTTTTTACGATTCCTCAGAATTTCAATGCCTACTGCTCAACAGAGTTTCGTTTTAAAACGGGTAATTATGTTTGCTGAAGCACAATCTGGATTGAGTTGGAGTGGTTATTTCCTATCTATGCCATTTATAGATGGTGGGCAGATTTTTTTTGACATTGTTTTTTTAGGAGTGACGGGTATATGGGGCTTGTTTTTTATTAGAATATGAGTGTTGTGCATATTTTACTATGACATGATCCTTAACAATGGCTGAATCGAGTTGTTGTGATTCTCTGTTATCTTTGCTAACTAAACATGATGGTTGACCTTGAATTTATTAAGTGCTGGAGCTATGGCCAATATTCCTGTTACTTTTTAACAGAACCTTTTATTGTAGCATAGGAGTCCTTTGCAATGGCTGAATGAGGCTGCTTGTGAATTTTATCAAGATGGAGGTGCAATGTAGCTTTAGATTATATTGAAGTTTTTCCTTTGAGAGGCATACTGAACCTTCACCTGAGATTGATAGTGTACTCTCATGATGCGCGTGACAATGTGAATGGCATGCATCTATATATACCAAGTGCAAACTCATGGCAGTCTTATTCATGGTCCAGCATTGGTGAAACCAAGCTGATTGAGGGGGGTTATATGCACGCTCAATATATTTGTAACAGATACATGCATGATCAAGAGCCATGATGCACAAAGCTGCTTCCATTGTTCTCAGGGATTGCTTAGGCTACCCACATAACTTCTTGTGGAGTAGATGCGAACTGAAGCATTTCAGTGAGCAGAGGTGGCCCTTGGTCAGAGGTTGGAAGGTGCCAGGTAGGGCGCTTTATATGCCATCATACAGCTCTTTTGAAATGAGACTTCTCATTTAACCAATGTCTGTGATGCTTGTGGCTCACATGGTTCTGGACATCTGAATTATGGATGATCATATACATGGTTGTCTATTTTGCTTTGAGAACATAATGATTTCTCATCATTTAACTATAATCCGTATTGCCAGTTCTTATCTTTGTAGTTAGAATGCCTTGTTTTTTTTAAAATTGTACACCTTCAACAGTGTCTCAGCAGGTAAAAAGAAGGAATTGAAGGTGAGGGGTCTCTGCTTAATATAAAAAGGATTCAAATTGATCAGAGCCCACCATGTTATGCAGGAGTTGTGGTTTCCCAGTAGCATCGTTGTGGGGCAACTTACTGCAGCTCTTTGTTATGCTGTCCAGGTTGTTGCTTCATCAAATATGCAACTGTTGTGGAAGCTGAGAGAGCTATTCGTGCATTGGACAACCAGAGAACTTTTCCAGGGGTAGGGAGGTCTATGCACAAACATCACCTCACGTGAAGTGCTCTTTTCTAAAAGAATGACTGCATGCTGTTGACCCTTTATTTATAATTACATCATTTGCTGGAAGCATTTTTTTTTTTGTTTAAGCTAACTTTTTAATGGTTAAACGATTTTGGTGGATTTTATTGTTTATGATTTTAAGCAGGGACCAGCTCCTTTGCAAGTCAAGTTTGCAGATGGTGAACGTGATCATTCAGGTAGTACGAACTGTTGCTTAAGGGATCCCAATGTTATGTGTTTGGCCATCAAAAACCAGTCAATTCATAACTTGGCCACTTCTAGTGTTTTTGTGTGTTTGGCTAAAATTATGTATGCCCATTTCTTATATACTTATGGTGCATTGGTTGGTAGGTCCACTTGAACACAAGCTGTTTGTGGGATCACTCAGCAAGCAGGCAACTGAGCAAGAAATTGAGGAGGTATACAATTTCATGCATTCTTAGCATCAATATTGAGAATCAGGATGCATTTTTTCTTTTGGTTCGTTTGCCTGTTTAGTTCAATTGCATAACCTGAGTTGAGGACCGGTCTATGGTGGGGTTTGTCCTTTACCTTCAGAAGTTCTCAAATTCTCTATAATGCATGAAAGTTATAAAGCATTTGTGACATGGTTAGGTTTTTTTTTGAGAGAGTATGGATTAAATCTTGCCTCTTCTTGGCTAAAGTACACCCTTTGAAAGACCAAAAGTTTTTGCTTTCCCTATAATTTAAGAGCCTCTGAGAAGTTTATTGACTAGTGTGATGGAGGAGTTTGAAATGTACGAAGGAATATAACTGCTGTAAACCTTTAATGTGAAGGCACTATACGTTCAAGAATGTGTGAATGAGTTTGCTTCAGTCTAGAGGCAGTCACAGAGTGGTTTCAACTCTTTGTATTCGCCTAGGGGCCCTGATATGATAGATTTAGGGGTGTTCCATTTGTCTTTAGCAAGTATCCCTGAAAGGTTGGAACAAATGGGAGGGGGAGGAGGTAGGAAGATTCGAAGTCTGCACCACTAACATTTGAACTCTTGCCTTTGTTTGATGGCATTCTGGTCTGCACATGCTCATACTCTGCATTTGTTTCTTGCCTCTGTACCTATTTTACTGTATACTGGTTTCTTGTAATTATTTGCTTTTGGGTATAGAAAATGGTACCAACATTGGTAAGGGGTTCAAATCTCTAGGCGGATGCCTGAGTATTAAACTGCAGCTGTTACCAAATAAATTCATTACCATGAAAAAAAGGATGCGGACATTGATTTTCAATGTTGACCCTGCTTTCGAGGGTTGTTTGGTAACCCTACTTCGGAGGGTTGCTCGACAAGCCACAATGTTCCTGCTGTGCATAGTTGCATGCTGACAAACATTCTTATTTCACGCTTACACAGTTAAAACTCTTTAAGTGGCATGTGATTCCAAGAGTAAATGCATCTTTTATGACCTTGCAATGGCACGATGCGGTGTTTTTATCCATTCCTTGTCTATCCTTTATTGAAATGCTATAAGCATCTTGCACTTTAGATTTTATGGCCAATTTTCAGCTGTGCAAGTAGAATGGTGTCTCATGTATGTACTGTTGATATTTTCTATTTTATTTATAAGATTGTATTGCTCCTGCAGATCTTTGCTCCTTTTGGTCGAGTGGAAAATGTGTATGTCATTCGGGACGAGCATAAGCAAAGCAGAGGTATGCATGTGAGGACAGTGTGACATGAACAATTGCCATTTTCCAAATATATTTTTAAATGACCTTCAGTGTGAAATAATAAGTATGGAGCTAGAAGCTCAGCTGCAGTATTAGGTGAAAACGTTGTCTAATTGTAGCCACAGAGGCAGAAAATAGAGCAGTTGTTTTTTTAGGTATGTTTTTTTTGGGCTTAAATGCAAAAAATTCCAGGGCCACTCATTTTGTAATATGATTTTTTATGCATTGTTTTTGCCATATGTTCAATGATAACCTAAAGTGCCTAAAATTGGCGTTATTGCCTGTAGTCTGATAGGGTCGTCCAGATCGAGTAGTGGGACTAGCTGACTCCCCATCCTGGCGTTGAAGTCCCCAAGCAGGAGGACTTCACCCAGCTGTGAGAACTCCATAATCTCTCCATATAATGGTAAGTACGGTGACTGGCCATGCTGTGTGGCGTAAGGGGAGTGGCATGGTGCAAAATATAACATAGCAATGTGGATGACTCTGTCACTTCTAAGTTGTAGCTGCACCCAAAGATACCGTGCATCCTCGATTCCTCGTCCCTCCAGATGATGTTGAGAATATGTCGGAGATGGGATCTAAAAAGGACAGCTACCCCTCCGAAGCCACGTACTCCTTGATGTGTGGGTCTCGCCTTGGAAAGCTGACTCCCACCACTCATACCCAGCTATGTATGGTAAGCCCCTCTCAGGGCTCTGATGAGTCTCTGTATAGAAAATGACATCCCTGCCTGTGAGAATCTTGCTCAAACCTCCTGGATTCGACCACAGAGTGCCATTGGAGTTCCATATTGCTAACCTCAAGTATTTGGTCTCATAGACCCCGCGTCCCTATTTGGGACAGCGCTCAGTGACAATGACCCTACCATCTCTGTAGATAGCCCACTTTCTTGCTCTACGGGCCTCATGAACTATCGCCGTTGCCTCAAGCCGGTGTTCCACTTGTGCTGGGGTGAGATCATCGCCCATGTACACTGTGTGCCATTGAGGGCAGCCCGTCTGTCTAATAAGGCCTGTCTGCTGGTGGCATCAGGGAATCTGATGATGAGAGGCCGCTTTTGTGTCGTATCCTTGCTTGCCCTCCATGTATCTGCAAAGGGGGTGGGGGGGTGCGATCCTGTCCACTCCTGTCATCTGGCAAAGCGTCATGGGGGGAAGCCTCCACCTGTAGCCCGTGCACTCACACATGGAGGGCCCCATCCTTCCTGCGTTTCTCCTCCTTGAGAGTCTCATGTGTGATGCTCTGTGGGGGTTTGTGCTTCTTCACCACCTCCACCCTATCTTTCTTGTTGGTCTGCAGCTCTTCCTGCAACTTATCACTCGCAGCCTTCAGCTGCTCCCAGTCGGGCCTTAGACTGTCCTGAATATTTAGTTCCCCTTCCTCCATTGTATGGTCCTTGACCGTAGCCTTTAGGGCTTCCATTTCTGCCCGGAGTTCACTGGGGAACCCTCTAGCATTTCCTGTTGTTGCATCTGGGTCTCTTTCAACATCCGAATCTCCTCGTCCTGGTGGTTCACATCTGCTGCCAATTCTTTAATCTTGTTATTCTTGCCCTGCATCTCCTTGCGGAGGCCTTCCAACTGTTTTTCATGTTGGTTCAGGACCCTGTCCAGCACCTTCTTCTGTTCGCCCAGCGCCTTCTAGGTGTTGTCCTCCACTGGTTTGATGTATGCTCCAGCTGCTGTAGGTTCATTGTGGGCTGAGTAAGGGTCGGCTGCAAAAGGCAGAAGGCAGGCGGAGGGGGTGCGCACAGGCACAGCAGCACGGGTGGGTGGGTGTGCACAGGCGCAGCAAAAGCACAGCAGCGCGGGTGGGTGGGTGCGAACAGGCGCAGCACATCAGTGCAGCAAGGGTGGAGGGGGCCACCAGTGTGCAATGCGAACAGAGGGGGGCACGAAGGTGCTCACGCCATCGGCTGGAAACACGAAGGAGTAGGGCTCTTCTTCGTTGGCTGGCCACTCTTGGAGGAAGGCTATCTCATATGATTGGGGGGTGGGGGGGATATAGCCAAACAGGTGGCTTGTAATGCCAAGTAACCTCGCTGTCTTTGACCTTGAGAAGAGGATTGCTATTCCAGATCCGTAGAAGAGCCTCTCGGCGTTTCCGCATAGGGTTAGAGCATGGTTTGTTTCCAACGCGTCCGGTTCAAATCTCGTACTGCTGCCCACGTCTGTGTCCGCGTCTGTACTACACGTCCGATAGGGTATACCATACGGTGCCCTAAATTTTGGACCTTTTTGGGTTTTTGGTCCGCTGACGCCGATTTGACGTTCCCCCCTGCGCTGCTGCTGTGGCCTGTACTGGTCGATTGTTGAGCTACTGTCGCCTCAAGCCTGTACCCGGCTACTGTCGCCTGTACCCAATGTCCAAGACACACGAGTCAAGGCTCGCCTTCAGGACCCGTCACCCAACCTCCCAGGTACACCTGTGACCCGGCACCGTATGAGTCTCGAGTTTATGCATTTTCTGCCTGCACCGTGCACGGAATCTGATGCAGCCTGTGCCCCCTTCTAGTATCTACACTGTACAGCCTGCGCCTTCCTCTTCCATAAGTGCACCCACCTTTCTTCTACCTTCGCCCCCCCTTCCCCCTCTCGTGAGACTTGAGCTGCGAGCAGTGCTGCTGCCTGCAGGCTGCTGGGCCATTGGCATGTGCACACTGCAGTGTGCACCACTGCACTGTGTGTTGCCGCTGGCTTCATGCATGTGCAGTGACAATTTACAAGTTCGAACTTCACACTGCACAGAATCACAACTTTGAACTTACATATACAAAGTTACAACTTACAAAGTTACAAGTGTGCACTGTGCACTGTGTGCCTTCCCTTTGAGGCTCTGAGCCCTCTTCAAAGTTCATACTTCAAAGTTCAAGAGTCAAGTTTGTTCAAACGTGAATTTTGTGCCCAATGGCGGCCTCTTCAACCTCTAACGAAGTTTTGTCTAAATCACCCTTTTTACAGATGGGTCGATCCAAGCGTCCGGAGTGGCAATATGTGATCCAAGTAAAGGCCCTCGGGAAAGGGCAATTCACCTGTAAATGCAATTATTGCCCTCATCAATGGGATGGAGGCCCGCTACGCATTCGGGCACACATTTTGGGCTTGGTTGGCCATGGTGTGGGGCCTTGCACAAATGTATCAGAAGAGGTTAAAGATGTTTGCAGGAGGTTGCATGCAGACAGTCGTAGCGGTGTTCATGGCCGAGAGGCTTTTGTGGATGCTTTGGTGGATGATATGGGTGGAGATGTATCTCAGGGTGCAAGGTCCACATCAATGGGCACACAGGGAAGTGCACAAGTCAGCGGTAGTGCAAATGTTGGGTCATCATGTAAGAAGAGAAAGATGTCTAAAGGGAAGGGGGAGTTGGACAAATGCATGGAATGTACAAGCACGAAAGCAAGTAACCATTGCAGTGCACAGATTCTTTTATGCGGAGGACATTCCCCATTGGAAAGTGAGGAGTCCTTATTTTTTGGAGATGGTGAAGGCAATTGGACATGCTGGTCCTTCTTATGTGTCTCCATCTTACCATTGCTTGTGCACCACTGAGTTAGTGGATGAGGTCAAATGCATTGATCATGAGATCATGGGTGTGCACGAGAAATGGAAAAAATATGGATGCACCATTGTTTCTGATGGATGGTCAGACACTAGGCGCAAGCCTATCATAAATTTTCTTGCATGCTCCATTCATGGCACTGTATTCTTGAAATCTGTGGACACATCTTGGGAGTTCAAGTCTAGGGAGTTTATTTTCCAGCATTTAAAGCAGATTATCATTGAGGTTGGCCCAGCAAATGTTGTGCAGGTATGCATGGATAATGCATCGAATTGCGTTCGGGCTGGGGAATTGGTTGAACAGGAGTGGCCGACCATTTTCTACACTAGATGTGCATGCCATTGCTTGGACCTCTTGTTTGAGGACATTGACAAAATTCCTTAGGTTGCAAAAGTGCTAAACCAAGCAACTCAAGTTATCACATTTGTCACAGGGAAGTCCACAGTGTCGGCATTGTTTAGGAAACTCAGCAAGGAGGACTTGGTCAAGCCTTCTGCAACTCGGTTTGCCTACTTTTTTATTATGCTGGTTCTAATCCCAAAATCTTTGCAGTTTCAAGTTTCTTTGCTTTTTTGTGTAATATGTAGCATGTTTTTCCTTAAATTTAGGGTGCCCTATGGTATCCAACGTATGGAATTTCTTGGGGGTATGAACCGTACTTTTTCCATACTTCCATACCAATATGCGTTTTCCGTATGGAAAAACTATGGGTTAGAGCCATCTTGCTTCTCCCACCACTAGCCACAGAGGGTGTGGATGATGTCCGTCTGTATCCTCTAGATGGACTCGGCGGGTTGCATGGTAGTGCCCTCTATGGCCTCGCTGCAGAGAGCACGCCAAATGTGCTATGTTGCAATTGTTAGCATTCATCTCCTGTCTGTACCATACTGAGTGAGGGCTTGTGATGTGGGTGTGCGTGCCTGTGTGAGGACTCCCTGTTCATGTTCATGTTTTTCCCTTTGTTCCAGTTTTGCTTGTCATGGGGGAGCTGTTTTTTTTGCCTGTCCGACTTGTAGGCCAGGAGGGGCCCGCCTAGGGGCTGGCCGACCAGGTTGCTTTGGTCTTGGGCCAGCCGACCATGCCTAGTGTTGGCCAACTAGGCTAGTCCTAGTTGTGGGCCCATGCATAGGGGCTGTTGACCTGTTTCTAATGGCCGATTGCTGCCCCTTGCCCATATAAGAGGGCACTTGCACCCCCCCCCCCCCACGGCGCGACACATTCTGTACCCGCTATTGTGTGTATATAGCAGAGTTTACTTCTCCTCTCTTGCACTTCTGCAGTTTTCTGCTCTCTGATTTTTGTCTCATTTCCGATGCACATTCCGACATGGTATCAGAGCCCCAGGTGGCTTGAAGCTTTGGAGATAGTGAGAGCTTGCGAGGTTGCTATTTTTTTGGTGCTGATTGGAGAGTATTTGGGCTGTACGGGACGTGGAGAAGCGGGTAGAAGGCGTGTGTCATTGCTGGACAGCCACCTTGCAAAAAAACGCAGCCTCCTCTTCAATTTTTTTTCCCACCCACCCTATGTGAACCCCAGAGATGGCAGATTTGCTCGAGATGGCGGAGAAACCGGTGAAGATCCCCCACCCTCCCGACGTTCCCGATGGACCGATAGTTGGACGGGAACAACTATGGCATTTGGAAGGCGATGATGGAGTCTGTTTTGGAATCTTATGATTTGGCTGACTTCGTCATGGTTGGTGTTTCAAGGACAGATCCGGCGGAGGAGGACTCTTCACTATCAATCAAAGAGTGGGAGGCCCAGGGATCGTGTCAATGCCCGTGTGTGCTCTTTCATCTTTCTTAACTGCACACCCCAGATGATCAATCATATCAAACACATGACGCTGGCTCGAGGGACTTGGCAGCACTTGGCCTCTCTGAACAATCGGGCATCACCCATGAAGAGAGTTTCCTTGCAAGTACAGTTGCGAGTGATGAATCTTGCAAAGTCTTTGACGATGCGGGAGTACATCAACAAACCTCAGGCTCTTCAGTATGAGGTTCTTCAGGCTGGGAAGGAGATATTATCAGAGGACATGGCCATCACCTTGCTGTCTCATCTATCCTCTCAGTACTCAGCTTTCTATTCCTCCTCCTCTTTGATCACCAGTGGGAGGCTTAGCACCATTACTTGGGAGGAGCTTGTGCCAATGATATTGGACTAAGGAGGAGCAGTTTTTGAACTCTCCACAGGGCGGAGGTTTTGAGGCTTTGACTGGCCAGTGGTTGAAAACCGCAACAACAATAACAACAACAACAACAAGGACAAAGGGAAGTCTTTACAATCGAAGTCTTCAAAGAAGAAGCCCGACTCAGATTGTGATGCTTTGAAGGCCGAGCGGACCTGTAACCATTGTGTCCAGAAGGGTCATTATTGGAGGAAATGTTCTAAGCGGAGCACCGAGAAAGGTGCATATTCCTCAGTTGCAGCCGTGAAGACTCCAGTCTTTGTGCACTTGGGAGATTATGGACACCGAGCTTCATCTTCTTTGAGGAGGGAGGCGGTTGGTCTCACCGTTGGGGATACTCGGGAGTAGATTTTGGAGAGTGGTGGCTCCAGGCACATGACTCCTTTCCGAGATTTGTTACAGGACCTTCGAAGGCAAACATGGTTACATCTTTATTGGGTGACAAGTCTGCTATTGCGATTCATAGTGAGAGTAGGTTGGAGATCGTTCTCGATGGTAGAGGGGGGAAACATTCCTCCCCAGTTCTTTGTGTTCCATCTCTTGGTTGTCATCTTTTGTCATAGCATGAGGTTTGCAAGACTGGCATGTGAGTGGAGTTCGATGAGCATTCAGTTGCTATCTAGGACAAAGCAACATGCCAGGTTGTTTGGGAAGGCAGAGTGCAGAATGGGAATGACAAACTCTCAGCACTCTCTTCTCTTACAAGTACTTAGGTTGGTGATTTGTGGCATTTTTCGTTTTGGCCACATGAATGTGGATGCGCTGCGACGGGCTTTCCGGGACTAGATGGTGGATGGGTTGCCAGATGTTGGCAGCAGGTCCATTGCAGTTCGGGAAGCATCATAGGGAGTCTTTTCCGAAGCAGGCTTCTAGGTGGGCTTCGAAACCACTAGAGTTGGTTCACAGTGACTTATGTGGGCCTATGCAGACCCCATTCTTGGGAGGAGCCTTGTAGTTCATGCCAGGCTTAGTTAGTACGAAAGGTACGGTACGATAAGCTAAAAAGCACACAAAATCACAACCTTTTTCCCCACATGAAACGAGATGGTTTCAATGTGCACATGAAATGTTTCAACATTGAAACGTGAAACGAGTTTTAAAGCCACCAAAACGAGTTTCATAGTTCCCATGGGATTGGTATGCTTTGGTGGAAAAGGAGTCTGGATTGCAGGTGAAGAGTGTTCGGGCTGACAAAGGAGGGGCAATTGTATCACATGGGCATAATGGCATTCTACATGAGCCACATATGCCAAGATGAACTTATTTGTTTAGAAGAGGCCCATCCATGTATTGGTAGGGACACTTCACAGCAAGGAAGGTACTATAATCAGGATTATGGTGTCCTGCTCTCTTTTAGAATGCCACATAATTTATCAAAAGTTGCCAACATGCTACAATACCCCTATATAATAAGGATCAAATTCCCGTAACACACGAGTATGATCACAACCAACCTTTTGAGAATTGATTTTATCTAACCCATTAGTCCTACCACTAAGTCTACTCAAAGTGGTAACAAACTATGTCACCAACTGGGCAGAGGCACCCGTGAGACAAGAAAGGCTGATGCTAGATCAATGACTAAATTTCTTCATGACCAAGCAATTTCATGGGACATGGATACAGCCGACACACGAGCTTGGTACGAAGATGGCTTTCTATAGAGATCATCTTCTCCAGCTCACGGAGGATGGGTTTGTGATTAGACCCAGCTACATGGATACTCATCTTTCTCATGGGGTACTGTGTGCTATTGGTCAGATGCGCACATCCTCACACCAGCTAGAGATTGAGATTGGCAGATTCAGAGGAGTACCAGGTGAGGCCAGGATTTGTCAGCTATGCTAGATGGAGCCAGAGACATAGTTACATTACATATGTCACTGTCCAGTGTATTATGAGATACGAGGCCGTTTTCACTGCCTGTTTAGAGAGGGTTTCGGACCACTTTCTAGAGTCATGAGATACCAGGATCAGAGATGCCTCGGATTATACTTGCTGGAGCTTCGTAGACATAGAGAGGGTCTCTTGAGAGGGAGGGGATCAGAGAGGGAGCGACACCTACAGAGGCAGATTACAAACTTCTTTCGACCAGAGATTGAGCAGTTAGGCTAGCAGGCATTGCAGCTAGCCCCAGAGTATAGCCGCACCAGAGGTACACTGATTGATCGGGCTATAGAGCTGGGGCGGTCCAGGCGCCCCAAGATGAGAGGCCCATCTCGACACCGGCGGAGACTACAAGAGAGGATCAGGACCATACTAGCACGGCATGGGAGACGCCCATTTAGAGTACTCACCATGGAGGACATTGAGGATATCCGCCATCGACCGATGAGAGACATCTTTGGATAGTGATGTGTATGATGCTTACCTTTGTTGCTGGAGTTTTCCTTCGCAGATGTTATCCATTAGGAGCTCCTAGTACCGTACTTTTCTTCATAGTTGTTTCAGTTTCAGTTAGTTGTTTAGTTGTTTTTAGCTTTTCTTACACAGACATTGTATTAGATCCACCAATTGTTGTAACCTTTTTGGTCTCATAGGTTATTTTTGGCCTTCTGAAGACGTTAATATATCATTTCATTTCATTTCATTTCTCTCTCTCTCACTCTATGGAGTTCCACCTGCGATAGCTGTTGGCTTTGCCAATCCTAACCCTAATATTTCTTACACTCAAGCTCTAGCATAGAAGCTTCTTCCGAATGCTTAGACGGAGGAAACCCCACGGATCTCCTTAACACAAAACACAGGTGATTAGTACAACCCCCCTACTAGCTCACCTCCCAACCGTAGGTTCTAAGCTTCAAACCAATCCCAAGCTAGGGGCTAAGGTCTGACTTCCATAGATCCATGCCAGTTTGCCCCATAGAGGTCTTTGGCATGCTGATCGATGTAATGTCACATCATACATGCATGGCCGGCGTCTTGGTCGAAATCTGATCAATAGTGAGGTTATGACAATAATAACCCATGTTTCACTTATATAGTGCCCACTGCTGCAATAAATAACCATCCTATTATAAATAGCAAATATACATGGATTTATTAATAATAACGTTAGCCACCTATATTAACATGCTTTCTCCTAATCCTACTAGATTGGGCCATTAATCTTGCAGATTAGCACTAGGTACGTAATGGGTGCACCTCGAAATCCACTGGAAGGACTCAACTAGGTGCCAAGCCAGGGTAGGGGATGAGCTAACCCAAAATCCACACGACTTGTACTAGTTGATCTGTGCACATGAGGCTCGACCAAAGATCTTGACTGCATCTGCAAACCTCCGGAGGGTCTCCACATCTCTGAATAGGCAGGCCGCTCTATCATCTGCAAACCTTGAATCATGGATCTCCTCTTGAGATCTATTAGGTAGCTTGAGGCGCTGTAGTCCTATCTCTTGGGAGGCTAAAAAACAGCTCATCGGCTCTGCCACAAAAAGGAAGAGGAAGGGCGCAAGGGGACATCCCTGGCGAACTGATTGAGAAAGTGGAAACCTGCTGCCCCGAGCGCCCTGGATTAGGACCTGGCTGTGAGAGGCCGAGTAACGAACAAAGACACCATGGATCCGGTGTAGGGGTGAAAGAGTGCACGAGATGAAGGCCGGATGCAATGGCTTGAAGCCTTGAGCAAGAGAAATGGAGCGTGAGCCTCTATGAGGGTGAGCGTGGAGATTCGAAAATCAGAGAGAGAGAGAAAACGTACGATTCTTGGAGTTGGGGTAATGCTTGTGTGCTTTAGAAGCCCACTTACCCTTTTTTATTGTTGTGGCCTTTGGGCCTTTAAAAATAGTCCTAGGCCAAGTTCAATGTGAACTTGGCCAAGACTTTAAAAGTATACATTGAGCCTTATAAAAGGCTATATACAAATACAAGGGAGGCATTTAGCCTTTAACCCAACAACCTCCCACTTAAAGGCATAAATGGCGCCTTTCAGCTATGTAACTCCCACCATCTGTATGCATAGCTGATGTTGTGCTTTGGGTAAGCACTTAGTGAGAGCATCTGCAGGGTTTTGTGACGTATGGACTTTAACCATAGTGAGAAGTCCATCCTCAAGCACCTCTCGAATGAAGTGATAACGCACATCAATATGCTTTGTGCGCGCATGAAACATGGCATTCTTTGCCAGACATATGGCACTCTGGCTATCACAACCAAGCATAGGTGCCTTGTCAGGCAAACCAAACTCCCTGCATAAACGTGCCAACCATATGGCTTCCTTGGAAGCCTCAGTGGCTGAAATATATTCAGCCTCTGTAGTAGACAGTGCAACTATTTTTTGTAGTCTAGAGCACCATGAGACGGCACCTCCTGCAAGAGTAAACACATAACCACTTGTGGATTTGCGTGTATCCACATCACCTGCCATGTCAGAGTCACAAAATCCCTTCAACTCCAAAGGACCCTTACCATAACAGAGGCATTTGTTTTTAGTCCCTTTCAAGTACCTCATAATGGACTTTATTGCATCCCAATGCAATTTGCCTGGATTAGCCATAAAACGGCTCACAACTCCCACTGCATGGGCTATGTCAGGCCTAGTAGCAACCATAGCATACATAAGTGAACCACAAGCTGATGCATAAGGAACACTTTGCATCTCATTGGTTGCCGTGTCAGACTTGGGACAATCTTCCTTGGAGAATTTCACATGTGGTTGTAATGGCACACTAAGTGGCTTTGCATCAGCCATGTTAAACCTGTCCAGCACCTTTTCAATGTATTTTTCTTGCGACAAATACAATATGCGCTGGTCTCTTTGCCTTCTAATTCTCACTCCAAGAACATGCTCTGCTGCCCCAAGGTCTTTCATAGAAAACGCAGATTTCAGCTGTTGCTTAAGAGCATCAACAGTGCCTCTTTTCTTACCAGCAATCAGCATATCATCGACATAGAGCACAAGAATGATAGGGCTGCCATCCTCATCAAGTTTTGTATACAAACAGTGATCTGCATGGCTTCTTTTGTAACCATGTTTGAGCATGAACGCATCAAACTTTTTGTACCACTGTCTAGAAGCTTGCTTCAGCCCGTATAAGCTTCTATTGAGCTTACATACCATGTGTTCCTTTCCGGGAATCACAAAACCCTCGGGCTGTTTCATATAAAGCTCTTCCTCAACATCACCATGCAAAAAAGCTGTATGTACATCCATTTGGTCTAATTCCAAATCAAGAACAGCCGCTATGGCAAACAAGACACGCAAAGTGGTCATCTTCACAACAGGAGAGAACACTTCCTGAAAGTCTATGCCTTTTGTTTGCGCATATCCCTTTGCAACCAGCCTTGCTTTATACTTGGGTTTTGCATCAACTGTCTTGATTTTATACACCCATTTGTTAGGAATGGCCTTCCTACCTTTGGGCAATTCAACCAAGTCCCAAGTATCATTAGCATGCAAAGCTTTAACCTCTTCCTGCATAGCAAGCTCCCACTTGCTGCTGTGCTCACATGTCTTTGCCTCCTTGTAAGTAAGAGGCTCCCCCTCATCTGTCAACATAATGTAATGCAAAGAGGGATCGTATCTACTCACATTCCGCCTAGGACGAGTAGATCGTCTCACCCAATGATCCACATTATCTGGTAATGGGTCTACATCAGGTGGCACAACAATATCATCAGCAAAGGGCTGTTGTACATCATTTTCAGCCCCATTTTCAGCATTGTTATGTGGCTGCACATGCCCTTCAGGAGCCTCATTTTGCTGTCCAACATCATCTGGCTCAAACACCACTGGTTCATCAACATTTTCAGTCATATGTGGTGCATCCTGAGGGTCAAAATCAGGCCTAATAGGTGGCTGTACATGCTGAAATTTGACCTTTTTATGGTCATCCTTAGAGGCACAATTGTTTTTAAGCAGCTTTGCCTCATTAAAAACAACATCCCGGCTGCGCACAACCTTTTTGAGTTGAGGTAACCAAATCCTGTAGCCCATTTCACCTTCTTCACCATAGCCCATGAAGAGGCCTTTAATGGACTTTGTATCCAACTTACTCCTCAACTCAGGTCTTATATGCACAAACGCTTCGCAACCAAAGACGCGTAAGTGATCATATGAAGCAGGTTTGCCAGACCAAACCTCCTCAGGGATGTCACCTTTCAAAGACATGTGAGGGGATCGATTACATATATGCACTGCAGTTTTTAGAGCTTCTCCCCAAAATCCATGAGGGAGATTAGCTGTGGACAGCATGCATCTCACCCTCTCACATAGAGTCCTATTATATCTTTCAGCCACACCATTAGAAGAGGGGCTGTATGGAACAGTAAGCTCCCTCTTAATGCCCAAATTTTCACAAAATTTATTAAATTCACCACTTGTGAACTCACCCCCATTATCCGTACGCAAGCATTTCAGCTTTCTACCTGTTTGGGTGGTCACAAATGCATGAAACTTCTTAAACGCAGCAAAGGCTTCATCCTTAGATCTGAGCAAATGAACCCAAATTTTTCTAGAATGATCATCAACAAAGGAAACAAAGTAGTGTGCACCCCCCATAGATTTGGCAGGCATGCTACAAACATCAGAATGTACAAGATCAAGCACATTAGATTTGCGAGAGACACCGGAGTAATAAGAACTCTTCACTTGCTTGCCATATTGACATTCATTACGAAAGTCAAGCTTTGTGTCTTTAGCATCAAGCTTATTCAAATTACAAAGCTTAGTAAGGCCTTTGTGGCTCATATGGCCAAGCCTCTTATGCCACAACTCCATATGTGAGTTAATTTCAGCCAAAGCAATAAATTTGCCCGACAAGGCCTTTCCATGCAAGCAGTAAAGTGTCCCTTTCTTTGTACCTTTCACAATCAGCCTTGAGCCTTTAGTCATTTTCCATGATCCTCTCTCAAACAAAATGCTGTAACCATGCATATCCATCTGTCCAACAGAAAGCAGACTCTTCTTGATTCCTGGCACATATCTAACATCATGTAAGACAAGCTCATTTGTGCCATCTGTGGAAAGATGCACAGTGCCAATACCCTCAATGGAACATGCATGATTGTTTCCCAGGTATACATGGCCATGGCTGCCTGCAACAAAAGTAGAAAAACACTCCTTGATAGGAGTCACATGAAATGAAGCACCGGAATAGACTATCCAAGTCTGGGATAATGCATCATTAACAGTCAATAAAGCATCAATTAGATCACACTTGGTGATCTGCATATCCTGTGTATGAACATTGAGAGAGGCATCAAGCTCATGAGCATCATCGGCTGACAAAGTGGCACATAAGATGTCTTCTACATCTGACAGCTCCTCAATAACAACACTAGAGGCCACATTGGCCTTCTCCTTGTTCTTTGGGCTGTCCTGTGCATCTGTCTTGATCTCCTTCTTCTCTTTCTTTTTGTCTCCACCACTCTTCTTCCTTTCCAACTCTGCCTTATAGTACCTGCAGTCAGGTTTCTTGTGACCTTTCCTGCCACATTGATAGCATGTCACATCACTCTTGCCTTTGCTGGCATTTCCCCTTTCTCTACTCTTACTCTTACTCCTTTGTGCATAATCAGTCTTCTTTTCTGTCCTGCCTCTAACCATGTTGGCTGAACTGCCACCCTCTCCACTTGCTTTCCTCATGATTTCTTCGTTCAATATAGAACCCCTAACACCATCAAAGGTCAAATTGGGATTGTTTGACAATGAGACCACCAAAGTCTCCCAAGAATCAGGTAGAGTCATCAGCAAGAAGATAGCCTTGAGCTTATCTTCAAAAGGGGGCAAACCTGAGTCCTGTAACTGAGATAAAGTACCTGTAAACAACGACAAGTGCTCTGCAGCGCTCTTGGACTCATCTAACTGCATGCCAACAAGTTTCCGCATCAAATGCACCTGATTAACTGGGGTCGTATTCTCATACGTTGCCTTCAATTTCTCCCACAACTCAAACGCATTGACAAGACCCTTGAGGTCTACCAAGATCTCATCAGAGACGGCCATTTTAATGTAGGTAATGGCTTTCTTGTTCAATGTAAGCCATGCTGCATCTGACATATCTTCTGGCTTTTCTGCTTCAAGTGCCCTGTCACAATCTTTAAGGAAGAGGATTCCTTGAATCCTATCCTTCCAAAGATCAAAACCTGTTCCCTCAAACCGCTTGATCTCAAAGAGATTCTTGACGTCAGAGGAAGTCGATGCCATTGTTGCACAAACGAGAGGGCTTAAGTGCTGAAATTTTTGGGCAAACTGCACCAAAACCAAACTGTAGCCTCACCGCAATGTGCACAGCAACTCCAAAGGGTCACAGGAGCAAATCGAGCCAAAATATGCAAGTTTAGGCAAGAATAATCAATTCTGAATTTTCTGCGCAGAAAATTCAGCTAGCTGATTTTTGCCCAAAAACAACAAAAATTGTTGTTTTCTACCTCACAAAGCGTACATAATGCAAAAGCACAGCCTTTGGGAGCATATGTAGGCAAAAGCCCCAATTTTTAGCATAAATGTGCAGCAAATTGACTCGAAATAGGCATTTCGCATCCAAAACTTGCTTAATGCTCGCAAATTACATCAATTAATACATTCCCCAATCGAAATACATCACATGTACATTTGCATAAACCTGCGCAAATCTGTAATTTGCTGTAAAAACCCTGTTTTTGACCTGTTTTTCAGCAAATTTGGCCGATGTAGGGTAGTAGGGACCATGTACAAGTGTTCCCACAACTTAATACATCAAGATAAAACCTGCACTTCGCTGTAATAACCTGTTTTTGACCTAAAAACAGCCTGTTTTGGGCTGTTTTGTCAATGCCGGCACCCGTAGGGACCCGGAAAA
This sequence comes from Cibotium barometz, assembly GCF_041138505.1. NCBI lineage: Eukaryota > Viridiplantae > Streptophyta > Polypodiopsida > Cyatheales > Cibotiaceae > Cibotium > Cibotium barometz. The sequence continues at coordinate 51,086,023 of NC_141075.1, forward strand.
CAAGGGGCTTCGCGATGGAAAGCAATTTTGTCGCGATAGAAACCCTTTTTACTTGCTGTCCAGCCACCTGCTCAGAAATTTGGGAAACCCTAGAGGCTCTGATACCAGTTGTAGGGGTGAAAGAGTGCACGAGATGAAGGCCGGATGCAATGGCTTGAAGCCTTGAGCAAGAGAAATGGAGCGTGAGCCTCTATGAGGGTGAGCGTGGAGATTCGAAAATGAGAGAGAGAGAGAAAACGTACGATTCTTGGAGTTGGGGTAATGCTTGTGTGCTTTAGAAGCCCACTTACCCTTTTTTATTGTTGTGGCCTTTGGGCCTTTAAAAATAGTCCTAGGCCAAGTTCAATGTGAACTTGGCCAAGACTTTAAAAGTATACATTGAGCCTTATAAAAGGCTATATACAAATACAAGGGAGGCATTTAGCCTTTAACCCAACATCCGGGTGGCGGAAAACCCATCCTGCACATAGTCCCCTTGAGAAAGCCCCAATCCACCCTGTCATAGGCTTTCTCGAAATCCAGCAAAAGAATGGCCAAGTCCTGCTGCCATAGATGGGCGGTGGCAGGGACGCCTCCCAGAAGGTGAAGATGTTTTTCAGGATGCACCTGTTTCCGTGGAGAAAACCTGTTTGCGTGCAAAGGATCAAATCAGGGAGGTGGGGCTGCAGTCGACAGCTGATGGAATGGTCTCCAGCATATTGAAGTCTCCCCCCATACACCAAAATCCCTTAATGGAGGCACTGCCTAATCGTGCTCCATAAGTCTAATTGACTTGTCATGGAGTTAGGGGCATATATGTTGAGGAGGCCCACCCGGTCCTCCCCTAGTGTGATAATCATCGACTGCACCCTCCCTAGAACTATGGTGCCAGAATCAACCACTGTCAGAAGAGGCTGCTCACTGACAGAGATATACACATCGCCTTGGATCCCGGACGGGCTGAAGGTGGGTGACCAAAGGGTGTGACTGCTGGTGTGCAAAATCTTGGGTACCACCAGCTGAGAAAGAGGATGTCAATAGAGCCTCCCACGAAGGCTCTTTGCAACTCCTCACAAAGGACTCCCTGCCTAGAGCGATATTGTGGGCTTCCCAATCCCTGAATGTTTCAAGTGACTATCCCCACAAGATCTAGTGGGGTGAGATCTATCTGTGCTGCCCTCCACCCTATGAGACTGAGGCGAAGGTTTGGATGGTGAGTAGTCATTGTCTGTTGTGGTGCGCAGATGACCAAGGTGTTCCTCGATCCTATGCTCCACGTGGGCCCATTCTGCTCTGGTTCAGTTGTATGCATAAACCGCGCTCCGGCTATCAAAGTAAAGGTATCTGTAGGACGGGGGGGAAGGAGGACCGCCTGCGATACATGAAGGTAGATGAAGAGGATCACCTACAAGCTCAAGCTCACCAGCTCACCATCCTGGTTGTGCCATGGCTTGATCCTCCGAGCTCCATGCGAGCCAAGGGCCAGAAGTGGGAGACAATGCCTGTGAGGCACAGTTTCCCAAGTGTTGAGAGAGTTGTATCACCTGTCCATGAATAGTGGAGGAGACAGACTCCAGACTCCAGAGTGGTTCTGAAAAATTGGGAAGCTACTCTGTGGGACTGGTCTCCAGGTGGTACCTAGCACTGGGACCCTCTGGGGGCGGGTGGGGCCTCCACTCCAGACGGATGCTCCTCCAGTAAATGCTTGAAGCGGTTCCCTGCTGACGCGACTATTTCCGCCTGGGCCCTGTGGGTTCTTGCCTGGCGGCGGCGCGCTGCTCTGGCTGGGCATCTGCCCTGCCTCCGCCCAGTCCACTGCCACCTACCTCCTTCCTTGTCGTCAGGGGTAGGGTGCTGCGGCTTCGTCTTAGCAGAGGGAGGAGGTGGTGCTGAGGCGCTCAGTCCTCTCTCTGGCTACTCTGCGGGGGGGAGTGGAATGGACCGGTGTGTGGAGCCTGCCTAGCCTGGCGATGAGGGCAAGATCTGGTGAGGTGACCCATCCGATGGCAAATGAAGCACTGGCCAGGAAGGCCTAAGTACTCCACCCGCTGAAGAAGAGGGAGGAGGAGGGAGGCGGGCTCAGAGGGCTGCAGGTGGAGGAAAGCAGGCGCTGGGGATGTGAAGGCCAGGCGGAGGGCAGAGGGGCACAGATTTTAATATAGGTATGCTCATGCTTAGCAGCAATCAAAGTCTGCATCCTTCTCTTATATCTTGCCCTGCCCTGCTATTCACTTGTTGTCTTTGCCACTTGCTATTGGTTATCTATTTCACTCAGATTGGTGTTAGAAATCAAGCTGTTCGAAGTGTTTTTCCTCACAACAAGGGCCTTGTGGTTAAGCATTTGAGAACGTTTCTAAGGGTGGAGAACCAAACATTAACTTGGTGGCTTGTTTGGCAACCAGATCTAGATTCTATGCCCTCGCTGCTTCTTCTTCGTAGTGGTTGGCATCATTTGTTTAGCTTGTTCCATCCTTTAAAATGTAGCCTTATCTGGATGTCCATCTGCGAGTGCGAATGCTGACATATGACATTACCTTTCTGCCCTGGAACATGGCACAACCAGGTGAATCCTGGGGGGATGGAGAGGGATTTTTTGTAGCTGAAGAACCTTCTTTGGTGTTTCACTTTTGGATGAATAGGCTGGAGATTGTGCAAGTATATCTGTCAGCAGGGAGTGATGACTTCAAGATGAGAATAGGCATTCTTGTCTGCTACAGCTTCTGCGTGGATGTATCTATAAACATCATGCCAAGTCCTAGTGATAGAATCCGTTTAGGAATTTGGTTATGTTTTGTCCCAGGTACTAGGGAAAAGAGTTCCTAGACCCCCTAGCCGGCACTTCATGCAAACTTCAAGATAGTCACACCACTTACACACCCAGTATGAAATTGCCTGTTTCACAGATTCAGCTAACTTTAAAACAATCTTTTAATGAAGTCATAGTATCACTGATCATAATCCTCCAAAATATCCGGTTGATTTCTAATTTCCGATCATTCCTTCATCGATGTACCTATGGCATCATTGGCAACTAGAACGCTCACCACCTGTCCACTCAGGGGCCTTTTCAATAGTTCCTAGCTCATAGTAACCAGAAATATACTCACTTATAAAAATCCAGATGGACTCTCTGTTGAAGATCAGCAAGATCAACCAACAGATCTCTAAAAAATGCAGGTAGATGTGCCATAATCTTCGTCCTTTGCATCTCTTTTTTTTTTTCTGGAGAAAAAGATCCTTCTATTAGTTTACAGAAAAAACAGCCACGAAGGGCTAAAAACAACCATGAAGTGTTAGATACAAACTTGCCTCATGTACAGGGTGGGGATCAAGTAATCAAAAGAGGGGAAAGAGACGCTTCTTCTACGGTTGGCTACTCTAAGAGGAAGGCTATATCATACAGGGGGAGGGCGGGGGGGCACAACCACACAGTTGGTCTGTAATGCCAAGTGGAGTCACCACCTCTATTAGTGAGAAAAGGGCCAAGCCGCCAGAGCCTTAAGAAAGCTTCTCGTCGCTTCCGAATGCGGTCACATATTGACCTCAGTTATGGGGCTCATGTATGGTTTATTAAAGTCGGGATAAGTGCACTCCAGTGGCTTCTTAGTCAAGGAGACTAGTTTCTTCTATGCTGACAGAATCTTCTTGTTTTTTATGGGCGTGAAGCATGTATCAGCTTTTCATGAACAAAAATTCTTCTGCACGGCTTTTGTAAGCCTGATATTTTGTTTTGATGGATTATGGATGTGCAGGTTGTGCTTTTGTCACCTTTCCAGATAGAGACATGGCAATTGCAGCCATATCTGCGCTGAATGGTGTATACAGAATGGCGGTAAGGTTATGGTCAGAGCCCAGCACATGTTTGCACTTATGAAGTTCAGTAAACCACTTTCTTAGACTGTGTACTGAATGCATGCTTATTTGCTCATCTCAAATTTTGGATGCACAATCATACATTTATGGTGGTGGTTATCAGGGCTGCCACCAACCCGTAATTGTTCGCTTTGCTGATCCCAAGAGACCCAGATTGGGGGAAACAAGGTATTTACATCTTATTTTTTAAGGGTTGGTTTAACCAGCTTTTTTTTTTGGTGGAGACCTGTGGGTTTTTTTTGTGGAGACCTGTCATTTTGTTGTCTCTGTTGATTTTAGAAATTAGTTTTGTGTAGCCCATGAATTAAACGTGCCTCACTAAACATGTTAATTGCTGTCTGCCTCACTAAACATGTTAATTTCTGTCTTTTCAATATGATTCTTCAGTAGGATGGGAGGCACAGGACCAAATCATAGCCCCCACTCTTATCAAGGAGCTGGAGGACCCAGGTAAAAATGCTCGTGCTTGCTAGACTTTGTCTATCGGAAACGTTTTCTACCAGTTTGTGATCCTTCAGAACTTCTGTTTTGAGTGTTGCAATGTAAAGAGGTTCTGGAGGACCAGCTATGGGAGCTCGCAGTCCTGCTTTTGGGTGGCGCCAAGGTGGAGGACCAGGTAGCATGGGGTTGCTACCTCAGACAGGCATACTTCCATTGGGAACACCAGTACCAACGTCTGCTCGAGGGGGGCCTTTGGAAGGTCCTAATACTGCAATGGTAACAATTGTCTCTCCTCTTTTATATGATCAATTTGAAAGCTGTTGAAAGTCAAGCAGATGGTAGGGGTGTAAACTATTCAGGCTTTGAACAGTGCTCTACACACACACACACACACATGAATGCGAACCAAAAGCAAAAGCGATACCCATTAGTTTAACAAGAACTCAAACATGGTGTATACAATACTGGGCTTTAGGTACATTGTAACCAACGACTCGTTGTTTTCAACGAAGACAAACAAATAAATTCTGATTTACCAATAGATCATGTCTTGTCAGAGTACAGTCAAGACTGCGTCGTCAGACTCTCGTATAACAGAGAGGCGTGTTGGCGGACTAGGCTTAGGTGTCCTCAATGGTCCAAACACACCCCCTACTTCTTTTTATGTTTGTCTTACCATTTTTGGAGTGCAGTGTGTGGAGTTGAGCTTGAGGGGAGAGCTCAACTAGTGCCGTGGACATTGATGACCTGCTTGGGTGAGCTTCTGCACCTACACCACTGGTTGGGTTGGTGAGATTATGGGCGATACATCGCCAGCGGTTTGCAGTCTGTGTGACAGCCACTTTGGTTCTTTGAAGACATGTTTGAAGTGAATTGGAAGAATCGAATGTCAAACTCATGTATTAAATGATTTCTCTAATAGATGGCACAGCATCAAGGAATTTGTTGGGTCTACCCTAGCCATGTCCGGGGTTAGCTAAATTGTCATTCTATGTCTGCATGTGATCTTCCAACCAGCTTAACCTGCAGGTTGTAGAAGACCACAGTCGGAGAAAAGACTAGCTCACGAGCTAGCCATAGCTCTTGTTTCATCCCCGAGCTTGAGGCCGGACCGAAGGCCAGAGCAATGCTAAGCCGTCCAATAGACCAAATCATAATGTTCATATTGTCAGAGCCCATTACGCTGTATGATCGAAGCATGGCCAAGGCCAGATTTGTGCCTTGGCCTCTTTGAGTCGCCACTTTTTGAAGTCCTGATTATGAGTATAGGTTGTGTGTGACTCACAGAAATAAGCAGTCTTCTAAGTCACTTATAGCTGTTGAGTGTATGGTGAGGAAGTTAGCAACACATGTACTCTATTTGTAGGGACTGTGCTGAACTTTGGCAGGTTGATAGTGTGGGATTGGCTTGTTTGTGTAAGACCACTGGTGCAATGAGATAGAATGAATAATGGAAGACTTCCGTGTGTGCCCCCCCACCCCCACCCCCCGCGCGTCCTTTCTCTTCTTCTTCTGAAAAAGATCCTTCTATTAGTTGGACTTCAACACACAAGCATTCACAAGTATCTACTCTAATTCTTGTATGAATGGTGAATATTTTTAATGGTTTTATGTATGACTACTGTAACCTATTTTCAAAAGATGACCAAATGGTTGATCTCCATATATCTTAGGGCAAGTTTGCTGTAGATTCCTGTCCCTCAGCCCAAAACGCTAGCTGCAGATCTGTTCCTCAGCCTTCCAGCTTGCCTTTTTTCTTGCGCTCTGATGGCAAAGCTCCTAAACCATGAGATGCAACACTGCTCCATATGGCAAGGGGGAGGCTGGTTGGCCTGTAGGACTGGTTGCAAGTTTAAAACATAGCCCTGCTGTGTCACATTCTCCCCCTCTAAAATCACAACTTTCCTGAGCTGTCTGGTATCCAAATGGGTGCAAAAACTCCCGTCGAACCTCCTCCAAGGTATTCACTGGCCCAAGATCTGTGAAACCACTTTACGGCCACTTGACAATCCTGGTGCGCCTCATCAGCACCAAGACCTGCAAAGAAACGAATCTCCTGAACTAACACCTCCCAATCATTTGCTGATTCTTGAAGAGCATCCTCCTGCACAAGCACCGACAGAACTGCCACCTGCTGAGAACGGTTCCAAATAAACTCCAGCTGCCTGTGAATCTCCAGCCTATGGACAACCAACCCTAGCTTGGCAAAACCACATTATATACTTGCCAATGAACGAATCACACGGTGTAAGGTCTCAAAGGCTCAAACCCTAGGATCTTATGACAGAACCCACTCAGGTTCAAGGCTTAAGGCTCACCTCCGAGCAATAGACTCTATTCGGACTCACCCCCAAGCTTGAGGCCATAGCTACATCCTGGCCTTGCTCTAGACTAGGTAAAACCGGTCTATGGACACATAAAGCGGTAATTCATTCACAAATAACCTGGACTTCCTCAGACACACAATCACAGAATCCTCGCTCCCTCACTCAACAACACATTGGCCCCGAAGTCCGGCGCCCCTTGCGGTATTTCTTTATTGTTAAAAAAGTTGGAAAATACAAAGCACGAGTGCAACAGAGCACTCTACTTGCACCGGCTGAGTTTTACAAATTCTGGGAGAAATTTGCCAGCATAACTGCACTAAAACTGTTCCATAACATCTCAGAATGAGTCCCAACTGACAGGCTCACTTCCATAGACATCAGACTACCCAATGGAGTCCAAAATATCACAATTCAGCTTGCTGTAATTTTCTGCATAGACCTGTTTTCAGCCCAAATTAACCCTTGTACTGTCCTGGAAGACTTTAGCAAAGTCCTACTGCATTCGGGCATCAACCGGGCAACATATCAGCCCAAATTAACCCTTGTACCGTCCTGGAAGACTTTAGCAAAGTCCTACTGCATTCGGGCATCAACCGGGCAACATAACAGCCCAAAAACAGCACCTAAACAGTGCTGAAACAGCGTTGTATTGAAGAGGTTATTACCCTCTTCCGTCCCTGCTTTGGTGTAGGAACTAACTACACCGGTTCCTGTTCAAGGAGGCAACTAGCCTCTGCATATAAGCATGAAATTCACACGATTGTACCTGATTTTATCTGATGAGAGCATTACCATAGTTTGCAAGAGAGAGAGAGAGGCTGTGGGGAGCAAGCTCAACCCTCATTACATGAGTTGCAGGGCAAGGGAGTGCACCACAATAGCTTTTATCCTGCAACAATCCACCATAATGGCTGCAAATGAGCCTCATTCAGCCCAAAATCCCACGCTTCCCCCTTCGCAGTGTGGAAAATGCACATAAATTTGACACTTGGCACATTTTTAAGCCTTTTCCATATGCAATCTTCCAAGCTAAAAATCTCCTGACTGGTTCACACTCTCACAACAGTCTTTTGCCAGCTTTTGGTCCCCTTGACATTTTGCATAAAGTGACGCGAACACTTTTCAATTCTGACACTGCCCAAAATAGCAGTTCCCTAGATTTTAGGGATGATGTCATCTGCATTCCTTCTGGTCTCCTGACCATCTTTGACCACTACGGTCACTTCAGAATTTGCTTAGAATTCAAGATACATTCACATTTCGGTGGCGGCCACTTACTAGTGTAAACCGGCCTATGCCCTCATTTAGTGCCCATGTCCTGGACACTGTCATTCATCTTTCAGTGCAGTTCTCAAGCTTAGCCAACCACTGGTCCAAAGTCCCACTGGCTGATCCATTCTGACATTGCAATGGCCCAAGCCCTTCCAAGAGATCCCGGGGGAAAACAACAGCAACCAAAGAGAAAGAAAAGAAAAATATATATTTATAAAGAAATGTAAATAAGAAAAACAAGTGCAAAAAGTTTCACCTCCTGGTGACATACCCCCCTCTTGAAAGAAGCAAGCGACCTCGATTGCAAGTCCACATGCAAACGGATGACACAGGACGATCACAAGATTCCCCAGGTGATTAGTGTCATCTCATGTATCTCCTGCCAACGGATGACACGGGGCGATGATAGGAATTCCCCACTACCATTTGTGCCATCGCAGGTTGAAGCCTTTCAAATACATGTTTCCGGATGCAACACAGGGCGATAGCATATATCTTGTACTATTAGTGTCACAACATGTAAATCATTCATTTGAAGACAGATACAACTTCAAAGCACTGAAAGTTCATTCATTGATTAAGTCATTGACAACAAATGTCAAAACTGTACATTGTCAAACATATAATACAAATGTACAGATCATTTAGAATTCAGCTTCAAAAAGCATATTAAACCACTGCAGGTTCTAATAGGAAGGCTTCCTTGTAAAGTTGCATCAACTGAGGTGAATCAGCGAGTTCAACCTCATCCATCCATTTAGCATCCATTGGTGAATAATTTCTGAATTTCACCAAGTATCTTCTTGCAACTTGTCCTTTCACTTTTCTGTCTTTATGGGCCAGAATCTACTCAGGAACCAGAATTTCATCCAATTCCTCCACTTCAGGCTGTTCCTCTGGCACCATATCTTTTGGCACATTGCCAATAAAAGGTCTCAACAGGCTCACATGGAATGCATTGTGGATCTTCCAAGTGTCTGGCAATTTCAGCCTGTATATCACATCACTAATCTTCTATGAGACTTAGAAAGGACCATAATATCGCACACTGAGCTTAGGAAAGAGACGTTCCTTGCCCTTTTTTTTTCTCAGTCGTGCCTTTTCAAAGCGCAATAAGACCCAGTCATTCTCTTTAAACAAGAGCTCTCGACGATGCATGTCAGCAGCTCTTTTCTGCTTAGCTTGTGACTTTCCCAAGGCATATTTGACCTTGTTATACGCTTCTTGCCATCCCTCAACATACCGATCTGCTTCAAATATCTTATCCTTTGTCTGCAGAATGGGAGGTACTTTCTTGCCACCTTCAACAATTTCAAAAGGTGCCTGGCCAGTAGAGGAATGCGCTGTATTGTTGTAAGCATACTCTACTAATGGCAAATAATGCTCCCAAGCTGTCTTATGTTCTGACACATAACATTTCAGCAGATCCAAGAGAGTAGAGTTAGCCTCTTCAGACTGCCCATCAGTTTGAGGATGAAAAGAAGATGAGAATTTCAAGGTCGTGCCCATATTCTCAAACAATGCTTTCCAAAACAAGCTAGTCATCCTTGGGTCTCTGTCATCACTGACAATAGACTGTGGCATACCATGGTATTTAAAGATATTCTGCATGAAAATCTTAACCATGTGCTCTGGTTTAATCTTCTTTCTAACAGGAATGAAGTGTGCCTGCTTGCTGAATCTGCATATAACAGTCCAGATTCCATCATTCCCTGTCGTTGTCCTTGGAAGATCAAAAATGAAGTCCATGGCAATACTTTCCCATGGTCTCTCTGGAATAGGCAGTGGTTGCAATAACCCAGGTGCCTTCTGTCTGTCAAACTTGACCTTCTGGCATACTAGGCAAGATCTGACATAAGCATCAAGATCACGTCTCAAAGCTGGCCAATAAAAGAAAGTCTCAACCGCTTTCACTGTAGCATGAATGTCTCGATGTCCAGCATACGGTGGAGCATGACTTTCTAGCATTACTTTTGGCCTTAATTGCTTAGTCACACATAGCTTTCCATGCATCATGAGAAAGCCGTCTTTCAGAACATAGTGATCATGATGTTGATTATTCATTAGCTGCTCATAGATTCTGGAAAATTCTTCATCACTGGCATACTGCTCTTTCATATCATCCAATTCCTGGTGATAAGAAATAGAAACAGCTCACACTTGTGGTTTGCGAGACAATGCATCTGCAACCACATTCTTCTTGCCTTCCACATGCACTATTTGAAAATGGAACATTGACAGAAAATTTGCCCAGCGCATGTGTTTCTCTGACAACTTTGCCTGTGTGAGAAAGTATCTGAGCGTCTGATGATCCGTTTGCACAACAAAATCAGCACCAAGCAAATAGTGCTTCCAACTGGTAAGTGCATGGATCACAGCTAGCAGCTCTTTCTCATAAATCTGATAGTTCTTCTTAGTGTCAGAGAGTATTCTACTCTCATATGCCACGACTCCGCCATTCTGCATCAAGACAGCACCAATGCTGTTCCCACATGCATCACACTGCACAACAAATGACTTAGACAGATCTGGCAATATCAACACAGGATCTGTAGTCATTTTCTGTTTCAGGTATCTAAATGCTGATTTCTCCTTATCTGTCCATTGCCATTTAATGGCCTTCTTTTCAAGCGCATGTAAAGGTGAAGCAATCTCTGCAAAATGCCTTACAAATCTGCGGTAGTAAGAGCATAGGCCAAGAAAACTGCGAACATCATGCACAGTCCGTAAATCTAGCCATGAAACGATTGCTTCAATCTTAGCAGGATCCATTGTGACAACATCCTTTGATACAATGTGCCCAAGGAAGTGAATTTCTTCCAGAAAGAATTCACTCTTCTTGCCATTAATGAGCAATCTGTTGTGTTTCAGCTCATTAAAGACTGCTATCAGATGGTCTCTGTGCTCCTCTTCACTCTTTGAATAGACTATCATGTCATCAAAGAATGTGCCCACAAAGCTTTTGTAAGGACGGAAAATTCTGTCCATCATTCTGTTAAATGTGGCAGGAGCATTTGTCAATCCAAAGGGCATGACTAAGAACTCATAGAGACCAAATGTAGTGCGAAATGCGGTCTTGTGCACATCCTCGGGTTTGATTCTAATCTGATGGTACCCACTCTTCAAATCTATCCTGCTAAACATTTTTGCTCCTTGCAAACGGTCAAGAATATCATCTATGCGCGGAATCGGAAATCTATTCTTGATCGTGTTCTTGTTCAAGGCTCTGTAGTCAATACACATTCGCCATGAACCGTCTTTCTTCTGTACTAGTAACACAGGTCAACAAAACGGGGAACTACTGGACTGAATTAGTCCCTTCTCTAATAGCTCATTAATCTGTGTCATACTCTCTTTCTGCTGGGCTGCACGAACCCTGTATGGTGGCCTATTGGGCGGACTAGACCCTGGAATAAGATCGTTGATGTCCTCAGCAATAAAGTGGGGAAATTAAGCCTTGAGATGTGGTAAGCAACATTTCTAATCTTCCTTGTGATCCGAAATGGTCCACAATACTTGGAGGACAACTTGTAATGTTTTCCTATATGCATGGTCTTGGAATCCAGTTGTCTTTTCAAGAATACTTGCTTGTCCACCTCCAAGATCCTTGGAAATCTAAGTTGGTTAAGATTGATACCCTCCCCGGCTAACTTAAGCATCTCTTGGATATCTTGAAAAAATTTTAAGCTTGCTTGTTTTGGATTTTACTCAATCCAACTGCAATTGGTGCATAAATGGGCTGAATCGTGCAGCGGCCAGCCGAACGCTTATTGCTATTGTATGTGAATTCCAACTGTGCAAGGTACCTTTCCCACTCCGACTGTTGTTTTGAAACATAAGCCCTTGGCATATCTCCAAGGTCTGATTCATTCGTTCAATCTGACCATCCCTCTCGCGATGATCTGAGGAAGACGTACTTAGCTTAGCCTCAAGCTTGGGAAATATAGCCTGCCAAAATCCTACTGTAAACTTTGAATCTCGATCACTGACTATTTCCTCAGGCAATCCATACAACTTGTATAAATGATCTTCAAACAAAGCAATCAACTCATGACACTACAGTAGATTGTGTTGGGATGAACATGGCCATCTTGGTGAGTCTATCGACTACCACTCAGATAGAATCATGTCCTCAATTCGTTCCGGGTGACCTAACAATAAAGTCCGTTGAGATATTTTGCGACTTGGACTCCGGCACGTGATGCAGAGGCTTGGTTTTGAGGTTGAGGGTTGGTAGGATTTGTAGTAGGAAAGGGGTTCCATTGGAAAAGAGAAGTGAAAGGTTGAGAAAAAAGCTTATAGGGCGGATGAGAAGTGTATGGTGAGGCTAACTTGCTTGCAGAGATTGCCGCCTTCAGTTGCTCATAAATGTATTGAGCTGTATGAGCCTTTGCGGAACCATCAATGCTAGTCAAGAAAGTAGTGCCTATGCAGCAAGACACGAGGATGTTGATAAGAGGTCGTCATTTGGTGTCTGACCATCCATCACATAGTATGGTGCATCCATACCTCACCCATGCAGCCCTAATTGGGGCCAGCTCCTTTTCAATCTCTTCTACCTCCGCCTTCAACTCCTTAGTGCGAAGAGTCTCATAGGATGGGGGCTTAAAAGAGGGCCCTGTATCTGCCACCGCACTCATCATACTTAAGAAGGCAGGCTTTTGTGCGTGGTCAAATGCCACATTACACTCAAAGAAATATTGCCTCACTCTTCGTCTAGCATTTTCATGCTTGAGCTTGCTCCAACTTTGTTGCAGGGCCTATTTGACACATTTGGAATGCTTGGAGATTGACATGCATGTGTAACATTACCTCCATAAGCACTCTGCGGAGATGTGACATGAGCCCGAGAAGAAGTAGCAACCGATGGAGCTTCGTCTTGCCGCCTGTACCTCAATGTGGGCTTTCTTTGCAGCACGGATGGTAGTTGGATCACCACCCATGCTCAAGATTACATCATTTGGAATATCCGCTGTAGCCTGTGCAACAAGCAACACCTTGCTCGGGAATGTTGAGAATATGGGCTTTCACTCGCGGTGCAGTCCCTATGTAGACATTGTTGCAATGCTTGCATCTCTGATTAATGACCTTGTTTCCCTCCTTGTTTTCAATCACCTCCGTCCAGCCAAGGAATTTCTTTCTTCCCATGATGAAAGAAATTGGGGGAAATTAAAAAACTGAGAAAATTGGGAGGATTTGGAGGCAATTAGGGAAAATCAGGGCAATTGGGAAAATTTTGAAAATTAGGGGGAATTGGGGGAAAATAAATAATTGGCGAAATTGGGAGAGAGATAGAAATTAGGGACAAATTAGTGTACCTGTGTGGAGTATTCTCTGTCATCCCAACAAAATGAAAAAGTACTGAACTAAAAAGCTGAATCTGGGTGTGCAATAAGTACAATGAGTGGGAGAGGGGATGGAGCTCTACTACTAGGAGAATGCAAAGCTATATGCATGGAGTATACAATCATGATATGCAACCTAGCTAGCTCCATCCTGTGGGGGTATAAAATGGTATACATCAATGAAGGGGGTGTCCACAGCTCCCTGAAGAACATGCCTGGATCTACTCTGAAGCGAGCCAGTTGCTCCGCATCCTCTTTGTGAAACTGAGCTCTGATCTCTGTCATCTCTCTCTGGTATAGGCATGGTTTCCGAAAGCCAGGTGTCCTCTGTCTCCTGCGGGCTCTGAGTGTCTCTGCTCTCTGGAGAGTAATTCTCTGAGGTAACAAGTTTAAAGCTTTGCGGAAAGCTTTAAACTTCTCTCTTGAAAGAGACTTGGTAAACCCATCTGCCACATTGGCTTGTGTAGGCACGTAAGTCAAGGCTATCTCTCATGCATGGAGCCTTTTCTTGACATAATGATAATGCACCTCAATGTGCTTTGTCTGTGCATGAAAAACCAGATTCCGTGCCACTGCCAATGCACTCTGGGTGTCAGTGAAAATGGTGGTAGAAGATGGCTGTCTAATACCAAGATTTGCCAATAGATGGCGGAGCCATACACACTCCACAGTAGCTGTGAATGCTGCCCTGTACTCAGCCTCACAACTAAAAATGGCTACTGTTGGTGGTTGCTTCTTGCTGAGCCATGAAATGCATGAACTTCCAAGAAGGAAACAGTTAACCATTGGTTGACACCCTAGTGTCATAACATCCTACCCAATCACTATGAGTGTTGGCGGTTATCAAAAATTGCAAAGTCCTGAGTGCCTTTAAGATAACGAAAGACACGCTTGACTGCTTGCCATTGAAATCTGGATGGCAAATCCTTGCTTTTAAGCATATATCTTGCCATTCCATAAGTGTACAATTACGGTGCTTAGCCACACCATTTTGTTGTGGTGTATAAGGAGTAGTACACTGATGAGATACCATGTGACTGCATTAAGAGCTGTAAACTCATGTGTCAAATATTTCCCCCTCTGGATCTGTACGCAATGTCATGAGCTTATGGCTACAAGCATTTTCTGCCATAGGGAGAAATTGATGGAAAGCTGAAAATGCTTCTAATTTAGCTTTCAAACCATACACCCAACAAAAATGAGTGTAATCAACGAAAGTCATAAAGTATAAATGTCCAGCAAAAGATGGTGCCCTCATAGGGCCTCATAGATCACTATGCACGAGTTGCAATGGCCGAGTAGCCTGCACAATGCCATCTTTTGGAAAGGACTGACGATGCATCTTTCCCCTCACATACATGCTTGTGTGGGAGTTGCATTTGCCATATGTAGCAACTCATGAACCATAGACTGACGCTGTAAGCACATAAGTCATACATGTCAAGCCAATAAAGCCATTGCTCAATGTACTAGCGACATAAACGCATCTGAATCTGTTCTGATGTCATAAATGGAACATCAATGATTAGAGAATTGGATTTTGAGACCAGCTTTTGTAAGTGCGGAGACAGAAATAAGATTCTTGCGAATTCTAGGTACATACAAAGTATTTGCAAGAGAAAATGTGTCCCTACTACATGACGTCAACTCCACATTGGCAATGCCTTTAATGGCATATGATGCATTATTAGCACACATAATTGTACCACCTGATGGTGCATCTCTTAAGGTAGCAAACAACTTCTTGCATGAAGTGATGTGCTTTGTAGCACCTCAATCAAAATACCAATCACAATCCGACGACGACGACAAACAAGGGGTAGGCAAATTACTGCATGTACTGTTGAGGCATAGCCATCATGTGCAAAATTTGCTTTCTCGGCACTGTCACCTGTAGTTGCAACAAGACCTTGCTGCTTCTTCTTTTTCTCACTCTCTTTATGCTTCTTTCATTTCTCAATTACATGACCAAGTTTCCGACAATAGTTGCATCTCTTCTTCTTCTCAGTCTTCTCCTCTTTAGACGTAGGAGGATCTAAATGGGTTTGTGCTTTTCCCTTAGGTTTAGCACTAGAACCAGCCTCAGATTTTCCTTTGCCAACGATAGGAGGCAGCAAAAGCCTGATCTGCAGCAATCGTGTTATTCCAGTTGGAACGAGGTTACTCTTCCTATAACAAGAGAGCTACCAAATCATCAAATGTGTACAAATTTGTATTTCTCTTCGTCAAGAGGCAAAGAGTGGTAGCAAATCCTTGATAGGATTCATGTAAACCATTGAGAACTGTAGAGACAAGCGAATTCTCAGGTATCACCTCATCAATATTGATTAATTGGTCTCACAAATCCTTAACACGGGGGAGAAATCCATCCATAGAATCACCCTCAGTCATATGCTCCAAGTCAAGCTTTTTTTGGAGATAAGCTACATGAGCTTCATTGCAGATCTGATATAAAGAGGCAACATGAACAGATATGAGGTATGACTTGCCATTTACACGAGAGAGCAATCAAGGCATCAGCTTGCACATCTTTAGCATCACATTTGAGTTGTTCTTATGTAGAAGGAATAGGTGCAAGCGGTGCACTTCCATTGGAACCACAATCACTCGTTTCAATAGTGGATTCCCTTGACGTGCTAGTTGCAGATGTGGGACCAATAGGCCTTAACTCAGCATTAGATAGATATACCCACAAATTCTTTGCAACTAGTACATGCTTCATCAGATATGCCCACATAGGATACTTAGTTCCATCAAGCTTGTCCTCGGTAGAGAGCATCCCAAATACATCATTTTTAGCCATGTCTCAAAGGTAACTGATAATCTGTCCCAAGCTCGCTGCACAATGCATTGCAAACCCTCAATGTCCATTGAAAGGCAGGCTTCTGTGATGCTCAATGATTCACTGATGAAAGGACCTGCAAATGTATTGAGATGAGAGAGTGTAGGGATAGAAAAGTTATTTGAATAGAGGCTTAATGACCAAAACAGACCCCAAAGATGGGTGGCGCAATGCTGTATTTCGATGCCGAGTGTGTTGAGAAAGAGCAGGAGGAATGCTGGATTTAACCCATGGCTCGATTCAGCCCTGTTTTTGGAGAAGGTGAAGATTTGCAGAGGGGTTTCGATGGCTAAATGGTCTCGGATTCAGGTGTGCTTCAGCTTGGGAATCTCGGCAAAGGATGAGGAACACAATTGTGCGAAAAAAAATTGAAAATTGTTTGGTCTGAGATTTTGGCTATGCAACGGTGGCGGTGGCGGGCGGAGCAGGCAGCTCAGCTGGCGGAGGCGGCGCTGACGGAAATCCCCAAATCAAAAATTGATTTGGGGGTTTGCTAATTAAAGGCTGGGGGAAGCCCCGGTCTGTTGCAGGCGGCACTGAGGAGTACAAGGCGGAGCAGGTGGTGTTGATGTTTGCGGTGGTGGCTGTAGGCGACTGCTGCTGCAGATCTGGTTCAGCAGCAGCAAGGCGACCACGGCCAGCAGCAAGGCGACCTTAACTAGCAGCAAGGCGACCACAACTGTTAGGCAGGGCGACTAGGCAGCTGTTGGCGGGCTCTGATACCAATGTTGGCTGATGTGAGGGAGCTCTGCAAGAGAACACGCACAAAGACACACATAGTCAAGCTCGGAGAGAAACATGAGAGTAAGACGTGCTGGAAAAATGTACTTAATAATAATGGAAGTACAAAGTACTATGTACAAAATACTCTAAGGCTCAAGGCCCAACACACAAGGGTGTGTTCCCAAGGGGAAAAAATCTGTCCAGCCAGAGTAAATGGCTAACATTGTTGCTTTGCAACTATTGCATGACAGAAGTCCCACAACTCAGCCTTGAGGTGAGCAAAGCTCTCCCCTAAAGTTCAACGGATGACAAGGCCTGCTTCATTCCCCCACCATGCTGGACGTACCCATAGTATCTGAACAGGTCATGGTTTGTAACCAGTAATGCCAATGGTGACTTGTGGTGCTCCTGCCAACTATAGGCACTGTGATGTCCACACTTGTTACGCGTCTCTGGACTATATGCCTAGTCATGTCTGCGCCATTTTGGACTGTAGTCATGGTGATGGTGAGAATTTCTGCCATGGCAATAATGGGAAGATCCTGATGATGGGCATAGCTATCATACGACTATTCCTCATGACGACTATTGTGGCGACACTAATGTTAAATTTCTGTGTAGTTCATCTGCCGATCTCGTGAACGAGAAGATCCTGCTATTTGGTTCGAGAAACAGTCTATAACAGTCAAAATCTCCTTCTCCAAATGCATTAGAAAAAGGAAACTGGTGATCAGTAGATACCCAAACCAGCTCTTCTCAAAGCCTACTATACTCCCCTGACTTCGAAGTGCCTCTACCTAATCAGATAGACAACATATATGGGTTGAAAAGAAAATTCATAGGCACTCAATTTGTGCATTCGTGATTCCAAGGGCTCTATCCATATCATGCAATCAACACACACGCGGGGTGCCAGGAAAGAAAAAACTTGGCTAGCCCTTAGCTCTGAAGCTAAACTGATAGTGGGTGTCCACATGTCTTGTGTCACGTTCGGCGGTGAGCTCACCACTTATGGTGTACCCTGTTTGCACTCTAGAACCACCTACTTGCAAATTTAGGTGAAGCAAGTTTAGGCTCTTGTACCTACTGTAAGACACTAGTCCTATGCAAGTGTGAATGGAGACAGAATGAACATTGGAAGACTTCAACATGCAAGCATTCACAATCCTACTCTAATAGTATCGTACTCATATAGTTATATTAATGGTCTATATAATGATTGTTTATACAATTACTTTGTTATGTATTCCCAAAAGATGAACAAATTTTTTTTGTAGACTTCTGTCCCTCACCCCAAAACACTAGCTGCAGATTTGTTCCTCAGCCTTCCAAGTTCCATCTTGCGTCTGTACTTGCCATCTCTCCCTCAGCCAACCAACTCGCCACTGTACTTGCCATCCTGAGGGCAAGGCACTTGGACCAGGAGATACCTCCACAAAATACCCAAATGCTGGTTTTCGAGGTTAAGGGAGGGGCTGGTCGGCAAGTTTGTCTGCTGCTCGACAACCATAATCGCCTAGCATTTTCGCATGTGCTGCCCATGACACTAGGCTTGTCTGCCCAGTCTATCCACGCAGAGGATCCCTCTTCTGGTTGGCGTAGCTGTCCAGAACATTGCTCAAAGCACAGCCCTACTCGTCATCCATGTTTGTAGGGCTAGGTGTGTCACAGTTTGAGTAATTGCAAGTGTGACGGGTGGGTGGGGGCGTTCAACCTGTGGTTATCATGGTTTTGTGTGAAGTGTCAAAAAGCTTTTTGTGTGTGTAGTGCTACTGTAAAACATCAGAGCTACTAGGGCATTCAGAAAATTCATAAAAGAGGCACAATGGCCATAGGAGAAGTGAGTTTCAAAAGATCAGTTTTCTGTGCCGTCGTATATTTGATGCAGGGCATCAGGGCTGGTGGTGTATCCGTTCAAGCATCTCCAGTTATTTCAGGTCAAATTGCGGTTTCAGGCATGGGTTCTCAGCTCTCTCAGCAGCAGGTAATGATACAAAATTTTAAAATCTTTCCACTCAGACAACTTCAATGCGTTTCAGGTTCACACAATTAGCAATCAAAGTACATAGCGAACAAACACTTGATTAGAGTTGACTGGGGTACTTAGTATTATCTGGAATGGCTGAAGGGCCCGCAAATCATCCAGGAGGAATCTGTGCTATTAGGGCAATGATTTTTGTGCATCTAGCCCTCTATACATATCTGCCAAGCTGCCAAGCTTCATTATTCTTCCATGCTGAGTGAACTATTAAGTGATGCTATCTGAATGTGGACTGGAAAAATTCATTAGAGTTGTGCTTTGTACTATCCCATGGGTGTTACATAGAGAACACCATCTGGAAGGTGGACAAAACATTTGGGGTCTTGAATGAATGAGCCATGCGAGTGAGCCACAGGCTTTATAGTAAGGCCCTCTTCTAATGTCAATCATTTGGAAGTGCAGTTCACTGCAATACTCTGAAAAAGAATTGCAATGCTGAGTTCATGTGTGAGTGATTCCCATTAATTAATAGCATATTCACAAAAAAACTTTCATTCTGTTTCATCCACTTTAGTGTCTTGTTGTTATGAAGGTTTTATTTTGTGTCTCCGTTATGAAAAGTCAAGGCTTCAACATGAAGTTTTTTGAAATATATATTTAGCTGGTTGGACACCTTACACAACCGTTAAACGATGAGTGATGAGAATATCAAGCCAAAACATCACGCTTATTGATGAGAAGTGAGTTGGTTAAAACATCACATTGATGAGGGGAATGACGAGGTGGTGTGATGAGACGAATTGAATAATGAAAAGAAGGTTCTGTTTTCTTTCCGTTTTTGGATTTTAACAGCTTGAGAGTCGATAGAAAATGAGATGTCAGTTGAAAATCAAAAAACTTTGGAAGGAGGAGGTCGTGAAAGAGAGAGGAGGGAGAGATTAGCAGATGACCAGGCTTAGATATGGGAAAATTGTGGGTTGCAGGTTAGATACAGGTGTGTAGGTTACAGGTAGATTTGGTAACAATCTTGATCAAGATGCAAATTTATAGCAACCTTGATTCAAGGTCCATTGAGAAAACACCAATGAGGAAGAGAGTTAAAAAAACGGACTTCTTCAGTTTCAGTGAAATAGGTGTTTTGTTTTGGTCTGAAGAGTTTCTATCTACAAGCAAGAGGCAGTATTACTGCCCAGGCTGATGATGTGCCAGCTCTATCTGGGCAGAAACTCCAGGGAGTGGTGTTCTGAGATATTTCTTGTGTCTCCTCTTACCATGGCACCTTCTGTCTCCATAAACCCATGCAATGCTTGTATGTGAACTAAAAACTGATAGAGCAATACTCTTTTGACGAATGCCTTGTACCATGACATGTCTTAGCTGTTAAATCCGATCCATCTGTTGTCCTTCCCAGTAGGTAAACAAGTACTTTGGTTCATTGACAAAATCCAATCCTCTAGAGCAGTTTGATTTGATCTTCAGGCTTAAAAACATGTATTTGGCGTGGCAATCCTGTAAGTGCATGTGATAATATATGCAAGCCTGTTACTAGGCTATCTTCATCTGTGGTTGTTTTGATAGACCTTGCCCTAACATCATTTGACAGTGCAAACATCCCATTCAGGGACAGCATGCCTACCAAATGAATCAGGTTCAAGGCTCTTGCTGGTGAAAGCCCGATCGTGCTGGCACTGAATTGAAAAACGTCATACTCCATGTTGTGATTACATGGTGCTTTAGAGAGAGAGAGAGAAATGAAATGAAATGTTATATTAACGTCTTCAAAAGGCCAAAGTGACTTATGAGACCAAAGTTACAACCATGTGACATCTGATACACTGTCTGGAAAAGAAAAGAAAGAAGTGAAGGTAAGTATCTAGCCCTACAATACATCAGTAGAGGGAGCATCCGGAAGCAGCAACTAGGGAGAGTGGGAAGCTAATGCTACTAGAGAAATGAAATGAAATGTTATATTAACGTCTTCAGAGTACTGGAAGG
Organism: Cibotium barometz; assembly: GCF_041138505.1. Lineage (NCBI taxonomy): Eukaryota > Viridiplantae > Streptophyta > Polypodiopsida > Cyatheales > Cibotiaceae > Cibotium > Cibotium barometz. The sequence goes on from NC_141075.1 coordinate 51,106,801, forward strand.
GTGGAAGTCTGTCTAAACTGAACCCATGTAGCTCAAACCAGGATGCTATCTGCGCATACCAACATGAAGTGTCTCCCTCCATGGCTAGCTGATGAGAGGACTCTAAAGCAAGTCGTGCATACCTGTGTCGGGGAAGCTCCCAGGTGCTATGCACTGATCTGGCAAGATCCTCAACTACGATCGATGGTGCTCCCATCTCGGCTCTGATAATCTCATGGGGTACCGAGGCCTTAGCCCGAATCATCTTGGAGATCATGGGCACAAGTGGTCTCTCCATTGATCTCTATCCATCGTATGTGCGTCCTGATCGACTGTGACGATCTAGGCTAGGCCCCCAGATCTGTACTCCATATAGCATAGCCGATGTGACACTGATCTGGCAAGAGCCTCGACTACGATCGGTGGTGCTCCCATCTCGGCTCTGATAATCTCATGGGGTATTGAGGCCTTAGCCCGAATCATCTTGGAGATCATGGGCACAAGTGGTCTCTCCATCAATCTCCATCCATCATATGTGCATCCTTATCGACTATGACGATCTAGGCTAGGCCCCCAGATCTGTACTCCATATAGCATAGCCGATGTGACCAGCGTGTCAAAAAGCCACAGCTTAGTGCGTGGCTCCTGAAACTGTATTAACGTCTTCAAAAGGCCAAAATGACCTATGAGACCAAAAGGTTACATCATATCCATGAGGTACATAATATCCATGAGGTACATAATCTTGGGTACAAAATAGTAATAAAGAAAGATAACAAAATCTAGAACTTTAAAATCTGATCTAGGTACATGAGTAGAGAGCTCTCATATCACCCTAATACATCCCTCATGGGCCGCTGTGTTATGGTACTCAAGGTGGTAAAATTGAGCTGGTGCGAGAAGGTCCTGCGATGATGGGAGATGATGGCCCGGATCTTCCTGTGGTGGCGTGGCCGTGGGCGAGGGCCATGGGGTCTGGGGCGTCGAGCTCTGCATAACTCAGTGGCTCTGTCGAGTGTCGCACCTCTAGGCAGAGCTCCTACACTAGCCTGTGGTCTGGGTATGATGGGTGGATCAACCCTCGGAGGCTGGTATGGAAGAAGTCAGTGAGAGCTCTCTGTGCTGGTCCTCGAGCAAGTACAGCTGATCTGGATCTCACTAAGGACTCCCTGTGTCTACGGAGCTCTAGAAGAAAAAGTCATAGGCATCTCTGATCCGGGAAGTCAATGATCTTGGAAAGTGGTCTGAACCCAGCTCGGAAGAGGCAGTGGAACCATCCCCGAATCTCATAGTACACGGGGCATCGGCATATGTAATGGTCCTCTGTCTCAGGCTCTGTGTGATAGAGTTGGCATATCCTGTCCTCTGGTGCGGCCGCCCTAGGCCCATATCTGGCAGTCTCCACTCTCAGCTGGTGGGACGAGGTGCGGATCTGGCCGATCGCACATCTCACCCCAAAGGATAGGTGTATGTCCATGTCTCTTGATCAGTATGGCCCGTGCAAAAGCTTTGTGGAAATCCACAAAGCAGCAGTATATCCATTGCCCATGAGCTCTCCCCTCCTCAATGATCCCCCGTAGTGTAAAGATATGATCTAGTGTGGAGTGCCCTCTCCTGAAGCCTGTCTGCCCCGGTGCTCTGAGTCTCTGCTCCTCGGACCATCTACTAAGCTCATGCTCCAAAATCGAACCATAAATCTTGGCCAAGGTGTGACCAATCATGATAGTCCTATAGTTGTTGGGGTCCATGGGGTCACCTGCTTTCAAGATAGGTACAATAGTATTCGATGACACCTGACGGGGAAGCCTTCACATAAAGCCCTGTTAAACATGTGAACCAGTAAAGGGGCTAGCATATTCCTAGCATGGGAGAAATGCTCGGTGAGGAGTCCATCATGATCCTGTGCTTTCCCATTCTGCATCCTGTCAATAGCATCTGTCACCATGCTGAGGTGAAAGAAGGAAGAGTGTTGGGGACGAGGTTTGGGTGGATGGGGGAGAGGTGGCTGCTCAGGGACATGGTAGAGAGAGGTGGCATAGGTGTGCCAGGTGCTGGATGAAGTAATCGGAGTTGGAAGGTGATGATCTTGGAAGATTCTCCAGGCCTCTTTACAGTCCCTTCCAAGAAATAGTTGGTATAGCTCCTACTCGAGCCTTGCTAGGTAGGCTCTCTTCTTTCTCCGTGTGACACGTCGAAAGATCACTCACGCCTGCTGGTGAGTGGTGGATCCTAGTACCATCTCCCGATGTAGATGGGCTCGGGTATCACGACATTCCTCGTCGTACCAGCTATTCTATGGGACAGTCCCTCCTGGTGATGTAGGGGTGGCTCTGAAGTGTGGGAAGGCAGCTGCAGCGGATGTATGGAGGGTGGATGAGAGGTGTGTAGTAAGCTCATCAAGTGGGATGTGGGGGTTGAGGTCGGAGAGGATGCGGTAGACGTGATCAGAATAGATGGAAGAGGTCTTTCTGGTGAAGTGGTATCTCGGACGGTGATGGGGCAAAGCAGGCGGTTGCATGGTGTATCGGCATGTGAGTGAGAAAGAAAGAAAGAAAGAAAGATATATTAACGTCTGCAAAAGGCCGAAATTGGCCTATGAGACAAACAAGTAGTACAACGATGTTCCTCCAATCATCAAGAGGAAAATGTGGAGTGAGAATAAAATGTACAAGTATGACAACACGACCATAGGGGACTCAATGGTGGTGTACAAACGAGAGGGTGTGGATGGAGTACAAACGAGAGAGAGAGAGAGAGAGAGAGAGAGAGAGAGAGAGAGAGCACAATGGGGAGATATTGCACAGCACAATTATAAATGAACTATGATAATACTTCCACCATGTACATTACTTTTATAGGCGTCAAGCCTCATCTTTGGACCTAGACTTTAATAAGGGCTGTTCATACCCTAAGGGGCTTTTCACATCAATGGACACACTACTAAACTCCGAAATACCCAACAAAGCCCCCTTCCGAGTGATGGAGGTGACGTTTGACAAACCTTCCATAGTCTCAGCACTCCAACAAAAAGAAATCAAGACATAGTCCCTGCAACTGGTTTAGAGACTCATTAACATGGCTCAGAGGCAAATAAGCATGGCTCAGAGGCTAATAAGCATGCCTCCGAGGCCCATGTAGCATGGCTCAGTGCGAAACATTTGGAGGTCGTGTCCTGCGGCGGGAGACAAAAGATAGCCTACATCAGTCTATCAGGACAACACCCACCCCAGCTTTTGATCCATTGAAGTTCTTACGAGAGATTGTTCAACACAATGATGAATGAATTATGATAATATATCCCCCATCAAGCCTCATCTTTTGACCTAGACGCTAATAAGGGCTGTTCACACCCAAAGGGGTGTTCACACCAATGGACACACTACTTGACTCCGAAATACTCAATAAAAGTCCATGTCACAACTTCAATCTAGGATGTCCCTAGATGCTTCACTATGCTTGTTTATGTGTGATCCTTTGCTTTACATCGTGGCTTTTAAGAAGCTATAAGCTAAGCAGGGAACCAAAATGGTTTTTAGGCAGATAAGGTTGCCTAATGGAAGTTAACACTTGGTTTTCTGTTAAGTATTGGTAGTGAGCTCTGCTCTTTCACTTATGGGTTATATATAAATTTACAGGGGTTCAATGAGCCATCAGCTCACAAACCAGGACAAGTGTTTGGTCAGCAACTTTCTTTGCATCAGCAGCCACCACAACAGTTTTTGCCCAGTACTGGGCATCATAATCAACTCCAGCCTCTACAAGGATTTCCACTGACTCAGTCCACAGATACAAGGTTGCAGCAGCAGGTTTCTTTAGGGCAGCTTTCCTCTGCTCAGCCCATAGTACAGGTGTATGCCCAGACTTCTGTCTCTCATCATCAATTGCAGCAACAGGTTTTAACCTCCATTCCGCAAGCAGTACCAACACTGCCATCCCAGCAGCTGCAGTTGCAGCCTCCGCACCAGCAGGATTCTCAACCAAATCAGCAGCCCATTGTGGGGCAGACAGGTCACCCTTTGCAGCAAGTACAGCAACAAGTACTGCCATTGCAGCCCCTTCCATCTCATCTGCAGCAGCAAGTTGTAGTTAAGGAAACATCCCAACAGGTACAAGTACCACAGACTCTCCAGGTTTTTATGCAGTGTGTTGTATGCAAGCTGTACAAGCTGAGTTTTAACTTCATCCATAGCAGGCATATCTTCAACCTCTTCAAATGACGAGTCAGCAGCCAGTGACTGTGCAGGTATGGATAATGCCCATTAATGCTAAAATCTCTCACACACAGATTCTTAGCTATTTCGTCAGTTACAGGATTGAAGCATAGTCACTGTTTCGTTTACTTGCCTGCCTGCCAGCTATTCTTGTGGGAAGTTTTTATGTTATCCAGGCTTGTCCGATGCACGTGTTTTCTCTTTGCAGCCCCCATGGTCTGTTCCTGTACAGCAGCAGGTTGTCACTTCAGTGGCAGCACCTTCTATAGCATCTGTTTCTGCTACTCCAGCACTGGTGACTGCTACTTGTGAGTGGACAGAACATACATCACCTGAGGGTCATAAATATTATTACAACAGTTCAACAGGAGAAAGCAGGGTAAGAGGCCGAAGGGTGCATTGTTTCCTGCTTACTTTATAGCAGAGACATTGTAATGTCATTTTCACTCATGTATACTCATTTATTTGCTGAAGTGGGAGAAGCCAGAGGAGTTTGCGGCATATGAGAAACAGCAACAGCAACAGCAGCAGCAGCAGCAGCAGCAGCAGTTGCCTCATCATCATCAACAACTGGTTCATGCAAAAGCTCAGGGCCATGTTCAACAGCTGCAGCCACAACACTTGAATCATCAATACCAGCAGCAACAGCTTCTCAACCATCAGCCTCAGCAGCAACTGGAGCAGGCCGCTTCTCAACAGTTGCAACATTATCAACAGCTACATCAGCCCCAACTGCAGCAACTACATCAACAGCAACCCCAACTGCAACAACCTCAGCTCCAACAACCCCAACTACAACAACCACAGCGTGAAACACAGTTTCCATCATCTGGAGTTGTCTCATTGGTATTGATATATATATATATATATTTTTCAAGTTTGAACCATTTTTTTGCAATAATTTAACTAAATTCCAAAGATATCTGGAGCTTATATCGTAAACACAATTTGCTTTCCTCCGTAATGAAGCTGGGTGTGCTTGCTATAAATTGGTCATATGGGTCCACGTGCATGTAGCCGAGTGGTGAGGGCTGAGGGTTCCAAAACATGGGCTCGAGCTTAAACCCTCCATGGGCTACGTGCATGGGTGTGGAGCGACTGGCTTGCTTTAGAGCAGACCCAGGCATGTTCTTCAGGGAGCTGTGGACACCCCCTTCATTGATGTATACCATTCTATACCCCCAGTATGGTATAGGATGGAGCTAGCTAGGTTGCATATCATGATTGTATACTCCATGCATATAGCTTTGCATTCTCCTAGTAGTAGAGCTCCAGCACCTCCCCCACTCATTGTACTTATTGCACACCCAGATTCAGCTTTTTAGTTCAGTACTTTTTCATTTTGTTGGGATGACAGAGGATACCCCACACAGGTACACTGATTTGTCTCATAGGCCGAGTTCGGTCTTTTGGAAGACGTTAATAAAATCTTTCTTTCTTTCTTTCTTTCTCTCAAAATTAAAGAGGCTATATGGAATACACTTGATGACGAGCATGGTTATTCTTGGTGTAATGCAGCAATTTACACAACCCAGTGGAGGAGCTTACCAACCTGTTCAGGTATACCTCTATTATACTTGATCCAGCTGCTCTTCCTGTCAGTAGGGCCAGCATTTACATGATGGGAGTTTTGGTATTATAGGGTTATGCTCAGGGGCAACCTGCAAATGGAGTGATAGATCCTTCGAGAAGTACTCATCATCAGCAGTTTCCACCAAGCCAGCAGGTAGAGAGCTCTTTCTTTAAGGACTTCTTGGGACAAATCCTTGGACTTGTCAATGCGTTATCTCTGCGATGACTTAAGGACTTCTTGGGACAAATCATTAAGGGCTTCTCAATGCATTCTTTCTGTGATGACTTATTCTTGGATCTGGTTTATGTGCCAAGACTTTTCTTTTTCTAAACAAGATTCTTCTTCCTCCTTTCTCTCTCCTTCACTATCTCGTGCCCCTTCTTACCGCCCACACACCCGCTTTCACCTTCACTCGCATCCATTTCCATCATGATCTAGATCATATCTATGAGGATCACCTCTCCCGCCACACATCAGCCTTAGATCTCTCCCATTTTCACACTGAAATGACAGCTCTGTTCCCTTCTGCATGCATATCCACACTGAAATGACAGCTCTGTTCCCATATCCACACTGAAATTACAGCTCTAGATCTCTCCCATATCCACACTGAAATGACAGCTCTGTTCCCTTCTGCACGGCTCTGCTCATGCTAGCTTCCCCTACACAACTCTTGCGAGATAGAGAGCATGGGCTGATTTCAGCACGTGAGATGCTAAGGGTTTTCCGTTGCCTTACCCGTAGGAGGAAGCATGCATTTCTTGCCAAACGAGAACAAGAGGTATACCAACTCTTCTTGAGTGAGTATAGCCCGCTGGGATAGGTCGGATGCTTGGCGCATTGTTGAGAAAAAAAGGACCCCAACACCCTTCAGAGACCCCAACCTTCGGGAAGCCTATGCATGATGGCTTTACGAGGTGCCGGATCAGCCCATACTCCAGATATCGCACATTCTAGGCCCCACCACATCATCTTTTATAACGTTATCAGTGTCACCTGGGCTCTAAAAAGCTGCATAATGTGAGAGCAAAAGATCATGATGATCTTTGCACAGATTACTTTGCCCACCACAGGTATCACGTACTTGCTCCCATTCTTGGAGAACTCTTTAATAGAGCCCTTTGTGAAGGCTTCCCTCCCTTCTGCACTATTGTTCCTATCCATAAAGTTGGAGACGAATAATTACAGGACTATCATGAGTGGCCATACAATGGCCAAGATTTATGGGGCAGTACAAGAGTTTGAGATTAGCTGTATGGCGGAGAGGTACAGAGCATCAGGCTAGGCAGGCTTTAGACGGAACTACTCCACTCTAGATAATATTATAGGCCAATATAGAGGAGGCAAGGTCACGGAAACAACATTTATACTGTTGCTTTGTGGATTTCTGCAAAGCTTTCGACTCCGTCCCTCGGTCCTGTTTATTGAGAGGCCTGCTAGAGCTTAAGTTCCCACATGATATGATATGGGGGGTGATGACCCTTTATGAGGGAGTGATTGGTAGGGGTCTATGAGACCACACAGTTGAGGCTAGCCGTATGGAACTGCAACGACACACTGTGGTCTGACCTAGGAGGGATGAGCGGACGCTTACAGGTAGGGACATTGTCTTGTACACAGAGACACACCAGAGCCCGGAGAGGGGACTACCATACATAGCGGGTTACGAGTGGGAGTCAGCCTTCCGGGTTGAAACCCGCACGTCAGGAGGGGTATGAGGCCTTGGGAAGGCATCACGGTCCTCTATAGACCACACCTTGTCTGGAATAATGAGGAGGCACGATACCTATGGGTGCGGCTACAATTGACTGGAGAGAGAGCTATCCATATTGCACTATGCTATTTCCTAGCCACTCCTGTTAATGGCCAGTCACCTTTCCACGACTGCAGTGATATCATGGAGTTCTCTTGCGTGGGTGAAGTCCTACTAAGCGACTTCAACGCCAGGACTGAGAGCCGCCAGGTTCCTCTACGTGATTTGGATGACCCCATCAGACTGTAGGAGCTGGACATCACTGACATGGGCCTCTTGAGATCATCACAGGACAGAAAGGTGACAGCATCTGGGAGATGCCTCCTGGAGCTCAGAGTTGCACACGGTCTTGTTATTTATAATGGGATGCCCTGTTGACCCTCAGGCATTCTTCACTTGTTTTCCATATGGAGGCGGCTCCAACACCGTGGATTACCTACTGGAATCTTCGGCTATCTCCACTTCACCCTCATGTGCACACTACCCACCCCCCCACCACTCACTTACACCCAAATCCAGTTTGATCACAAGCTTGATGGTGTTTACTCAGACCACAATTATTGCCACCTGGAGGATGTGGACGCTCTTGCCCCCCTTGCCCCCGTCACATCCCAGCTCACCACCATCCTTCACCACCACCTCCTTCATATGCACACCCCGCACCATTGTCAAGTCACCTTGCGGCACCATGCCCCAAAATGGTTGGTATGATGACAAATGCCGACCCCCAGGCCACCCACTCCTGTCTCAAGCATGAGGTATGCATTGGGCAAATCTCGAAGTGCTTAGTGCAATGAATTTCCCGACGCATTACCAAACGCATGAAACGAGAATTCTACGCTTGGACGAGGGAACTGTGTGAGCACTGCCACCCCACGCCCATCACATGCCCCCACACTTGGCACTCATATCCACACTCTTTTTATCATATCCCCGACCAGCCACCTCCCCTGCCCCGCCACCTCCACTTTCTTCACACAGGGCCTGGTTATCATGGCCATTTGTAGACTATGTAATGGGCGAGCATGAGTACATCTGCTAGGCCGGCCGATGACACACTTGCACCCTTACTAGCCTACATATGCAATAGAGCCCACCTTCTTGGTCCACTAACATCAACATCCCCATCCTCAAAGCCGCCGGAGATCCACTTGACTCCAATAACTACTACAGGACGAGCCCTGGTGGAGATTGTGCCATCATGTGTACCTCGGAGGTACTTTTAGTGGCACCTGCTTTACCATGACCACATTAGCACACGCTAGAGTGACACGGGAATATGCAGCTTTGACCCTACTTGAGCGAGAGTGCTTCCAGGCCCATTTTCAGGAGCCCAAGATGAAGGGTTGGCTCTGCGACACCCTCGTCACACCAGCCTTGATGTATGGAGCACCTTTCTAGGTACCAGATCTCTCAGACCGGGATTGGCAACGTGTGGAGGGGCCCCGAGTCATTATGTTCTTTCGCATAATTCGCAGCAAAGTCCCACATGCGATCATTTAGGCAGAGTTCGCTGCAGCCCCAATGGTGGTAGACACTTTTTCAGGCTTTATGTGGGGGCTTCCTCGTCAGCTGGTCATCGAATACTATTGTACCTATCTTGAAAGCAGGTGACCCCATGGACCCCAACAACTATAGGACTATCATGATTGGTCACACCTTGGCCAAGATTTATGGTTCGATTTTGGAGCATGAGCTTAGTAGATGGTCCAAGGAGCAGAGACTTAGAGCACCGGGGTAGGCAAGCTTCAGGAGAGGGCACTCCACACTAGATCATATCTTTACACTACGGGGGATCATTGAGGAGGGGAGAGCTCATGGACAGTGGATATATTGCTGCTTTGTGGATTTCCGCAAAGCTTTTGATACTGTCCCATGGGCCAGACTGATGAGGAGACTGCACGATATGGGAGTGCCAGCAGAGATGCTGTGGGGGATCATTACACTCTATGAGTCAGTCAGAGTACGAGCTCCAGGAGGTGACTCAGAGATCATACACAGCACTATCGGGGTGAAGCAGGGTTGCCCTTATTTGGTCTATACATTGACGAGATCTTGGATTACATAGACAGACAGGGAGGACCAGGAGCACATTTGGCAGGAGTCCTGATACCGATCCTCTTGTATGCAGATGATATTGTTCTTATTTTTGATTCACCCGAGGGGCTGTAGAGGCATTTGGATGCATTACGGGCCTTTTGCGAGGACCGGACCTTAGTGTGAACCTTGGAAAGACCAAGGTCATGATCTTTAACACCTCCTCACAGTGGATAAGTAGATTTGCACTACAGTTTACATACAGTGGAGAGCCTGTGGAGTATGTTACCTCATATGTATACCTTGGGATCTTCTCGATGCGGAAGGCGGTTGACGCTAGATTGATGAGGGGATATGCAGCCCTTGGCTCCCTAGAGAGGCAATGCTCACAAATTCAGTTTCAGTTGCCGAGGACCAAGCTTTGGCTATTTGATACTCTAATTACACTTGCACTACTGTATGGTGCCCCCATCTGGGGTCCTATCTTATACCACAGGAGGAGAAAGAGGAGAGAGTCGGCCGAGACAGATACAGAGGAGGTATATGATGGGTAGAAGATGATGGAGAGGCCCCTAGTGGCGATGATCTCATGCATGATTAGGAGTAAACCATCAGTGCCACATGAGATTGTGCGGGCAGAGATGGGGGTTGCACCGATAGTGATAAAGGCTCTATTCAAGACAGTGATATACTGGCATAGGCTATGGGAGCTTCCACTAGAGATACCCCCGGCTAGCCTTCGAGACAGTTGACACTTGTGGGGGATACAGAGTGCTGGTATGCACATGTAGGCACTTGGTTTGGCATGCACGGTATGCAGATGGAGGCACTCCCCTCGCTTCCAATACAGCATAGAGGCCTCGTCATTTGCTTTCACCCGTACAGAGCGGAAGAGGGTTATCAGGAAGGACATTGTCAGACTGGTTACTCAGAGGACATGGAGTTCACCTAGTCGTCCACTGGTGATGAAGATGGCCTTCTACAGAGATCACCTCCTATGCCTGACAGAGGATGGGTTCATCATCCGTCCACGCTACATGGACATACACCTATCGTTTGGGGTGAGATGTGCGATCGGCCAGATCTGCACCTCGTCCTACTAGTTGAGAGTGGAGACTGCCAGATATGGGCCTCGGTGGCCACACTAGAGGACAGGATATGCCAGCTCTGTCACACAGAGCTTGAGACAGAGGACCATTACATATGCCAATGCCCTGTATACTATGAGATTCGGGGGAGGTTCCACTGGCTCTACCGAGCTGGGTTTGGACCACTTTCTAGGATCATGCAAGGTTGATGTGTACGTACTGTACGTAATGTACGGTACGTATTTGTACGTTGTTCCGTACAGATAAAATTTTTGTGTACGTAAAAATACGTACCATTGTAAAAAATATCAATCTATATGGCATTTCATATCAAAATAAACATAAAAAGATCCAAATACATTTTAAATTGTGAGAGAGACCTACAAGACAATCTAATAAGGTCTTTGCTAATACGCATTTGATTAGTAATCACAAAACCCTTGCCGCATAAGGTAAAACTTGTTACTTCAGAAATCAAACATCAGATACCAAAACCATTTTTCAATCAGATGACAGAGATCAATCTTCAATCACCAATCACCACTGTTAGAAGTTAGCTCTATATAAACTGATGAATCAGTGTTCAGAGTGCACACAACAAAAGTCTCGACTCTCATCCATGTCAAAAGGCTGCAAATGCATCAAGATTCAAAACAAACTGAATACAATGCACATACTACATAGCAAGCTGCAACACTACATCATAGAAATGTCCTCAAAAGGCCCATAAGGGCTAGTCCAGAGTCTAGACTCCACAATGAAACATGATCTAAGAGTCAAAACTCCTCATCAGATGATGATGATGACGATGCACCAGAAGAGAGCAAGTCCCCATCTGTCAAGACATTGCCCTCGTCGTCATACTCAGGCTCTGCCATCACGGGCACATGTGATGATGTGAAAGATGTATCATGAGATCCATGTGCTACATCATCATCTCCTGGCTCACTCTGAGTATGAATGAGAGTGACAGCCTCATTCGCCCGAGTCCGCTGCGTACGAACAGGCAGCTTCCCCCGACGAATGCTCCTCCGTCTAGCGCTCTCTGAATCTGCAGCCTCCTCACGCAAAGGTATCGCCAAAGCCCGTGCGCGTGACCTTGTGACACGACGATCGATGCTCTCCAACTCTCTGTGAAGGAGTCGTATAATATCTGCCTGCTCGTCTCTGACACGCTGCTCCACGTCGCCCTCAGTAGAGGTTGGCACCATCTTCACATGGGTCGGATCTGCCTGTGGAAAAGCAAAATCCGACAAGTCAGAACCACAAGAAATGACTTATATTGAAATGTGTCAAAAGACGTACGACAGTTAAAACTTAAATATACCTGCTTGGGTGCCCCCAAAGCATGATAATCTCGCACGAGCTTCATGTTAGCTCGGCAATACACTAATCGCTCCAGCTGAGCGGTACTAAGTCGATTGCGGATCTTCGTGTGAACCAAGGAGTAGGCACTCCAATTGCGCTCACAAGCACCAGCAGAACAATCCTACGATCACGAATCACGATACGATTTCGGAGTCAAGACTCAAAACCCTTAATGAATCAAACTTTAAAGATGGATGCAATTGTGAAAGACTCAAGAGTACCTGCGAGAGGATTCGGAGAGCAAGATGAGTCAGCTTTGGAAGACCTTGTCTTCCATAGCTCTGCCACCACGTGAGAGGAAATTTCGTCGCCTCCTCTCTCAAAACCACCGCTCTAGCAAAGGATGGTCCTAGATTGTTCATAAAACTCACCATCTCTGCATCAACCTCAAGTTGCTCATCCTCGTCGTACATTATGTTGATGTACTGGTCTTTCTGCGTGAGCAGAGTGCTCTCACTAAACAGCTCTGGCTTCTTGTAGAAGGGATGAAGCAATGCAGCCATCCCATGAATGGGACGGCTCATAAATGTCCATCGCCGCTCTACAATAGCCAGGATGTCACCACGGCTACAAATTGACAAGCCAACATTCCAACAGTCATTATATAATATAACTTTAAACATATTGTTCATTGTTGCAATGTGCATATTATTTAATATTAATATAATCAAATAAGAACAATATCCAAGTGTACACTCACTGAGACTCCGTCAGTGTCGTACAGGTGGCAATATGGCGCTTCATCTCCATGAAGAGATGATAGACCAGTCCAAGAGTAGAGCCCTCCATATCTGTGATTCGGAGGAGACATGGATAGGCTGCAATGCCACCGTCAAGCTCTGTACCTCTGTCCAAAAGGCCTCGTCAAGCACTTTCCGCTGAATGTATCTAGTGGCCTCTGTCTGTGCATGGTGCATAAACCTCCATTTCGGGTCCACCACAGTCTGTAGTAGTGGGTCCCGCAATCTAAAAAGCCTCTGCAAGACCAAGAACATATAAGAAAACCTGGTCTTCGAGGGTCGCACCATATCAAGTGCACTATGGCTCCTGAAGATGGCCAAAGCCTGATGTTTTTTTCGGAAAAATGTAGTAATCTTCATGGCATCTGCAACATTAGGTTGCACCCATGGCAACTTTCCAATATCCTCCATCAGCAGGTCCAAGCAATGTGCAGCACAAGGAGTCCAAGCAATGCGAGGAAACTCTGCCTCGACCAATTCACCCATACGCTTGCAATTTGAAGCATTGTCTGTCACCACTTGGACCACATTCTCTAGCCCAACATCCAAAATTGCCTGTCTGATGTGGTGATAAATAAACTCAGCACTGATGGATTCTCCTGCCTTTCCTGCATCCACAGCCCGCAAGAAGTATGTGCCAAGACATGAGGATACCAAAATATTGATAATGTGTCGTCTACGCATATCACTCCAGCCATCAGATATGATGGTGCACCCAAAAGACTGCCATCCTGCCTTGACTGGTACCAATGCCTTGTCTATCAAGGCTTTCTGCTCTTCAAGCATCGTGGTACGCATTTTGTTATACTCCACCCCGGACCACGAGTCTGTGTGGCCAACCTCTGCTATGGCCCTCACCATTCTCTTCCATTGATCAGTCCTCAGTACATTGAAGGAGATGTTGCACTCCACAAGAGTGCTTGCAATCTCCATCTCAGCCACTTTTTGTCTCTCTTTCACCCACGAAAGAGATGACACACGTGAAGGCAAAGTACTCTGTCTCAGCACATGTGCATCATCATCCTCATCACCCTCCTGCATGACACGGGCCCTCTTTCTGCCCCCTGTAGACTGGCTATCCTGTGTGGAAGAATCACCCATCTCCCCCACAAGCGCATCATGAAGTGCATCTTGAGTGTGCTGGCTGCCCCTTACCTTCTTTGAACCCTTTGCTGTTGATGAATTCTCAGCAATGAGCTTGTCTCTGATATCCTGCGGCACCTGCTTGCACCCACCACAATTGCCGGTGGTGCCAATACCTGTCAAGTGTATCACGACACGAGAAATTGTGCTCGTGAGCTCGAAGTTGCAATACTTGCACTGCCATCTACGCGTGCCAGAACCAGCTTGGGTCGGCGTATTAATAACACGGATGACATTCGTGTGCTCCTGCCAGTAGGGGTTGCATGGCTTCGGCATATTGGATCCTGGAAGCTCTGTGACACAAACAAAGAGAGAGAGAGAGCTTAGAGCAGAGTACAGTCTCCAAAGGAAGAAAGAGAGAGAGAGAGAGAGGGAGAGCGTAGAGCATACTCCAAAGGAGGAAAGAGAGAGAGAGAGAGAGAGAGAGAGAGAGAGAGAGGGAGAGGGACCCCGGACTCGGGAGGGAGTGAGAGAGAGACGAGATTAATCATGTAGACAGTAGTACATTGGCAGAGAGAGAGAGAGAGAGAGAGAGTACAGTACGAGATGCATCATGAGGGACCAAGGCCATGACTCATGAGCGAGAGAGCGTGTGACTTACCTGTGCACAGTGTGCAGAGACGGAGCGAAACAGAGCGCTGGCGGCTGGGCGAAACAGGCGAAAATCCAAAACAAGGCCAAAATCGCACGGCGAAGGTCAAAAAGGGGGTTTTTAAAAAAAATAAACGTACGGATGGATCCGTACGCGTACGGATCCGTACAGTACGTTCCGTACGGTACGGATCGATCCGTACGTACGTACGGATGCAACCTTGGGATCATGGACTTCCCGGATCAGAGATGCCAGGGACTTTTTCTTCTAGAGCTCTGTAGACACATGGAGTCCTTAGTGAGATCCAGATCAGCTGTACTTGCTTTGAGGACCAGCACAGAGAGCTCTCACTGACTTCTTACATACCATAGAGCCACTGAGTTATGTAGAGCTCGACGCCCCAGACCGCATGTCCCTTGCCCACGGCCACGCCACCACAGGAAGATCCGGGCCATCATCTCCCATCATCGTAGGACCTTCTCGCGCCAGCTCAGTTTTACCACCTTGAGCACCATGTCACAGCGGCCCATGAGGGATGTATTAGGGTGATATGAGAGCTCTCTGCTCATGTACCTAGATCATATTTTAAAGTTCTAGATTTTTGTTATCTTTCTTTATTACTATTTTGTACCCAGGATGATTTACCTCGTGGATATGATGTAACCTTTTGGTCTCATAGGTCATTTTGGCCTTTGAAGACGTTAATACAACTTTCTTTCTTTCTTTCTTCTTCTTCTCTCTCTCTCTCAGTCCGTCACCGAACGAGTGAGAGCCCTAGGAGGTACATCACAGGAGATTTCCAGCACCATTGGGGTGAAACAGGGCTGCCCTCTATCACCCACTCTTTTTGGCCTCTACATTAATAAGATCTCGAGCTTCATTGATGGATTAGGCAGGGCTGGTCCTACACTGGTAAACATATTGATCCCCATACTACTTTATGCAGATGACATCGTCCTCCTCTCAGACTCAGCCGAAGGGCTTCAGAGACAATTGGATGGCTTGCATGACTTTTGCACTCACCGGGACAAGGTAATGGTCTTCAATACCTCTCGCCCCGTCACATCCAGATTGAGCTTCACATATAGAGGGCATCCTGTGGA
This sequence comes from Cibotium barometz, assembly GCF_041138505.1. NCBI lineage: Eukaryota > Viridiplantae > Streptophyta > Polypodiopsida > Cyatheales > Cibotiaceae > Cibotium > Cibotium barometz. The sequence continues at coordinate 51,122,388 of NC_141075.1, forward strand.
GATTGTTTCATCCTATGTCTACCTTGGTGTCACTTTCAGTGGCCCACGCTTTACCGTGCTTCCCGCAGCACATGCTAGAGTGATGCGGGGATATGCAGCCTTGACCTTACTTGAGCGGCAGTGCTTCCAGGCACATTTCCAGGAGCCCAGGACGAAGGGCTGGCTTTTTGACACCCTCGTCACACCAGCCTTGATGTATGGAGCAGCTTTCTGGGGGCCAGATTTATCCGATGAGGATTGGCAGCGAGTTGAGAGGCCCCGGGTCATGATGTTCTCGTGTATGATCCGCAGCAAACCATTAGTCCCACACCAGATTATCAGGCAGAGTTTGTTGCAAGCCCGATGGTAGTGGAGGCACTCTTCCACACAGTCACGTACCTTCATCGCATCAGTCAAATGGATTTCCACAGGTACCCAAGGCTTGCCCTGGAATCCTCCAGACAGCTAGCAGTTGAGGGACACTCTGGAGTATGGTATGCACTAGTTTCCACTTGGTTCTCAGTATATGGGCTCTGCATGGATCGCCTACCCCCCCTTCAGTACAGTTTGGACTCCCCTTTTTTCCGGCTGTCCCACGAGGATACCAACTGGGTTATCTGGCCGGATCTTCTTTGCCTCTACACACATTGCACATGGATCACACCCCCGGAGCTCCCCACGAAGATGCACTTTTACAGAGACCATTTCCTCACACTCACTGAGGATGGATTCATCCAGTAGCCGGGCTACTTGAGTGTTCACATGTCCCATGCCATGCGGATTGCGATTGGCCAGATACGGGTTTCTTCCCACCGCCTCATAGTGGAGACAGGTAGAGCTGAGCGCATCTTCAGAGCCGGGAAGCTCGTACAGACACCCAAAGAGGAGAGGATCTGCCAACTATGCCACTCAGAGGTTGAGATGGAGGAGCATTACATATGTCGTTGCCAAGTATACTATGAGATCCGCGGGAGGTTTCACTGTCCATTTCGTGAGGGATTCGGTCCACTCTCCAGGATCATTGACTTCCAGTACTAGCGTTGCCTGGGCCTCTTCCTGCTTGAGCTCCGCAGACACAGGGACACCTTGAGACACAGGGACACCTTGAGACACAGGCCCCAACCACCGCGCCCCCTCCCTCGGCAGCCAACCATCACCAGCTTCTTCCGGACCCAGGAGGTGGTGGACACCGACATAGTGGATCTTGTGGACCCTCCACGAGCTGCTTTGGACCTACCTCGCTCGAGAGGAGTTACCTCGGACCGAGCCTCTGCACTCTAGCGTGCCCGATGCTCTCGACCCCCCCATTGGCCACGATCACCTCATTAGCTCCAGATCCAGGACATGCTCCACCGCCATCGAGCTATCTTTCCGCGTGACATAGCTGAGGGAGACCTCTCGGCCAGACTCGTCAACCCCATGCTTGACATTTTGGAGAGTGGTATACCATCTACTCGGAGCTGATGTTGCTTCCGTGTTTTTATGTTCTTAGTATTCCATGACGAGTTTCCATGGAGAGTTTTGTATCACCCCAGTGAGATAGCTATATTTATGTTTTCATTCTGTTTTATTTTCCATTCCATGATGAGATATGCCATGGACATTATTGTACCACTTTGGTCTCATAGGCCCATTGGGTCTCTAGTAGATGCTTAATATATCTTTCTTTCTTTCTTTCTCTCTCTTCATGTATTCATGTATCCATGTACTCATGTACCCCATTTTTACTAGTAGCATTAGCTTCCCACTCTCCCTAGTTGCTGCTTCTGGATGCTCCCTACTGATGTATTGTAGGGCTAGATACTTACCTTCAGTTCTTTCTTTTCTTTTCCAGACAGTGTATCAGATGTTACATGGTTGTAACTTTGGTCTTATAGGTCACTTTGGCCTTTTGAAGACGTTAATATAACATTTCATTTCATTTCATTTCTCTCACCAAGAAAGGGAAAGGTAAAGAATCGCCACCCATCCCCACTCCCACCATCATCAACATGACCCTTGAAGAGGAGCAAAGGAGGAATACCCGGGCCTTACATGTACGAGTGTCCGGTCTAAAAGACCGTGATGATGCGGAAGGGGAAACCAAGGAGCTCTTCTCTATGATGGGCATTGAAGCCAGGCACACAAAGGCATGGAGAGTGGGAAACAAGAGAGAAGGTAGTGGTGAATCTTCTAAGGAGAGAGCACTTATCATTCGTTTCCCCTCCATGGAAGCGAAGAAGGACTTCTTGAAGAGACGTCCTACACTCAAGAAGACGGGAATATTTCTTGGAGATGACCTCACACTCTCGCAACTTGCCCACATGAAAGAAGTTATGCCCGAGATAAGGGCAGCCCGAGAGACAGGGAAAGTGGCCTTCTATAGAGATGGTAGAGTGGTGATTATGGAGAGGCGCTCTTCATGACGGCGTGAGACCTATGGGACTACACTCAAAGTTGCTACTTGGAATTGTAATGGATCTCTACGCCTTGATGTAGGGGCTTTTGAGGATAGTTTCACTGGGAGGGATATCATCTTCTACTGTGAGACGCATCAGGCTCTTGGACAGTCCATGCTACATGTTAGTGGATACCGATGGGAGACAGCTTGTAGACAGGAGACTCGTTCAGAGCATAGAGGACGGGGCTCAGGAGGAGTGGCAGTATTGTTTAGAGAGGAGCTACAGCCACTGATACATATAGTCCGCAAAGATGAGCAGGCTAGGTACATGTGGGTTAGACTGAGGGCAGAGACGGGCAGATATCTCTACATTGCTATATGCTATTTTGCTCCTAGTACATTAGTGTATGCATCACCTAGCGGGCAATCTCCCTTTTCTATTTTGGATGATGACATTTGGGAGTTCTCCAGGGATGGTGACATCATTCTCCTGGGGGACTTCAATGCCAGGACCGCCCATAACCAAACAATATTTTATGATACCTCAGAGGAGATGTTGAGGGAGCTTGATGTCAGGGATATGGGCCTATCTAGACTCTCATAGGATGAGGAACATACAGTGTATGGGCGGTATTGGATAGACATGGGGACTGCACATGGATTGGCCATCCTGAATGGCCTATTGAGATTCCCGACATCGGGCGGTTTCACTAGCTTTCCACCAGTACCCACCTTTACATATGGTCAGGAGACAGTGGAGTATACATATGCATATACTTACCTTGGTGTGGTTTTTAGTGGCCCACTATTTTCCTTGAGGAGAGCAGCGGAGACCAGATTGACCAGAGCTTATGCAGCATTGGGGAGACTAGAGAGGATGTGTTTGCAAGTTCAGTTTCAGGAACCTCGAACAAAGCTCTGGCTCTTTGACACTTTGGTCACTTCAGCCATGCTGTATGGAGTGGAGATATGGGGACCCTCAGTGGATCACCACAGCCGAGCTGGTAGCACTGATGGATGGAGACGTATGGAGAGGCCCTGGTTTCTAGGATTTCCCAGATGATTAGGGCCAAGGCCTTCGTACCACATGATATTATCCATGCAGAGATGGCTGCCCCCCCATTGGTAATAGAGGCACTCACTCGATCAGTCTCCTTTATACATAGCACTTGGGCTCTCCCTAGAGACAGATATGCTCGCTTAGCCCTGGAGTCTTCACGACAATTGGCATCACAGGGAGACGGATCATGTTGGTATGCACAGATGACAGCTTGGTTCCAGCTGCATGGCTTTAGTATGGACAGGCTACCTCTATTTCAGTACTCCCTGGATGCACCCTCCCTCTCTCTCACACGGGCAGAGATTACCATACTTATCAGGCAGGACTTGATTCAGCTGGACACTAGGAGGACATGGATACAGTCGACACACGAGCTTGGTACGAAGATGGCTTTCTATAGAGATCATCTTCTCCAGCTCACGCATGATGGGTTTGTGATTAGACCTAGCTACATGGATACTCATCTTTCTCATGGGGTACGGTGTGCTATTGGTCAGATGCGCACATCCTCACACCAGCTAGAGATTGAGACTGGCAGATTCAGAGGAGTACCAGCTGAGGCCAGTATTTGTCAGCTGTGCTAGATGGAGCTAGAGACAGAGTTACATTACATATGTCACTGTCCAGTATATTATGAGATACGAGGCTGTTTTCACTGCCTGTTTAGAGAGGGTTTCGGGCCACTTTCTAGAGTCATGAGATACCTGGATCAGAGATGCCTCGGATTATACTTGCTGGAGCTTCGTAGACATAGAGAGGGTCTCTTAAGAGGGAGGGGATCAGAGAGGGAGAGACACCTACAGAGGCAGATTACAGACTTCTTTCGACCAGAGATTGAGCAGTTAGGCCAGCAGGCATTGCAGATAGCCCCAGAGTATAGCCGCACCAGAGGTACACTGATTGATCGGGCTATAGAGCTGGGGCGGTCTAGGTGCCCCAAGATGAGAGGCCCATCTCGACATCGACGGAGACTACAACAAAGGATCAGGACCATACTAGCACGGCATGGGAGACGTCCATTTAGAGTACTCACCATGGAGGACATTGAGGATATCCGCCATCGACTGATGAGAGACATCTTTGGATAGTGATGTGTATGATGCTTACCTTTGTTGCTGGAGTTTTCCTCCCAGGTGTTATCCATTAGGAGCTCCTAGTACCGTACTTTTCCTCAGTTGTTTCAGTTTCAGTTAGTTGTTTAGTTGTTTTTAGCTTTTCTTACACAGACATTGTATCAGATCCACCAATTTTTGTAACCTTGTTGGTCTCATAGGTCATATTGGCCTTCTGAAGACGTTAATATATCATTTCATTCTATTTCATTTTCATTTCTCTCTCTCTCTCTCTCTCTCTCTCTCTCTCTCTCTCTCTCTTATATTGTTTATATATGGGCTCCACCGATCCATGATGATTCATGGTTGTATCCAGACACATGCACACTTTTTCTTTTGTTTCTTTTCTTCCGATGACCGGAAGAACACAGTTGTATTATTTTTTGTCTCATAGGCCGACTTTGGCCTCTCGTAGACGTTAATATATCTTTCTTTCTTTCTCTCTCTCTCTCTCTCTAGAGATAGCCTGCTTAGGCGCACAGAGAGCCAGACTCAGAGGCACATTACAGATTTCTTTAGTCCAGCCATCACTGCGCCAGATGGACCACAGCAGCAGCAGGACATGGATACCGCCCACACCAGGGGTACACTGATTGATCGTGCGATTGAGCTTGGGTGGTCCAGACGCCCACAACTACGGAGGGGGGCATCCCAACATAGACGGAGGTTGCAGCGGCAGATTCGGATTATTCTTGCGAGGCATGCGGGACACCCAGTCAGGGTGCTGACCACAGAGGATATTGAGGAGATCCGCCAGTGTCCGATGCAGCACATATTATGAGATGGAGGCACCTCCATAGTGTATTCCTCCGTCCCACATGATATTGTATCCCCTCACTATATTCCACTCACCTCCATAGCGTACCCTCCCCCCCCCCTCGCTATATTCCAGTTCCAGTTTCATTTTCTAGGTGCCAGTAGTATCATCTTTATTTTTCATTTTCTGGGTTTTTTTAAATCCAGCCATTGTATTAGATCCACCATGATGTAACTTTTGGTCTCATAGGTCATTATGGCCTTTTGAAGACGTTAATATAACATTTCATTTCATTTCATTTCTCTCTCTCTCTCTCTCTCTCTCTCTCTCTCTATTTTTCTTCACATCGACATTTAGTTTTGTGCGTTATTTTCGTCGCAACAAGTGTGCTGATTTTTGAGCATTGAAGTTACGGATCTCCCCTGAAGCTTCCGCATGTTCCATCTAGGACATGCTCCACCGCCATCACACCACCTTCGCACATACCGTGAGACAGAAGGGGACCTCTTTACTCAGTAACCCTATGCTCGACATACTTGAGAGAGGTGTACCCTCTACTGGAGGATGTTGTGTCCCCACATGCTTCATATTCCATGAAGAGAGTCTCTTATACTAGTGCTTCCCCCGATGTACTTCCCCATGATGATCATTGTCTCAGCCTCTACTTTCAAAGAGCTACGTTTGTACTTTTTTTTTGTTTTTTTTTGCCCATGATGAGACATACCATGGATAGCATTGTATCACTTTGGTCTCATACACCCGTTGGATCTTTAGGAGACGTTTAATATAACTTTCTTTCTTTCTTTCTTTTCGTTATACTGTTCTTTGTGGACCCTACCTTCAACAACGCACAATATCTCTGGGTGTGGCTATAGTTAACGGGGGACAGAGGCATCCACATTGATGTGCTATTTTGCACCGAGCCACTCCTCTTACCATTACATGGGGATATTATGAAGTTCTCACAGCTGGGGGAAGTCCTCTTGCTCGGAGATTGCAACGCTAGGACAGGGAGTCGCTAGGTCCCAGTACTTGATCTGGACAACCCTATTAGACTACAAGAGTTGGACATCATTGACACGGGGCATGTGGTTAGAATTGGACAGAGGATATCTTGTGGTTCGAATATTGTACTAGAAGTATATGGCACTAGGACTTGTTTGTGCATAAGTGGACTAGTGTTTGGCGACAACTAATGTAGGATACCAGTATGACAGTTCAATTGTGGCTATGGGTCTGTGCTAGGGTTGTTACGGTGGAGCTTGTTGCACTTTGTGACTAGATTCCTATTGGGATTCAGCTCTTGGATGAGAGTTGGATTAATAGTAAGCAATTGGATCTTTGTAGCACGGTCTTCAAAAGGAGTCTTACACTGGCCTAGGTAAGAGGCACTGGACTTGAGTAGATGCTATGTACATATGTGTGGATTTGGAGACTCGCTTACATAGTCTTGTCTCCTTTTGCATTCGCGAGAGGACATAAATTGAACAGTAGAGGGGAAGTATGTTACGTCCCAACATGCCTAGGTTAGGGCTAGGGGTGTGTGCTAACCTAAGACTAGGGTTAGGGTTAACCCAAGATTAGGGTTAAGGCGATGGTCGTTTGAAGAGTTGCGCTTCTCCCCCTCCTGATCCGTATTAGCATATATGCTATGAGTAGTGCCACATGTGAACATGGGCTAACCAAGGCCACTTTTCTCCCTTTGGGTTTTTCCCCTTGGATATTAGGTGTGAAAGGACACCACACTTATTTTATTGTATTATGATATTGTGGAGTCAACACCCTTGCTCCACACATCTTGTATCTATCCACTTTGAGTAGCAATCACCATCTCTCTCACTCTCTTGAGAGCTTGCTGCTGTGTACATCTGTGTGTGTTCTCTGTTTCTCTGAAACCCTAATCACCCAACAGTGGTATCAGAGCTGGGCTGCCCCCCCTCTGCCTATACAGTTTTTGGCGTCGGTTTCCTTTAGAATTCTCGCGTTTTTCCGTCGCCTGTGCAGTCCGTCCGTCGCCACTATGAATTTCCGTCAATGCAGTCTGTCCATCAGCCTTCTCCTGGGCACAGTCTGTCTGGGACCTCCTGCACCCGCCGCCCCTCCTCCCCCTTGTCTCGCTACATTGCCACCCATTTCGGCCTCCCCAACCTGCAGAGCCAGTGGAGCTCCCAGCCTTGCGGCCGAGCTCACATCACAGTGGGCGGGGCTCGGCTGAGCTCTGCCACACTTGTGGCTTACGTGGCAAAGCCCATATTTGCCCAAATTCCTGGTTCGGGTTTTCGTTGACGTACTGGTTCCGTTGCTCGTCTCGGTCGAGTTCTTGTTGCCGTGTTGGTTCTGTCCCCCGTCTCGGTCAAGTTTTCGTCACTATCTTCAACCGCGCTTGTCGCTGTGCCATTGCTTCTGACGCCTAGCACTGCCGCCTGTAGCACCTCCCGTTTGGCCACACTGCTCCTACCGTCGGCCACTGCACCGTGCAGTTTTTGTTCTGGTCTCGCTATTGCATTTACTCTGCTCTGGCCACTGTTTGCAGGCTACCTGCTCTGCTCTGGTCAGGCCACTTGTATTATTTTGGTCGTGGTTGCTGTAGCAAGAACACTGGCTGGCTGAGAAGCAGCTGCTCCCGCCTGTCGCATCAATCCAGCAGTAGCAGCACTGTGGAGCGGGGTCCAGAGCCCACCAAAACTTGCAAAGTTTATTCTAATCAAGTGATTTTATTACTTTTTTTGGTGCTTTTGTGCATACCTTGCTTCATTGCAAGATTCAAGTGCAGGCAACATTGCAGGGCAGCATTAGGGTGCAAGATTCAGAAAAAATTTGGGGATTTTTCAGAAATTGCACAATTGCATTTACAGGACACAGAAAATTGGGGCTTTTGTGGAATCATTGTTTAATCGCAAAATTGAAGCTCCTAGGTACACAAATTTCAGGGCTTTTGTCAATTATGTGCAACTCACACACAAATTAGTCCATTGGTGCTCAGAAATTTTAGGATTTTCAGCATTGCAGCTTGAAATTTAGGGCAAATTATTTGCAAAGGACATTGTGGTTGCTTGGCATTGCACTCCGGTGCATTTTGGATTTTGCTTGCAGGTGCTTTTTTATAGCATATTTGGTTGCACATGTTTGCATATCTCTTGGTGAAGAGATTTGAGCAAATGGCTGGAAATACTATCGACATATTCGGGGTTTTGTCCCAAGAGGACAAATTGGATGGTAGTAATTACTCCCTATGGAGTTTCATGGTCCGAAATGTACTTGTGGCCAAAGGATTATGGGGTTGTGTTAGGTGAATATATACGCCTTGTTCACATAGCACCTAACACGCCTGGCCGTAGCAACAGCACCCACTCCTCCCTCACAGGAGCAAAAAGATGGGATACTCGAGATGCCCAAGCGATGGCTTTGATTGCTTTGTTAGTAAAGCGATCAATCATACCGCATATTCGGTCTTGCAAGACCTCACGGTGAGCTTGGGATGTACTTGAAACCATGTATCAGGCAAAGAATGAGGCTAGGGTTGCATTTCTCAAGAAAGAGCTTGAGAACTTGGACATGAATGAAGGTGATAGTATGGCTGATCATCTTACGAAGATCCAGGAACGTCGGGAGCAGCTGCTCAACATTGATGAGGTCATTTCCAAGGAGGAGTTGGTTTCCAGAACACTATCATCTTTGCCAGAAAGCTACTTGAATTTTCACACATCCCTCACTCTATCTATGCGGGGTACCCTGAGCCAATCTTGTTTGAAGAGTTTGTTGGTTTGTTGCTACAGGAGGAGCAGAATCGGAAGAAAAAATCTTCTAGCATGCGTGGTGATGGGGCTTTTGTTGCCCAAGACAAGGGTATGGGAAAGCCAAACACAGTTTTCAGCCAAAGGCTGATTCGGGACAGCCTTCACAAAAGGCTAAAAATGATGCAGGCAAGTCCAAAAAGAAGGGCAAATGTCACTACTGCAAGAAGCTAGGTCATTACTTGAAAGAGTGCAAAAAGAGGCTTGCAAAGGAGAAGAAAAAGGAAAGCGGCATGGCTGTAGATTCTTCTTCATCACCTGCAGGAAAAGATGATGCATCTGTAAATCTTGTGCAAGATGAGTGGACTTTCATCACTTGCAGTTATGATGCATCTTTGGAGTATATGTCTCCCAGTCTCAATGAAACACATGACACATGATATTTTGACAGTGGTGCTTTTTAACACACCACCTCACGGAGGGATTTGTTTAAGAAGCTTATGCCCAGAAGGCAAGCGGGTAAGATGTGCAAACAATTCTTCTTATCCGGTTCAGGGTGTTGGTGAGGTGATCCTCACAACAGCAGATGGTGCATACTTATGTCTTTCAGATGTATTGTATGTGCCGAGGATTAAGAAAAACTTGTTGTCCGTCTCCTCTTTTGCTAAAAGAGGATATGCAGTCAACTCTGAGGACGACAGATGCACAGTGAAAGACCGTGAAGGTGGCTATGCATTAGTCACTTCCAGCACATTGTACCATGGTTTATACCAGCTTGACAGGTTTGACAGGAGAGAGCATGATGCGCATGTGGTTACCACTCTTACACCTGCCATGCACGAGGCAGAATTGTGGCATGCCAGGTTTGGGCATGTGAATTATGGTAGTTTGATGCTATTGCAAAGGCATAATATGGTACAAGATATGCCTCATGTAGAGCTGCCACCAAAACATGTATGTGAAGGGTGTATTTTGGGTAAGATGCATAGAAATGCATTCCCAAAACATGGATCAACAAGGGCTGTCTGGGAATTACAGCTTGTGCACAGTGGTGTGTGTGGTCCTATGAGGACACCATCTTTTGGAAAGCATCTATACTTTGTAACCTTTATTGATGACTACTCTAGATTTGCATGGGTGCGTCCTTTGAAGGCCAAATCTGATTTATTTGCATGTTTTTAGCACTTTGTGGCACAAGCTGAAAATCAAACAGGTTGCAAAGTGCAGACCCTCTGTACAGATCGAGGGCGGGAATACATGTCCATGGCTTTCAAAGCATTTATGGCAGAGAAAGGCATAAAGCATCAATGCACGATGCCATATTCTCCTCAGCAAAATGGTGTTGCTGAGAGAAAGAATAGGCCTTTGATGGAAATGGCTAGATGCATGGTTAAAGGCAAAGGATTGCCTCACAAATTCTGGATGGAGGCAATAATGTGTGCTACACATGTGTTGAACAGATGCCCTACCAAAGCATTGAAAACCATCACGCCATATGAGGCCTGGCATGAAAGGAAACCTAAAGTTGATCACTTCAAAGTTTTTGGACGTATAGCATATGCACATGTACCTCAGCAGTTGAGAGGTAAGCTTGATGATAAAGCTACTAAGTGCATATTTGTGGGTTATAGCAGTGCCAGTAAAGGCTACCGTCTCTTTAATCGTTTCACAAAGGATTTTGGACAGCAGAGATGTTGTATTTGCTGAAAATTCAGACCAGCCATTGGCTGAATTTTTTAAACAGCCACCTTCGGGTCCACATAACATGTGTGAAGGACTTCTCCCGTTGGGAATTGATGGCTCTACAGATCAGCCATCAACTTTGCCCAATGGACAGCATTTGGGTGCTCCAAATCAGCCCATGAATGAGCTCATTACACCTCAAAATGTGGAGGCAGCAGTGGAGCAAGAGCGGACAGCAATGGAGGAGGCTAGAGTTGTTCCTCGTTGGTTGCTCCGTACTTCACAGGAGAGCAAACTTGCAGCTCCACTTGGTAGCAGGACACGGGCTAGTTCACGTAATGCAAGAGAACACGCAGATATTGCTTGCATCAGTACACTGTGTGATGTAGATGAGCTAGATTCATTTAAAGAGGCTCATGAAGATGAGCATTGGATGCAAGCCATGCAAAATGAGATGGATTCTATTCATAAAAGCAACACTTGGGATTTGGTAGACTTGCCTGCTGGCAAGAAACCTATTGGCACAAAGTGGGTTTACAAATTAAAAAGAAAGTCTGATGGTACCATTGACAGGTACAAGGCCAAAGGATATGCCTAGCAAAAAGGCATTGACTATGATGATACTTTTGCACCCTCTTCTTGTATGGCCATAGTTAGATGTGTTTTTGCATTGGCTGCCCATCATGGATGGAAAGTGCATCAATTGGACATAAAATTAGCTTTTCTCAATGGGGATCTGCAGGTGTAAATCAGTCCATTTGTTTTGTGTTGCATGGTCAGGAAAACAAAGTATGCAAGCTTCAACAAGCGCTTTATGGTCTCAAACAAGCTCCTTGAGCTTGGTATGAGAAGATCCATACTTATTTGACCACGCAAGGATTTTGCAATAGTCCAATGGAGAGCACCCTCTATGTGAAAGAGGATCATGGTACTTTGATTATGCTCATTCTTTATGTGGATGACATGTTACTAACTGGGAATGGCATGGATAAAATTTCAGCATTCAAAGTTGAATTGCATTCGTCATTTGAGATGACAGATTTCGGATTGTTGCATTATTATTCGGGCATACAATTTGTGCAAATAGATGTTGGGATTTATGTACACCAATCGAAGTACATTCAAAAGCTATTGCACAAATTTGGGTTTCAAGATTGTAAGCCCATCTCTACTCTGATGGAGCTAGGGCTGAAATTGAGCATGTATGATGTTGGAGAGCCTTTTGATATGAGTGCTTACGGCCAAGTAGTGGGCTGCCTCATATATTTACGCAACACACGCCGAGATATTCAGTTTGGGGTTTCCCAGTGTAGCAAATTTATGCACAGCCTAGGTACAAAGCATTGGCAAGCAGTGAAGCGGATCTTCCGCTATCTTCAGGGCTCCCTGGATCTTGCGTTGGTATATCCTAGGGGCGCAGCTTGCAGTTACATGCTTACAGTGATTCAGACTGGACTGGTGATTATGATACACGGCAGTCCACCAGTGGGAATTGTTTCTTTTTGAGGCATTCATGCATATCATGGCTTAGCAAAAAGCAGCCCACTGTTGCCACATCTACTTGTGAGGCTGAGTACAGGGCAGCCTTTACAGCCACTGTAGATTGTGTATGGCTGAGGAGATTGATGACGGATCTCCGTGAGTGTCAGCAGACACCCACCACCATACTCACTGACAGTCAGAGTGCTATAGCTGTAGCACGAAACCCAGTGTTTCATGCACGCACTAAGCACATAGAGATTCATTATCACTATGTTAGAGAGAGGATTCATGCAGGGGAGATCACATTATCTTACTGCTCTACACACATAGTAACCAGAAACGGCGTTTCCGCCCTCTGGAAACGGTTCGGCCGTTTCCGGAAACGGAGACCGGCGGAAACGCCGTTTCCGTACATTTTTTTTTTGGCAGCCGGCATGTCGGTTATTTTGTAGTTTTTGAACCATTTAATTTTGAAAATTGGCAGTGCCACAGTGGGCACCTCTGACTCCCAAGTTTGATGATCATTGCTGATATGTATGACGTATTATGATCACAATTTGCAGCTCGCTATGTATGCTTCAGCCTTCAGCCTTCAGTTCTTTATGGTTCACATGAATTCGCCGCGACATCATACATGTCCATTATCTACATTCTGTTAAGTGTTATGATTCTAATGTCCACTTGAGTCTTTGATGTGTCTTGTTTGAGGTCTCTAGGCATGTTTTTTGCATCTCTTGACATAAGTTTATTTAATAGGATGTCTCTATGCATGTTTTTTACATGTCTAAAATAAATTCAAAAGAAACTCCGTTTCTTGCCGTTTCCGACCTCGCGGAAACTCGGAAACACTGTTTCCAACCCGGTCCGAACCGACCGTTTCTGCCGGTCCAGGTTACTATGTCTACACAGGACAATGTTGCAGATCTGTTCACGAAGGCGTTGCCTCGAGAGAAGTTTGAAGCTTTCCGTAAAGCTTTAGGCTTACTCTCCTACAGCGAGTGATTTGCCATCGACCTTGTACAGGTTCACATTGCCACTACAAGGGGGTTTATTAGCATATATGCTATGAGTAGTGCCACATGTGAACATGGGCTAACCAAAGGTACTTTTCTCCCTTTGGGTTTTTCCCCTTGGATATTAGGTGTGAAAGGACACCACACTTGTTTTATTGTATTTTGATATTGTGGAGTCAACACCCTTGCTCCACACATCTTGTGTCTATCCACTTTGAGTAGCAATCACCATCTCGCTCACTCTCTTGAGAGCTTGCTGCTGTGTACATGTGTGTGTGTGTGTTCTCTGTTTCTCTGAAACCGTAATCACCCAACAATCCATGTCGTTGCCGGCACCCCCCTGTCTTAGCTCCTCCACCTGTGCCCCCCATCCCCCCTCCCCCCCCCCTCCCCCCCTTGACCTACCCCATAGCCCTTCCCTGTTCTGTGCCGCCTCTGCCCTGCCCGGCCGACTGCAGCCTCTTTTCCGCCTCTGCCTGCCTGTGCCCCCCTCTTTTCTGCCTCTTCCATCTGCATCCCCCCCCCTCCCTTCACTTTCTTTCTGTGCCCATTTTTTTCTTCTTTTTTCTTTTTCGTTCTTTTTTCTTTTTTTCTTTTTCTTTCTTTCTTCTTTTTTCTTTTCGTTCTTTTCTATTTCTTTTGTTTTTCTTTCTTTTTTCTTTTTTCTTTTCTTTCTTTCTTCTTTTTCCTTTTTCCTTTTTCTTTGTTTCTTTCTTCTTTTTTCTTTTTTCTTTTTTCTCTTTTCTTTTTTCTTTCTCTCTCTCTTTTTTTTTTCTTTTTCTTTTGCCCCTTCCTTTCCTTTCTTTGCTGCGATCTCTAGCCCGCCCTTGTTCCTCCGGTAGCGCCCTCAGGTTGTGGGCATTTCTTCATTTTCTCGGCAAGTTTCGGTCTCTTCTGGTCTTCGTCCTCCCCAGGAGGACTCCATGGTAGCCGCTCCGTCTCCCTGGACCGAGGCCGCCGTTACCTGCCTTTCATATTTCTCAAGTGGACCTGCAGCTTCTCACTACGACTGTTGCATCTCTAGTGGCCTCCACTCTGGTATGCAAGATTGTCAATAGCCGCCCCGCGTGTGGCGAACTTAGAGATGTTCTTCAGGCTAGCCTCCTAGGTGCGCCAACGAAGATTGCAGACGGCTACTACCAGGTTGAGTTCAACTCACTAGCGGCGTCTGATCTTGTCATGCACCTGAGCCCCGTTGCACTGCGTATGGCTCATGCCTTGTTTGCACGGTGGCAGCACAGCTTCCACCTGGCATCCGACCCATTAGCTGGTGTTTCAGGCTTTTCCATGACAGTTTGCTTTCCAGGCCTTCGGAAGGAATACCTTCCTCTTCTCCCGATGATTGGTGGTGCCATTGGGGGGGAGATGGAATCCCCCCCACCGTTGCCTCGGCCCTCACACAAGCAGCCGGGATTCCATCTCTCCGCATCTGTGTTGCCTTGCCGGATTCTGTGCCTCACATGATATCTATTCCCAGTCTACGACCCCATTATGCAGCGAGTGGAGTATTCTGGCCTTCTAGGCCAATGCTTTATTTGCAGATAGATGGGTCATCTGGCCAGAGTTTGCCCTCGGCGTCAGTCCAGGCAACCGCCCCTGGTGGTCCCCCCTCCTACTTCTTGCTCAGATCCTCGTTAGGGGGCCGAGGGAGGAGCAGGTTCCCAGGCCGCTCAGCACACCAGGTTCCGACCATGGATGACCCATCAGCTAGACAGTGGTGAAGGGTTGCCCCCCACCCCGGTCACCGGCCGAGCACTAGAACTGAGCGTCGTCGCCGCCGTGCGCGCCAGGCTGGCAGCATGCAGGAGGATTCGGTTTTGTCAGAGAACCGTTTCGAGCACTTATCATAGCACCCGCCCACAGACGGCGGGTCTCCTCCTATCATGGAGAGGGTCCCGCCCCGGTGTGGCGGTTGATTCCTTGTTGTCACTTCTTCGCTGGCCCTCACTGCCCATTGGGGCAGGTTGACCCCACCCTCGCTTTGTGGAGCGTTCCCCAGCAGCCCTCCTCTCCGATGGATACCTCTCAGCAGCAGTCCTCTCCAGCCTCTCCACGAGCGCAGCCCTCGAGACAGAGTGGGATCTATAGTCGGTGGCCGCCACCATTCAGGATCAGGCAATTGAGCTATCGCATCATCTGCAGGATCTCCGGATCACCGACATTATTACTGATCTATGGCCTTTGGCCAGGATGGAGGTTGGTGGATCAGTCCACAGAGACCAGGGAGGGGAGATGGTGACCTCCAGCTTGGAGGTGCTACTTTTTGTGTTCATGCATACCTCTCTCGCCGTACCTCTCCCCCCTTCCTACAGATACCTCCATTGTGATTGATGGAGCATGGAGTATGCGTACTCTTGCGCTCGCGCAGAGTGGTAGTACATGCAGGGCAAGATCCACGCCCACTTGGCACGACTCCGCACCAGGACAGATTGTGACTATTCCCCGTTTAAGTCCGCCCCCAAGACTCTTCGAGTGGAGGGCAGTTCCGGTAGTTCTACCTCACAGAGAGATTGATATGAGGATTGTCTCATGGAACATTTAGGGCTTAGGGGGGCCTCAATGCTTTCAAAGACGAGGCATCCTTAGAGGAGAGCTGCATCGAGCTATGGTGGGGGGGCCTATCGACATTCTTTTCGTCCAGGAGCGTACCCACCGCTGCACGAAGATTCTACCAGGCAGGAGTCGTACTTTGTGGTCTCCATCCTTCAGCCCTTCAGGGACGTAGGGAGGAGTGTGTTGTCATAATGCACAGTGGAAATGAAGACAACTGATGTAGAGAGCAAAACACAGATGAAAGAGAGAGAGAGAAGTTGTGTAACTGTGCTATATACACCAAAGAAAATTCCAGAATATGCAATGTGAAGTGTGGGGGTAAGGGGGCCATTTGTTGGGTAGGAGGGAAGCTAGCCTGCACACACACACACACACACACACACACACACACACACACACAAGCACAGAGAAACGTGAGAGTGCTGGAAAGATGTACTCAATAATGATTTGAAATGAAAGTACAAGTGAGTACTAAAAGGGCTAGGCCAAAGTGCCCAATACACATAAGTGTGTTCACACCAGGAAAAAACCTGTGTCCAGTCACAGGAAAAAAGTGCCCGTGAGTACGCTGGGTTCACACCTGAACTAGCCGGGAGTGGACATGACCAACAAACCCCCCTCAAGTGAATGGTGTGAATGGGTAGTAGCAGGGTGATAAAGCTGTGAATGCTGCCCTGCACTATGCTCCACAATAAGAGTGAATACAGTGCCAATGGAAAAAGCAAGCACTATATGACAAGAAAAAGGAGAATCCCCAATGTCATAGTGCTAATGCTAGAGCACAGTAGTACATAAATGCATCACCAGAAATGCATGGCGCAGATCATGTGGACATCAACTGCATCAAATCAAGAGGCATCACATAATTCCCCCCCCCCGAAGGCAAGTACCAAATGCCAAAGCTGAACTGCATGTAATCGACATCAATGCTCCGTAAGTGCACCAGTGATAAGCATAAGAAGAGGTAGCAGATATACGCATGTGTAAAGGCAACAGGATCCAGAAGTCATACCTGTGAGACATGCAATGTAAGCTGCAAGAGGGAAACTGATCGATGGAGAATCCGATGAGGAAAAATCAGCAATGGTAGGGCTGATATAAGTAAAAAATTAGCAATGGGAAAAGCTGAAAATGGGGCTCGAGGCGGGCATCAGCCAATGCTCTGAGACGATACGTAAACTCTCAGCGATGCCATGATCAGTGGCATGTATGGCAAGTGTAAAGATGCATAATCTCACAATGAATAATATGCATGTGACATGTCAAAACCATGAGAGCAAGCCAACACTGGCCAAATGTGTAAAAGGCACTCTTAGTAAACATCACATGTGAGAAAGTGACAATGTCAACACTAAAGAAACAATCCCGCTGCAAGGGAAAAAAGCATAAAAGGCATCTCTCCAGTAGATATCACATGAGAGAAAGCGTCTCGCATAGACCAGCATAAGGGTCAACAAGCATAAGTGACCATGAGGCATCACCAACTGCATGTGGGCAAGTAGAATCCCCCCCTGAAATGCATCTGCTGGACAATGCATACCATGGAGTACAGACTATAAAGCATAGTCATCAAAAGCAATGGCATTAGAAGACATCTCTGCAGGCAATGAAGATGTAAGTGTCAAGGCTGACACACGTGTAGCCAAATTGGCCTGATCTGCACTTGTGGAAGAAGATACCAGCTTCTTCTTTTTTTCACTCTCAATACGCTTCCTGCATTCCTTTATGGTGTGCCCTGTTTTCCTGCAATAGTTACAGCGCTTTTTCTTTCAAGCTTGTCCTCTATCTTGGGAGGATCCGATGGACTAGGTTTAGGCCCAAATCTATTCCCATGAAAAGGAGCAGTCATTGCTGACTCAGCAGACATCATGTTGTTCCTGTTGGAACGAGATTGCTCTTCACTGAGCAAGAGAGTCACAAGGTTGTCAAAAGTGACCTTATTAGGTGCATTGTCAGCCAACAACCGCAAAGTGGGGCCAAATGTCTGATAAGAGTCAGGCAAGTTATGCAAAACTGTCTGAACAAGATAGCTATCTGTCAAGACCTCATCAATGTTAATGAGCTCTCGTAGGTCCTTCACATGCGTAAGGTACTGATCGATAGAGTCACCTTCAAGCATGCGGTTAGTCTCAAGCTTGACGCAAAGGTAAGCTACACGAGTCTCATGGCGACCTGAATACAATGCCGCCAAGGTATCCCAAGCACCCTTTGTAGTGGTGCAAGAACGAATGTGCGGAATGATATGCCTGCGGTACGAGAGAGCAATCAATGCATGGGCCTGAGCATCCCTAGCATCCCAAGTACGCTGCTGCTGAGTAGGAGGAAGACAAGGAGGTGGACCTGCATGAGGGTGAGCGGGAATCACTTCACCTTCCGCTGGAGGAGGTGCAAGAGGACGCTCCTCGGTGCCATCCACATACAACCATACATTTTTGGCAACCAAAACATGACGCATCCTATAAGCTCACATAGGATAGTTGTCCCCATTGAGCTTGTCCTCTTAAGATAGCATTCCAAAGAGGTCATTATTACTGTTGGCCATGCTAGCATAGCAAATCTGTCACAAGTCACCAAGAGTAGGCAATGCCCAGCAAAACCGTAAGAATGCGGGAGATAAATAGCAGGATAACCAATGGACTGAAAGGCAACTCCTTCACCATTAGAAATACATATGCACGTCCCAAATCTGCAATTGTATTGTACGATGATGCAAATCTGTCAAAGTGTCCACAATGGCATACATATACTGCAGCAAACCACAAATTTATATACATGTGCCATGAAAAACACAATCAGTTGACACCTGTAAGAGGTGCAAGTGCTCCAATATGTAGAAAAGCCCTAATTTTTAGGTAACTAGTTAGACCAAATCTGAACCGGATCTGCACTTATAAATTTGCTAATGCGATTGTCACCTGTACCAAGTGCTACAATGCCAAAAAATTGGGGGAAATGCCCCAATGCCAATCGAATGTCCCTGTAATACCCAAAAAATTGGGAAAAATGTCCATATGCCAACCAAACGTGCGTGTAATATCCAAAAATTTGGGAGAAATGTCCCATTGCCAACCAAATGTGTCTGTAATACCCAAAATTGCTTGCAAATAGTGCCAATTTCTGCAAAATAGTGCCAATTTCTACAAAATCGTGCCAATTTTTACAAAATTGAGTCAAATTTTTCACATCCATTTCTCATTATATCTCATTCATTCAGATCTTATATTATTCATTCACATTCTGATTCACATGACATCTCATCTCATCCATTCGCTCATATCGGCTTCATATCCATTCACATTCATATGTGCATTCATTATTCCACATACACATCCACATTCACATCTACATCCATACATCCATTTTCACATCCACATTCATACATCCACATCCACATCTACATTTATATATCCACATTCACATTCACATCCATACATCCATATCCACATTCCACATTCATACATCCACATCCACATTCACATTCACATCCATACATCTGTATCCACATTCCTCATCCTCATTCACATTCACATACATCCACATCCACATTCCATATCTACATCCATATCCACATTCAAGTCTCATTTCATACAATGCATCCATCTCCTCATTCATAGCTTTCTCCCAACACACATTTTCAATAGTCTCATCAAAACATGTGGGTTCTACAACCTGCACAACGTTTGTCATATAAGCATAGTGATGTGCTAGATAACCATCATAAGTCAACCTCTACACACAGTTTTTGACTCTTCCAGATCTTCGTAACTTTGCATTTATGCTTTCCATAGCGTTCTTCACATAGGTGTCCTCATTGTTGGAATCCCAAGCTCCTCATCAAGACTCATCTCCGAGCCACTAGATTCTCCATCAACAAGAGAATGCCCTGCAAAAATATCAGGCATACAAAGGGACTCAACCACTTTTTCTTCGCCTTTATGTGATGTACCAACTACATTTTCAAGACTGGTATTATGACGCAGCCTGCCACTCCATGGTCTATCAATAGAACCGCTAGATGAGGACTCTCCTGGTCCACTCAATGAATGTGATTGATGACTTGCATTCTACGCAACCACATTTCCACTGCTGGTCCGCCAGCCTAAAACAGGCTGACAACAGCTCATGCTCACGACAAAGGAGGCAGTCCAGAGTAGATTGGAGGGATTTTAGGAGCAAGAGAGGAGTCTGAGGAGGTGCCTAGCCTCATTACAGTGTCTACAGGAGAGTTCTCGAGACAGCCCGTGGATTGAGAGTCAGATCGCTGCCGCCCGCACGGAGATTCGGTCCATTGAGGAGAGGAGGGTGGAGTATAGATACCATTCCAGGGCTTCATTCTGGACTTAGGCTGGTGAAAGAGTTACTGGAGACTTCTTTGAGATAGCCGGCCCTCATAGGAGGAGAGATGATATCCGCAGGCTACGTGGCTAGGATGGAGCTATTGTTTCTGATCCCCCACAGGTGAGAGCCATCGCCACGGATTTCTTCAGGTTTCTTGTCACTGGTGCCCCATTATCCCCCAGGTGATGGATGCGCGCGAGAGAGTGTGGAGGCACACGAGAGAGGTGGTTTCCCCCTCTCTTCGGTCTTTCTTATTGCTCCCCTCTCTTTGGTCTTTGTTATTGACCCCTTTCACTACAGAGGAGCTTGTGGAGGCGGTGAAGGCATTACCCAGGGGCGGATGGGCTTCCTGTTTCTCTCTTTCTTCGCCATTGGGACCTCATGGAAGGTGGCCTTCGCCTTGCCTTCAATGAGATTATGCTCACAGGTGCCATCCAAGAGAGGCTCACAGAGGGCTTGATACACTTGATTTCCAAGGAGGGTGGTGATAGATTGGAGATCTGGCACTCGAGACCCATCACCCTTCTAGGGACGGCCTACAAGATTTTGGCCAAGGCCGTCAGCAGAGCAGGCATCTTCAGTCTTCCCTCCTAGACTTTATCCACGATACTCAGATTGGTTTTGTTCGGGATTGGAGTATTCTGGACAACATCTTTATCTTTTGGGAGGCGACAGCTTCGGCCAAGATGCATCAGCAGGACCTCATTGTGCTACTCCTAGACTTTGAGAAAGCTTATGACAGGGTGGATTGGAGCTTTCTGGAGGGCACTATGAGATGGATGGGATTCCCCATGGAGTGGATTTGTAGAGTCTCAGGACTTTATTTAGCATCTCACAGCTAGGTTCTCATTCAGGGAGCCCAAGGAGACAGATTCCCCCTTTCCCGCTCAGTTCGACAGGGCTGTCCTCTGGCACCGTACCTCTTTCTATTTGTCATCGAGGCCACGAGTAGTTTTCTCTCCGCCCAGGAGACCGGGCTTCAGAGATTGCGACTTCCCCTCCGCACACAGGAGTTGCTGGACTCAGAGTTTGCAGATGACACAGCAGCCTACCTTGCTGGAGATGTTGGGAATCTCCAAAGATTCGCGAAGGCGATGGAGATTTTCTGGCGTGCATCAAGAGCACAGATCAACTGGCACAAGTGGTGTGGTTTTTGGGTAGGCTCAGCACCCACCCTGACTTGGCGACCAGTTGACGCTTTCCAGTGGATCCGGAGGGGCACTCCAGTCCGATACCTTGGTTACCAGGTTGGCATTGATCTCCCCCCCGAGCAACAGCTCGCTTTGCTTCTTCTGAGTATTTGAGGTTTAGCAGCGGAATCTTCACATCTTTGCTATGGACAGGGCATCGACCCGGATCATCACTTGGGCCACCAAGGCTAGAGTGGTCAAGACTTACGAGGAGGGTAGGGGAGGCCTTGCCCTTAAGATCTCCCACCATCGTATTGCAGAAGTACCAGTCACAGCCCCACCTGCAGGTGTCTGGCGACGAGGCTCATGCCAGTGATGGGAGATTTGCGGTAGCATAGCAGCCTGACACATCTGGCATGCTAGATGTAGCGAGGCCATCGAGGGTACCCACACTCCGCCGGCCGAGACACTATCAGGAGCATATGGCTCTACATCATTCACACCCTCCGCAGTCAGTGGGGGAAGCTGTAGGGAGGTTCTTGTGGAAGCGATGGGAAGCCTTCTTGAGATTGTGGAGGCCTGGCTCTTTCCTCACAGATAGAGGCGGTGACCGTGTTTGGCATTACAGACCACCTGTGTGGTTGTTTCCTCCCCCTCCCCCTGTATGAGATAGCCTTCTCCTCATAGAGCGGCCAGCCGGAGGAGAAGCATCTCTCCCCCTTATGATCACTTGTTTTCCCGCCCTTATATGAGGCAAGTTTGTATTTAGCCCTTCGTGGTTGTACTTAGCCCTTTGTGGCTGTTTTTTCTTTAACTAATTGAAGGATCTTTTCCCTGGAAAAAAAAAAAGATTAGGGTTAAGGCTTAGCTGGGGCGTGGGGAACTGGAGGTTCACACGTGGGTTGATGCTAGCAAAAGGAGGTCTAGATTGGCTAAAAGCTTAGAAATAAAGTAGGAAAGCTAATAAATGAAGCAAGGGCCAATAAAAGCCATGTTATTAGTATATAAATGACCTTGGGGTCACTTATTAGACACAAGAGGTCAAGTAGTCACGCGGTGGCCTGGGGCTACCAAGGGAGCGTGCAAGATCTCGTGGCCATGGAGCTTCAAGGTGTGGGGTTCATGCCATCGGTACCAATTAGGCTCATAGCAATTAGACCTCAGGCTCGGGGCTGGTTCGAGGTACTGAACCTACTGTTGGGTGGTGAGTCGCTAGCCACAATTTGTTGTGGTCAAGCAATGCATACGATGTGAGGTCTATGAAACCTCGTTATGGCTGGCCGTTTCAGGCTGTCCGGCCGGCTTCATGGAGTGGGGGTGATGTCCTGAGGGAGTCGAGTGACATGGCCTTTGGGACTGCTCGAAAGCACATGAGGTTTGATGGAGGATTCTCCACTTGTTTGCTTCCGTACCCAGCCCTTTCCACTTTGTCACATGGGGCACAATTTCTTGGGCCACATATGGCTCTATGCTATGAGGAGGATGGCATTGGTCTCATCCTGCAGTTCACACTTTCAGACCTGGGCCATCCATTGCTTCCTTAATACCAGTCCCCAGTGGACCTCAGAGGCTTGTGTGAGCTAGAGGTGGGAGCTCATCAGCAGCATTGCCACTTGGCACATCTGGCGTGCTTGATGCAGCAAGGCCATAGATGGAACTCCCCACAGGCTCCCGTGAATTTTTAATGGCTCTGGGACAGCTTTTGGCCTATTAAGACTTTGGTTGCTTGGACACTGTAGCCTCCTAGTGGGCACATGGATGTTGGGCCGATTTCATGCAGTTGGTGCGGTGCCCTCAAGGGGAGCATTCCCTCCTTGGGTTTTTGCTTTTGCACCTCACTTACGTGTTCGTAGTACTTTGCGTATGAACTGATGGAAAAGATTTAATGTACACTGCTGGGATTTTCTGTATGGAAATCTCTTGGCTTGACAATTTGGTGAGGCTATGTACGATGTTCAATTTTGCCTTTTCATCTAACATGCTTGTTGACGTGAAGGTTCTTGCACAGACTCCATCTGCAAATGGGATGCCTGATAAAGGCAGGGGTGCACAGTGGATTCCAGCCATTCAGCAGGTGACCCCAATGGTTACGCTTTTAGTTGAGAACTGTATTAGGACTTTCTGCACAAACAATCTTTTTTAGTGAAATGTTATTATAAGTGCAAGGCTTATGATTATTATACGACTGACTGTAGTTGAAGCCATGAATTGTCTGTAAGATGATTGAATTTGTCTTGCACACTAAAAACCTCATTTTCCTCTTGCAGGGTTTGCCAAATCAAGAGTGGATGTGGAAATCTAAGCCTACTGGTAAGTTATTTGTTGGATTTCTCTCGAAAAAAAAATAAAATCTGAAGAAGAGACCTCGTCAAAAATTGAAATATGGGAGTAATTGTTTATCTGCTGTCTGGGTCCCGCTCATTTTCTCTAATGCTATTGCAGGTTCTTGACTGATTGAAGTGAAAGTACTTCAAATTATAAGTGGTAATGTGGGGAGATTTCTACCAGAACTCGTGTCTGCCAATTGGGCAGTGGAAGCCAATGTCACTGGCACCCAAATGTGGCAGAAGGTAAATTTCTTGTGTGGAAGCCATCCTTGTGCCATCTTAGTGGAAACACAAGAAATGCAAAAAGCCATTTTTGACGAGTATTGCGGAACTAGTGGAAAGAGTGCATTGCAATATACCCAGTTTCTGCCAGCCTTTAGACTATGCTGAGGTCTTAGAAGAAAATGTGGAAGTGCGGGTAGGATCTGTTTTTCTTTTTCATCTTTACGCTGATTTGTAGAGTTTTGTTCTTGAAGAAGCTTTGGTGTTCTTCTTTTGAATTCCAGCTGGCCATAAGGAAGGTTGAACTGCAAAATTTTGTGGTTTTTTGAAAACAGAAAACATGTCGTCTTTACTGAGCTAAACAACTGTGTTAGGAAGGCAAGAATGAACCTGTAAATTATCAGCTGTCTGGACACAACTGAGTGTCACATATGAATGCATGTAAGAACTAGCTACGCCCACCTCCCCTTCCTTTTCTTCTGTGTGTGAGACGGCTGCTTTAATGCCTATAAATTTGGACATATTCAATATGGTTTTGCAAGTAAGTGATTTATCATCTATTTGGTCTAGCAACGCTCGCTTCCACCTCACTACTTACTCATTGAACTTGAAAGAGCTTGCCACCTATTTCTACAAACCTTTAGTCTCATGTATGCACAGTGCGCGCTTTCCCTGAAATTCCACAATTGCCATCAAGAAGAACACACAAAGAAAGTTATAAAACTACGAACATGTACGATCCAATACAAAACCTAGAGACACGTCGCTCAATCTGTAGTTAATTCTGATGGCAATGTGAACAAAGGATTGTCCAATGCAATGTGTACATGTGCATATGCATGTTTTATTCAAAGAAAAGGCTATTATATTAAGAAATTATGAGAAAGTTACATAGAGTAGAGAGCTTTAACCAACATCTTGTCTTTAGTTACCACCGAATCTCTTATCAGCTTGGGACTGTATTTGTCACTATCATCCGACTTTGTACCTTCATGTGCAGCTATGCAATCTTGGAATCCAGATCCTTCAACCTCCTTTGCATGTACCTTTCGCCTGCATGAATCAGATGGTATTTCAGCCAGATGTGCTGAGTAAGAGAGCTGTTAAAAATAAAATCCGATTTGTTTAACCACAGTAACTAGAGCATCTCACATCTCAATACAGACCAAAGTTCCATAGTACATCCTATACTTTCTCCCAAGATCAAAATTTTCCACTCCAAGGGTACGCCATTCCAAGACTTAATATAGTTAGCAAGAGACAAAACATTGTTGGGCCTGAGGACAGTGCATGAAAATATGCATGTCATCCTCCAATCCATGGCATATGTGACATTGGCCATCCCCAATCTTGCATTTGAGAGCTTTCTGTTGTGTCCATAAGGCTTTGTGCATCAACAGCCAAGCAAGGCATGTTTTCTTCGGTTCAACATATTTGTTCCAGAGTTTATTAAAAAAGGAAATACCAGTGAGTTCTATCCCACAAGAGATTCCATCTTCTATTTAGAGTGCAATGAACATGTTGAGAGCTTTTCCTAGCCGGAATGGGGAGTCTAGCTTGTGTTTTCCACTAGAAGGCTTTGGGTAGAGGAGGGTCTCTTATAGAAAGAAGGCAGTAGTCTTGATTGGGACCAAAGGCTAATTCTATTTTCGATCAGCTCGAGATCATCATTTGAGACATTGAACAGTCTGACTATGCCAGGGATGTTACATACTTCCCCCTTTTAAGAACTTACCTCCTAAGGAGTGAAGTCAATTGGACAAATCCCTCAAGATTCATCCATAACTCATTCAAGATCCCAAGTCAATAGTTAACCCTTTCAAATGTTATCTTTTACAAAACTATTCAAGATCCCAAGTCAATAGTTAACCCTTTCAAATGTTATCTTTTACAAAACTGAGAAGTGTATGTAATAAGATCTTAATCATAACAATAGCAGTCCAAAGTTCGCTATGTAACCAGCCTTTGTATTTCTTTACCCCAAATTTTGCAAAGTATACGATCAAACTTTGATCCATCTCTTGAACAAGTTTCTCATTACACCATCACTGACTCCTCCATGAGACATTTAGGTTCTCCAACTTAATAATAGCGTACATGAACCATCATTTACTCCTCCATGAGTCATTCAGGTTCTCTAACCTAATAATAGCTTACATGAATATCCTTGTTTTTGGCAAAAACCTTTCAGTCTACACCAAGCTAACCTTAACATAAATTCATGAGGTCTCTATCAAGAAGTCCTAGAGTCCAATTACCCAAGGTAATGTCAAGACTTTAGAGTGTCAATCTCAAGTTTGTGTTTGTATGCTCTCAAGGTAATATCTATACACACAATTCTCTTCTTGGTGTTTTTTCACACAATATGAATGAGTAAACCAATGTCATCCTCTTATTCTATTACCATCAACCAGCACCCCAGGGGGTCAAGGTAAAGACCTTAGATCTTGCCATTGGTCCAAACCCTAACTAGTTATCGAAGAAACTAAGTGTAAGGACACCTAGCACCAACATCCAAGTCACATGTTAAGGCACTACCCTTAGTAGAACTTCTACCTTTTAGTGATCCTTGGCTTTTAGAACCTTATGGTTCCAACTCTTTCACATATGCCTATTCACCAATGTTACATGGTGCTGATGAATTTCATTAGGGTAGGTACCATTCCCAAATCTATTTCAAAAATAAGGATCCATGTGTGACATTTTTGGACAAACCAAGACCTAACTAATGGACTTAAACACTTTCTAAGGAGGGCACCTCTAGTGAAAAGTGAATCCACATCACATATCCACTTACAGCCGATTTTGGACAACCTCTTACCTAACTCTTGATCTTGGCAATCACCATTACCTTGATTGACTTACGGTTAACTAATGAGGATTATAAGATCACTCAACTATCCCAATAAAGAGAGAATCCTTTTTTAAGTTTCTCATGATGTGTAAAGTGGGATAAGGCTAGTAAGCCTATATCATTGTATGATTCATTGTGAATGAATGCAAAAAGAATTGAGTGTTGAGTGTGCAATCTCTCTCTCACTGATGGAGTTCTTAGTGTGGCTTAATCTACCTTAATTATGTTGCTTAATCTATGTCTATCACCATGATCAATCCCCTTTTAGGATTGTTTAACACTCTATTTGGCCTCTTTTTAGTGCCATTAACCACTCCCCACATGTCTTTTTCTATGAGACACATTTGCATTCTGATGTGCCAAGTATGGTACTTGGATCCATCAAATTTATTTGTTTTATCAAATATTTTTCCCACCATATTTTCCATGGTACTCAACCTTACACACACACACACACATACAC
Organism: Cibotium barometz; assembly: GCF_041138505.1. Taxonomy (NCBI): domain Eukaryota; kingdom Viridiplantae; phylum Streptophyta; class Polypodiopsida; order Cyatheales; family Cibotiaceae; genus Cibotium; species Cibotium barometz. Next base: position 51,149,475 of record NC_141075.1, read on the forward strand.
ACAATGTTCCCAAATTACACAAATAGGGAAGTCCTTTATAGCTCTAGGACTTTACAATAGAGTGTCTTTCACCCAGAAATGCTTTACTCAAGTATCCCTTCACCAAATAAGTGAAGATGTGTACACATAAACTTTGGCCACTGCAGGTAGTTTGGATTTGCCTTGATCTTGAAACTTGTCTTTGAACCTTTGGATAATGCAATTTGAGCTTTGGTTTTAGTGTGTAAATATCTTGGCATTTGGCTAATCCAACAGAAGATACGGCTTGGCTGATTAAAAGGAACCTAAGCCAGTTCAAACTGAAAAGCCACCCCAAGTGGAAGAACCTTCTTCCTCTCACTATATTGGCAAGCAAATATCACATCAAACCAGTGAGAAACCCTTTAGTCATCTCTTTATGGAAAGCATGGAATTCTGTAAAAGAGAATCTAACACTCTCAGGGAAACCTAGCGGGATTCCATGTGGTGGCCAATGATGCCCTTCCCCCCAGTGGAAGAGACCAAGGCTGACTCAACTATTAGGCTTCACAATGCTGGCATTTGCTGTTGGTGGGACGTGTGGGATAGTTCTTGCAAGAGCTAGTTTTCCAGCCATTCTATCTGCCAGGTTAGCAACATCTAGGATGCCCAGTCCCCCTTTCCCAGTTTCATTGCAACACTAGTCCCATCTCACCTTGGGGAATTTCTTTAGCCATGGGTCCCCCCCCCCCAAGACGTTTCTGTATAACCTTATGACCTGATTCAGGTCCTCATGTGGGGGTCTCTAGCAACTTAAAAAGTAGATCAGTGAGGGGATAATGAAGTGATTGATGATCATTCTCCTTCTTGCAAGGTTAAGTTGTCTTTTTTGCCATCTGTTTAGCTTGGTTTGAAATTTGTTGAGTATCCACAACCATCTCTGTTTGATAGTAATTTTGAAGCCCATTGGGATACACAAAAGTCTTAATATCACCGCATCATCCAGAGTGTTACATCGAGCTTGCAACAACCACTCCGGGGTTTATCAATTAATGTTCTAATCCTCATTTTTTTGGTGGTTGATGACCGACCCTGATGCTCTACAATATATGTCAAGGCATGACCAGAAGCATTTAATACTCTTCTCTGTATTGGAAACCATTGCATTAGTATCATCTGCCAACATTTGTGTACATAGTTGCTTCCCATTGGGTACGACAATTCCTTGCATCTTTCCCTTATCCATATTGTCCTTGATAAGCCAGTTCAGTCCATCTATTTTGCAATTGCATAGAGTGAAGGTGCTAGGTGGCATCCTCGTCTGATGGACTTGGTCAGAGGGAGGGCGTCAGAAAATGACCCATTAACATTGATTCTGGTAGTGGCATTGCCAAACAGGGTTCTCACCATCTGGATGAAATGTTTGCCTGTACCCATGTGTCTGAGAGATTCCAACACATAATGCCAGCTTAATCTATCATTAGCGTTGTCAAAGTCAATTTTGAAGAAAATATAATCGTGATTAGATTCTTCACCAAAATCCATGCCCAGTTGGCGGTTGTTGAAAAAGCTTTCCGGTCATGCGCATAATTCAAGTTCTATGCCAAGTTTTGGCCTTGGAAACATAAGGAAAGAGTACGATTGGTTCACTTAGAAAGAGGGAGAATTGGTTGTTTCTTATGTGCAAAAGTTGTGGAAAAGTACTTCTCAAAGTTACTCCTTTCATGCATATTCTAGAGGATGAGAAGATGCAAAAGTTTGAATCGAGTTTCTTGTCTATCACGCAAAGGACTTAAGGTTGACCAACTCTTCCCTTACCATCGTCAATTTATACATCAATTGGTTACAAAATTAGATCTTTTGTAGCATACATAATGGAAAAGGAAAGGATGTCCAAAACTTGCAAAATCATGCACAACCACCTAAAGATGAATCGAAAGGGTTTCACAAAAACCTAAAATGTATGTGAAAAGGTGGGGGAAAAAGGTACGCACTTATGGGCTTTCTAATGAGCAAAGGATTGCATTCATGAACGCAAGTGCTTCATATGTGGTAGCAAGGGCTATAGAGAATTCAAATGCCAGTATGTTGTGAAGGCATACAAGGAGAAGGGTTGTGAAGATAGAGAACAAATGAATTTAGTTCTTGATGTTCAAGGAAACACAACTCATACACGTGGGGACATGATGATATGTAAAGCATGGGGCCAAATTAAGGATCAACCTCCACACTTACGTGGGGACATGATGATATGTAAAGCATGGGGCCAAATTAAGGATCAACCTCCACACTTCTATTTGATCGACGTATAATCTTATCTCGACAAAAATGGCGGTCCCTTGGGTTTACTTGATACCTTAAGATTATCATGTTGATTTGATACATGGTAGTTCCCTTATAAATAGGCTCGTTTACACTGTAAGTGTGAGCCAACATGAGAAGATTATAAGCAAAGTGAATGAGCTGCTTGAGAATGGACCAGTACTGTTGAGTTCTTTACCATATTTTTGGGTCACTGGTGGAGTGGATGGGGCATTGAAGTCTCTCGAAAAGAACTTGGGTTCAAGCCCCCATCGTGACCAAGGAATTTTAAAATATTGTATATGGGAACGAGTCTTAAGAAATAGTCCTGGAGTCGTGGAGTGGATAGGGTGTTGAAGTCTTCGAAAAAGAACCTAGGTTCAAGCCCCCACCCTGACCAACAATTGGGCGTAGCCACTTGGGCTCGAGCACCCATTGTGGTGAAGTGAATGTCTTGTGGTTAGGCCAGGTGCAAGTCTTGGGTGATTTTGATGACATAGATCCTCCCCAAAAATAAAGGTCTTGAGAAACTCTGAGGGTTTACAAAAATAGTGAATTCTATTTACAAAATATTCTTAACAAAGAACTCTACACAGAAAAAACAGTGCAGGAACTTGATTAAAAAATAAGTATCACGGTACATATAACAAAACACACTAGTCTATCAAGAGTTTATCTTCCTACAGTTCTCCCGGATCTCTCCATCGGATCCTGTGAGGACACTGATGGAGCTCAATTTCACCATAGATTTCTTGAAGTTTTCGAAGAAATCAGGCTGGCTATACGAGAAGTCGTTGACGAGAGAGGCGGTGGGGCTGGAGGGGGTGCTGAAGAGGACCTGGTCGGAGTTGAGGAGACCCTTGGCGAGCTCCAAATTGATAAAGTACTGGCTGTTGAAGAGGGTGGGGCTGAAGAGGTCCAGCGGAGAGAGGTTGTTGTCGCCGCCCACCGGCGGGCACGCCGCCGCCAGCCTCACCGCGAAGGTTGCTTCCAAGCTGGGGTCCTGCTTTCCGCTGCCTGCCTGGTTGTACAGCCTCTGCCTGAACACCGCGCACCTCGCCAGCCCGATCGTGTGAGCTCCTGCGATTCGGGGGGGTCAATGACAAGTAATAATACGACTCGATATATATTTACTTTTTATTTTGTTTAAATTTTTTCTAGCTAGTATCTGAGTAACTTAAAATAAATGATAATCTTATTGTATTATGGGAAAACGCCCTCCTCATTCCTTGATTATAAAGTTTATATGATGCCAATTTATTCATTGATATCATGGGGCAAATAAACCTTTCACTATCCTTATTCACATATCTTTTTTATTTTGGAAGGAGCCAAGAAAATAGGGAGAAATAGTCCACCTAAGGTCAAACACCATATTTGCTACTCTAATCATTATTATATGACCAAACCTATATCCAAGAAGGAAGCAAATATGCTGTCATCATATGTGTTTGCACATTTTGCATTTGTATTCCTATGCTTGTATGTTGGCATTTTAGTAAATAGGGAATAATCTCTCATTAAAAAAACAGTGTTACCATCGATGGTATTACCTGATAAAACCACCAAATCAAGGGTGGAAAGGCCTTTGGCTGAGAAGCTAGAGATGAGGGTGTTCAAGGTGGAGTTGGGAGCAGGGATGTTGGTGTTGGCTCCACTAAAGCTTGCAGTTTTTGAATCTCTCCTTCCAAGGGGCACATCCCATCTTGGGCCCTTTAACTGCAAAAAATGATGATGGAACACATGCAAGGAGGACGTTAAAACCACTACCTTTGCAAGTTGTGGGGGGTTCTTATTAATGCAAAGTGTAGGTAACATGGGGTACTGTTAATGTAATGTGTATGTGTATGTGACATGTTGGAGCGTTGTATGTAAAGGATGTTTCTTTCTATATTAAAGCGACCCCACCTATGTACTTCATTGATTGTTAAAGCGACCCCACCTATGTACTTCATTGATTGTTAAGTGATCCATGCACTTTAGTTCATCTTTGATGTAACTAATTGGGAACCCGTGCGAAGCACGTCTTTTGAGGCTTCCAAAATTAAATGCTAACCAAACCTCCTCTTCCCCTTTTAGAACCTCCAAATTCTTACCACATGACAGCTTTGTGAAATTTTTGCCACGTGGAAGCTTTGTGAAATTCTTACCAGATAGAGATATTATGTAGATAGATATATTATGTATTCATTGAGTGGCAAAGGATTATGCTTAGGAGCGAGTACCAGTGCCACACCGTCACGAGAGGCCAAGGCAAGGATGTCAGCGCATGAGACAACACCAGGGCATGCGGCCTCTACGTTGCTCTTGATGCCGTCGATCACCTCGAAACCCCTCACAGAGTTGTTGTTGGGTCCGGCAGTCTTCTCGCCTTGGAAGGTGGGCGTGTCATCCAGCAAGATTGATGCATCGCAACCCTAGAAAAAGCAATCACATTGGTTTATATACACATGCATGCAAAATGTGAATGATTGTATAAGCTCACGCCGTCAATGCAGTACACAATTATGCGTCGTATATATTGGGTACTGAATTTTACCTGCACAAAGCAGTCATGGAAGTTCAAGCGCAAAATGGAGGCTGCGAGCCGGGCCTCCTTCTGCACAGCCTGCTGCATGCCTTCGAGCACGATCGCCTCCAGCTGTGGGCATGTTTTGGAGTAGAAATCAGAAGTGAGCTGAGCAGCAGTAGACATAAAATGCAGCATGAAGAGAGCCAGGACGAGGCGAGGCAACATCTTGATGGTGGTGGCGGCCATCATCATCATCAGCATCCAACGGTTATCTTAAGCACTCCACACGTTCAATCTACTCTCCGATCAGAGGAGCTAGTTGCCTGCAATCCTTGACAAGTTCTCCTTGCTGTGCTATTATTATTATTATTTACTATTGAGCTGAGATTATGTGCAGCTTGGACAAGGTCCAGAAGCCTCTTTATAGCAATTGTGTGTGAGCTAGCGCACAAGTCCAAAAAAAAATGCAATTCCTCTGGTGAGTGCTCTTTGTTGGTGAGCTGTTGGAGTCAAGAAGTTGGTATCGATATTCTTCTACCGACGCGCCCTCAAACCTAGTAGGTTGCCATCCTCCAACTATATACATCGTTATATCGGCTTGGGATCGATTATTAAAGCATTTTCCTCAGATCACCATATAATAATTACATTTTATCTCACTTATACCTCATGTTTTCCATTCCTTCTGGCCAAAAAATTGCCTCCTCCATATTAATATCGAGCATACTTTTCTCTCATAAAATCTCTCCATATCAATAGACATATTAATATGATAATAGAAGTATTAATGTAGTGCACGATGATAATAGAAGTCAATTTGTGAAATATGCTTGTTGACCCAAGGATAAGGTCGACGAATATTAAAATGAGGTGACGTGGGGGGTTCTTCACGAAAGGAGGATAGAGCATCAGGATCGAGTTTTAACGACCCCGAGAGCCACCCTGCTCTCAATCAGACTCCACCACCAACACCACTCCTTAAAAGCTCGCACCATCAACACTAACAGAAGCCTTTGACCCTTTACACGCCTAGACTAGACGTTAGAACCCACTCTTGAAAGCTTTAGAACCCACACTTAAAAGCTTTGAACTAAATAAACAATACTTGGACAGAGGAGGAGGATATTGTAACTGCCCACACACAATGCTCGTAAAGCGAAAACTATTGCACAACCACACAAAAAGGTGGATGGTGAACCGAGATAAGCAAACATCTGCTTCTTGGTTGGTAACTTGGCATACATCACCAACCAAGTTGGCATCTATTCTAATTGGCGTGTTTGGTTGTGGGTGTTATTTACTTCCTCAAATTGTAGCTTGATGCTTTTTCGTTCCTAAATAAAGCATACCTAATCCCAACTCTAGCACGTAGCCAAATTCACACAAGGCTTGACACACTCCCACCTCACCAAGCTCTCAATTCCCTTACTTTTTGAGGTTTTAGACCAATCATTTAGTTAGATAGTTCAACTTGTCATCACTAGCTCTCATCTTCACATGCTGTCCTTAGACTTTTTGATCATAGTTATGGTCCACCATTACCTAAATACATTATATTAGGTATTTTTCTTAGAGATGTCACTTAATGAAACCCTTATATACCACCTGTCTCCATGGGATAATTTAAATTCCATGGATTTCAAAATGTAAACTATGTACCATCTTTCATTTAATATTTGAAAAAAATAAAAAACACCCTTTTTATTATATGGAATGACTTTTTAAACTTAAAGAACCCTCATGTATGCAATTTTTTTTAAAAAAACTCCAAAACAAAACAAAAGAACTCCAAAACAAAACAAAAGAATGTCATCTATTTTTGGGGGATTCACCGTGAAAAAAACCCACTAAATCAAGTGCATTCAAAGAATATTATTTTATATATGTGAGTTGTGATGTTTTAATCAAACCTCTTACAGGAGCAACTCTTTCTTAGACCAATTGTACTACAGAGCAACTCTTTCTTTGACCAATTGTAGTAGAAACCCTAAATCAAGTGCATTCAAAGGATATTTATTTTATGTCTGTGAGTTGTGATGTTTTAATCAAATATCTTATAGGAGGAACCCTCATACTACGGAATTTTGATTACTTTCTTGTGTATGTAAATCAATAAAAATTAAGATATTTTATTAAACTCACACGCTATTGTAGGTAAGATCCCCCAAAGCTTATATTGAATCTCGATGGGTTAACCTAAAAATATATAAGTATACCACATGAGTTCAAATGAAGGGGTTTTTTAATTCAAAATTTTAAAGTAAATTCACAAAAATACATTTACAAAAGGGATTTTTTAAATCAATTATGAAAAAAAACCCATAAGTCCATAAAGAAAAAGGGGTCATTTTCTTCATGAAAAAAATCACAGGTAAGGAGTTTTTAAAATACCCCTTGAACGCACGTGATACATAGGGTTTCTTTTAGTAGTGCACCCCTTGAGGATTGTTCGAACCTACAATATTACATGTACTTTAGTCCATCAAATCTCCTTTATTTTACGAAGAAATCTCATTGGATAATCTTGTGTTAATAAGTCATCACCTTTGTCACAGATATGTTTTGTGTTACTTGAAGTACGAAAAATAGGGGGTGCATCTGGGTTATAAAGGTAGCACCCTTCTCCTCCTAGGAAATGGGTCCTAGGAGAGGTTCGATTCTAGGCCCACTCTTCACCCTCACTCACTCAACAAAAGGGTAATACAGCATGCATGTATGTGCACTTATATATTGCTAGTGAGAACGTTAGAAATCAAAACCTAGGTACTTCACCCTTCTCACAAAAAGGAAAGGATGTCTCTCAACACTAGAGTACTCGTGTGAGGAGGGACATGGCATGTCATGATGGATATACACATTATGAGAGAACACTCGAATTAGGGAGACAACCTTTGATATGAAAGTGAATCACTCAAGGCTTGATCTTAGTTGGTCTAAAAGGGTGACTTCTCAACTATATTGGCTAATGCTACGGATGCATCACGAGGGCGCACATAATGTAGCACCTTTTGTCTAAACATTTAGTAATTCGCTTATCACTCTTGTATAGTTCATGGAATTAGAGCACTCTTTGTTGATGGTTTTAATGATATTGTCTTATTTTTTAATGGAAAGAAAAGTCTTTTTTGAAATATTATTAACCAATCATGTATTAATTATTAGTACACAATGCCATAGATAGTTTAAGAAAAGAAGGTATGCATTATTATTCAAGAAGAAAAAATCAAAGTGCAAATATGTAATGAAGGGGGCTTGGTCTTGGATATAAAGGAAGATCATGGGCATGCATATGGCCGGGCAAGTATGGAGGAGGCCCAACATTAATGAGTTTGAAAAGGTGGACAACTATATAAGTGAACAAATTGTAATTAGGAGCATCCAATCATTTGACTAATCAAAATCATACTTTATTTTTGGAACTCCAAGCTTCCATGGATATGGTGGTACTCCCTTGAGTGCATGTGGTAGTCCATTATGAGTGCATTCTTTTTCTCTCTCTCCCTCCATAACTATAGTGGTATCAAAGCTTTGTCTTTGATCCATTTTCATCTTAGTCTCAAGAAAAATTGAGGAATTCTTGATCTTCTTGAATATCTTGATTTTCTTGATCAAGAAATGGAAAATGTGTGATCTTGTTGAAGGGAATTCATCTTTCTTGAGTGGTGTTAATCTTTTGATTATTCTTTCCCTAAGCTTTTGGGGCCATGGATAGTAGAGGATCAGATTCTGAGGGAGCCGTCCCTAAATTTTAATATTGGGACCAAAATTGGGAGAAATTTGTTAATCTTGATTAGGAAATTAATCAAAAACATTTTCCTTGCTCTCTTCTTTTCTCTTGATCTAGGAAAAAATTAGGGTTCCGATCTTTGTGATTAGCAAGAATTACCCTAGGGCTTTTGTGTTGATGAGCTTTCTCTTCAAATCGATTACAAGAAATCGGTGCTTCACCTTCAATTTCATGGAATTCTTCATGTTTTTTACAACACATTTTTTGGAAGAAAATCATCCTTGATCTCCTTCAATTGACACTAATCACCATTAGCTTGGCTTGCTTGAGGCCCAATGGCTTACCTATGGCTTGCCTAGGGCTTTTATCTGAGTTTAGGTGCCTTTTACTGTGAGGATGACCAGCAATCGTAGCCATTATACAGAGCGTTGGAAAGTCGCAGCCAACATACAGAGTGTTGGAAAGCTTTGTTTTTGACCAGTATTGTCAGCATCTTCAGCCACTTTGTGCATTTTCTTTCAACGTCGAGCGTAGCAACGAGAACGGACGACTTGTAAATCGCACAGAGATACAATATGATGTGCGCCTTCTCATCTCTTCTGGGCTGTGCGAATAGGTGTGTGGATAGCAGCATGGCATTTACAAAGAAATCTATTGTGCATGATGTAAGGCTTTGTTAATTTGTTTGGAGTGCCATTGATTAACACATTTTCTAAAATGAGCACCTTATGATGCTTAAGGCTGCATCTTAAGCTCTTGAACACTATGGTTTCAAGTTTCTTTTAACACCAATGTTTCAAGTTCTTTGAACACCTAACCTAAAGCAAGCACATGCATGTGCCTACATGAGCCAATGATTGCATTAATCTTGGGAGCCTTTACTTTTTGAAGCTAATTCTTGCAAATTATGTTCCTTTTGATTCACATGGTGTGGATGCTATTTGGATGTTGTTTTGATGTGATTTGGTGTATGGGAGAGCTACTTGGGTGATTGAAGGAAAGCATGAGTACATGCTCATTGTAATTCATAATATGAAAATAGCATGAGTCGTGCTAAACACATTGTAAGTGCTCCTACTTTCTCTTTTGAAATTACATCCACATACACATGACTTGTAGTCACTTCAATTTCCTAGCATCTAGTATGCTTGTGAGGGTACCTCAGGCATTGGAGGAGAGGCCCGGGGGGAGCATGGAATGAACTCTCCTTGTCGTGAGTGCTTTTAGAAAAATGGCAACAAGGAGGGGGATTAGGTACTTTGGATGTGAAGACTTGGCCCCAACTTGTGCCTAGATTTGGACTAGGTACAAGGGTGGGAAGGCTTGGTTCTGGAAGCTAAATGTTACTTGATTGAGCATGCCATGGACAGGTGGTAATGATCAAAGCATAAGAGTTGCATTGGCAAGTGGATGCTGATGGTTGTAATTACTTCGGACATTATGTCATGATTGGACATTGGGTAAATGCTAGTGGATTATTATTGATATTCGGTTCCTATTGCGGGGAGATTATGGCCAAAGTTTTGTGATTTTCCTACACTACAAAATGAATACAAAAAGGCAATTCAATCCCAAACCATTCAAGATATCTCAAGGGCATTGAGAAGCCTTAAAGAGGAATCTTAAGGCAACTCTAACAAGCCGTCAAGTGTTTGACTTGGACACCGTTTTAGGGTACACAGGGGACTAGTTTGGCCTGACTGAAAGTTCCAATTAAGTCCAAAATAGTGTGGATTGAATTCAAGGTGCTTACATAGCCTAAGAGCACTACCTAAGAGCTTCTAAATGAGCCAACAAACTCTTGATTCTGCTACCATTTAGGTGGCCAACCTCACATAGTTGACTTTCAGCAAAAAGTCAAAACAAAGAGGTATAGGGGTGCTCAAAGTGGTGATTAAGGATGATAGGAGTGTTCCTCTCATTGAGATGAACGCGACAAGCCTTTGATCGAAAGGTATAGACGGTTGTATGATGAGGTTATACACTCCAAGTTGCCAAAGTCCTTGACAAAGGATGAATTTGTGGATCATATGGTTTCTACCCCTATTGGAAGCTTATGGTTCAAGCATGGGGAACCATTTTTAGAAGCTTTGCTCTCTTGATGGGGAAGGAGTCACTTGTATACAACTCAAGGAATGGATTTGCAACTGAGATGCCTACTTTTGTGCATTTCCATGCAATGAGGGGGACAAAGTGAAGCAAGTGATATGCAAATTTGGAGGCAAAGCTAGACAATGGTGGCTGCAAGTAATGCATGAGTACAAGTGGCATTGGGCGAATCTAGCCTATGAAGTGGTGCAAAACTTTGTGGCTACTCAAGAGCATTGGAACTTTAGGAAAAAATGCATGGCACTATTACATGTGGATTCATTGCCTAAGTATGTCGAGAGGAATATTGGTACCTTTCCTTCTTTGTGTCTAACATTGAGAAGGAGAGCATAGGCAGATTTGTGCAAAAATTAAGCAAGGAGTTCATGCAAAGTGGTCCAATGCATCATGGATATTGACAATGACAATGCTCTCAATGAGATCATGTTGTTGGTGGAACTCTTCTACATGCCTACCTTGTCTATACATGGGCTTTCTACTAGGAGTTCACTTTAGTCCACATCTCTTATTGGAAGCCATTGCGATGGGGACACTTCAAGTGATGAAGGCGATGCTAATGATTCATGTCAATGGATGGATGAAAATGAACTAGTGGACAGCCATGAGGATACAAGTGTTGATGGAGATAATGAAGAAAAAATGCATGGTTCTCTTCTTAAGGAGAATTGTATGGATAAAGATGAATTCAATGAGAATCTTCTTGATGAAGGGGACAATGCTTATGAAGATCTTCATATTCGGGTTCTTTTTTTGGCGAGAAAGTACGGGCCAGTAGTTTTGCAAAACTGACGAGATCGGTTGAAATCGTAACACATAAGTACCTCTAACATTACTCTCTTTCACTCATTTACTCTCTCTACTTCGACCACCCAATATGAAGAGATCCCTAGTGATCATCTCTTCTAAAGAGCAAGGAGGCAAACACCACCACTACCCTAGCCATCTGTTGTAAAAGCGGGGCCATCGTATGAGTAGACACCCATCTTATCATTTCATCTTGTTTGTTGTGTGTATCCACCGGACCACTTGAGAGTAGCCAGTTGAGAACCCAGGGGGGGCAATGTTTTTTGTAATTCACATCCGACTACCTTGAGTAGCCCAAAGATATGGCACCAAGGGGGGTATTGAGAAGTGTGGTGCCATAGAGCACATGTAGAGGTAGGGAATGAGCACATGAGCATGAAGCCATATGGTAAACTGGATTATCCCACATGTATGGAACAAGCAAAAATGTACTCTAGCCATATAAAAGGGGGCATTTTCAAGCAATGAGAAGTACAAGCACTTGCACATATCTCAAGTCTCTCTATGAGTCCTAGCTAATTTATCTTGGAACCTAATTAATTTGAGTCTATTACACAGACACATCATCATAGGTGCAATTAGATACCATTCACCTTAGCTTAGTGTAATCATTCATCATTAGCATGTGATTAACTTAATCCACTTGCATTAGTGAAGGTACCATGGATTTTAACACTTTTTTTGGCCAACTAATGAAGCCTTTACCCACTAAGCTCTAAACGTTTTGTAAGAGCCCGACAGGTAATGTACATTGCATCTACATGCTCACCACTAAGATCCTTTGTCATGCAATTGACAAAGAGCTTCCTACCCCAATTGTACAACACTGTTAAGAAAATCCTACCCTAACCGTGTCATGGGAAGTTGCCTATCTACCGAGCTCGAGCATGGCTCAAGAGCTCCATCCTAGCCGCTCGTCACCACCGTCCTCCCGCACTCGTCACATTGAGGCGGTTGCTCTCATTGGTTAGCCTAATCACGAGAGAGAGAGAGAGAGAGAGAGAGAGAGAGAGAGAGAGAGAGAGAGAGAGAGAGAGAAAGAGAGGAAGCAAGAGGGAACAAATGATTAGCACTAGTCACTCCCAAACCCTAACCTTAAGCACACCACACATGCTAGATTAGAGTTGCAAGAGAGAGACAAAGAGAGAAGACCCCACTTCTATTACACAAATGAGAGAATGAGTTACAAATAAGAGAAATTGGCTTTTATAGTTCCAAGCCTTTTCCCACTAGGCCACCCAAGAGTAAGTGACGCGGGGCACCCAGAACATAGTTACAAGGCTTTTCTCTACAGTTTGGCCAAGTGACCACACATGCTAGATTAGAGTTGCAAGAGAGAGACAAAGAGAGAAGACCCCACTTCTATTACACAAATGAGAGAATGAGTTACAAATAAGAGAAATTGGCTTTTATAGTTCCAAGCCTTTTCCCACTAGGCCGCCCGAGAGTAAGTGACGCGGGGCACCTAGAACATAGTTACAAGGCTTTTCTCTACAGTTTGGCCAAGTGACCAAGATCCTCTTGTCTCTCCTTTGAAGCTCAATACTTGGGAGCATCATTAGGGCGTTTCCCTCATCAAATGACGGGATTTACAATATAGCACAGGTGCTCATTACATAAGTGTGGGGACAGTTGTCATAGGAACGCATTAACCGATATGTGGTTAACATACTCACCTTCTTGAAGTCAATCGCGTCTTTTAATAATTTCTCAGTCTTAATTCATTAGGTAGAATTATGGTGGAAATTCATCTTTTGACACTAAAATTTAATTCAAATCCATCTTTTCTTAAAAATCATAAAAATTCTTCTTTTAACTAAAATATCAATATTTATTTTTTTGAATAAACTTGAAATCCTTCTTTTTCTCATTTCAATGAGTGCAATCCAATTATCGTGGGAATTCCTCTTTTACCATAAATTAAATCTACTTAAAATTCTTCTTAAAAACTACATAAAATATCCCTTAATTCCATTAAGCTAAAAATTCCACTTTTCTCATTTAAACATTTGAATTCCAATATGGTGGGAATTCCTCTTTCATCATTTAATCTTATCTATAAAAAGATAAATTTAACTAAATTTTCTCTTAAAATTTAAATAAAAATCTTTATTAATTCCTTTACACTAGGAATTACACTTTCCTCATTTAAATATTTGGATTCCAATATAGTGGGAATTCCTCTTTCATCATTTAAAAGTTATCTATGCAAAAAGATAAATTTAACTAAAATCTTTCTTTAATTTTTAAATAACTTATGCATTATTTTAGCATCACAATTTTTCTCTTACTTCATTGGAGCACATGGATTTCCATTGTCACGGGGATTACTCTTTTAACATAAAAATGGATTACTAGAAATTCCTCTTTTTTCTCAATAACTATTTATGCATAAACATAAAAATTAATTTTCATGATTATAATGAGAATCATTCAATTAATCTAGGATGGTTAATCCTAGAATATGGTAGGAAGTCCTCTTCATAATATAAATGAAAATGATTTATGTGTTATCCAATTATGGATTGATTCTTAATTTTATCATAAATTTAATAGCATAAAAGTATTAAAAAGCCATTACTTTGGTCTCCAATTAGACAAGCATAGAAATTACTTTTAGATTAGAGAAATGCTTCATGAGAAGCTTCATTCGAATTGAGAATAGGTCATAGGAATGACCATTCTTTGGGGGAGAGAGAGAAATGCTTAAAAACCATTATAAATTAAGCATAAATGAAAATTTATGTGTTTCTTCATTACAATACATTAAAGAACTTCAATAGTATTTAAAATCCATTCAAATTAATGCTTCTCAAGCTTGAGAGGGGTTGAGAAGAGAAACATTTGGAGATTTAAGAAAAAGAAGACAATAATCCATACTTTACCTCCTAAATTACTTGATTCTTTGATCACAGTAGAGGCCCTCAACCAATCAATTGGTTTGGTATGTTGTTGGAGTCTCCAAGGAAGATTGAAGAGAGAGAGAAGCTCCAATGTCTTCAATTTGTAGAGGGTTTTTAGAGGATAATAGAAAATAAGCTTAACCTAGAGTAATACCGGCATAGTTTAGTTCACAGATGAGAATACAAAGGAATGAGGGTCTATTTATAGGTGAGGGAGGCCACTAGCTGAGTCCAACTAAGTTCTAGAATTTTCCAGCTTCAGTTTGGCTGAATTTGGACAAGTTTGGCTCCCTTTATGATTTGGTTTGATTTAGGAGAGAGGAGAGAGAAAAATATCCTATTATTTTTGAGTTTAAAACTCATCCACACATGTGAAATAGGCACCTCCTTGAAGGGCCCCCTTTTCCTTACCCATGTGTCAAAAATGAATCATTACTCCAAAATATCTCATTTTTTTATTAATACTTCATAATTTTTAACTAATAAACCTAGTACTTAGTCAACTCTTAATCTTATGTGGGCATTTACTCATTTTTGGGTATTTTCTTTTATTCTTTGGATTTATCTTATCCCAACACTTAGATTAATCTTATTGGTCCATAAGAACCTTAGTCCAAAATTTTCAAAAAAGCTTGACCCTTAGGATAAGGTCTTTTAAATCATTTTTAATTAATTCCAATTGCACCTTGGAAAATCTATTTTGATTTTTTGTTTCAAGGAAATATTTTTTTGATATCTGTAGAATTTATTTATCCAAAAAATATCCCAATATTGATTTACCACTCTCTAGAAATTTTTATCTCACTAGGCCAAACAAGGAAAAATAATATTTTCTTGTATTCAGAAACATAGAATGAGTACAAGGAATTGAAGTAGAGGCTTAATCAATATTCAGCCCGAGGAGGAATCTTACATCCTCTCCCACTTGAAAAATGCGAGATGTCCTCATCTCGCAAAGTGGGGATAATTCTTCGCCAACTCTTCTTCTTTCTCCCAGGTGGCGTCTTCTAGAGGGAAGAACTTCCACTTTACTAAGAATTCTCTGAGGACTCTGCTCTTGAGAATCTTCTCTCGAACGTCAAGGATTTCCTCAGGTTGGAGTACCATCTGGCCTTGAGTTGGAGAGATCAATTGCTCATCACATCAAGCACGTGACTCGGGCTAGGTACATACTTCTTAAGCAAACTGACATGGAATACATGATGTACCTTGAGATGGGGAGGTAAAAGAAGTTTGTAGGCTAGATCGCCCACTTTCTTTATGACAGCATATGACCCACAGTATGTGGGAGAGAGCTTCTTGTACTTCTCTAAGGATAAGGAACTTCTTTTTGGTCGTACTCGAATGAAGACCATATCTGATTCTTCGAACTCTCTCTCAGATCTCTTTTTATCTACATAATGCTTTTGTCTGTCTTGGGCTGCCTTTGTATCTTTACGGATTGATTGCATCTACTAGTCCATTTCATCAAGCATTTGTCTGAACATTTCAACTCATCAATGGATCAGACCAAGTCAATGGTGTAAGGAAATCTTGTCCATACAAAGCTTTGAAAGGACTCATCCCAATGCTCCGATGATAGATAAGAAGCATTGTAAGCGAATTCGCCTAAATGCAGATGACTTAATCACTTCTTAGGTTCCTTGCTGCAGCATGACCGAAGGATATCTTCAATTACTTGATTCACCCTTTTCGTCTGGCCATCTGTTTCGGGGTGATAAGCTGTGCTGAGATCCAAGAAAGTTCCTATTGCTTCAAAGAACGCAATCCACAATTTTGATGTGAATTTGGGATCTCGGTCACTTACTATCCTCCTGGGTAAACCCTGTAATCTGAAGATCTCCTTAAGAAAAACTCTGGCAACATCCAATGCAGAGTATGTTTCTTTCACTGGAATCAGATGGGCAACTTTGGTTAGCCTGTCAACAACTACCACAAAAATGGAGTTGTAACCTAATTGCACTGAAGGTAATCCAGTGACAAAGTCTATACTGATACATTCCCACTTCATCTGTGGAATTTCTAGAGGTTGCAGTTTCCCTGGCATCTTGACTCTCTCTGCCTTGACTCTTTGGCACATCAAGCATTTCTGCACATGATCAAATACATCCTTTTTGAGTCCTGGCTAGAAGAAGCTTTTCTTCACAGACATATAGGTTTTTAGGATAAACGAATTCTTATCAGAAATTGATATAAAACTCAGAAAAAAGCTCCCGACCTCACCCAGTCACAAGACATGACTGCGTTCACCTTTGAGCATCTCATCTCTTCCACTGTGCAACTCAAACAAGCCAAGTCAGACTCGCACGCCATTTCGAGGATTTATATTTTCTTGACCCAATGGAGAGACGACAGTATAAGTGGTTTTGCAGGGTAGTATGTCCACGCCTCTTGCGACCGACGTGCAACGCTGAGGCAAAACCTCTCATTGGCCATGATTCTAATAAAGTTGAAAGTGGTGCATGGTGTCATTCTATATCATTCAATGCCTCGGAAGTTCAGACTCTCATGCCAAATCTACAAACTCCTTAGTCGCTTTATTCCTAATATATAAGAAGAAGATAATAGCTTCCTTGGCAATAAGTGAATGTTTGTATCAAGGCATGGCTATGGCCCAGTACCGCCGTCTTATGCATCTCCCGAGGGAGATTTTGATTTCTGGAGCCAAGCTACTTTATGTACATATTGAAACTTTTAGACATTTGGGCACCCAATGTTGCTGAGTGATGAAGGTCTGTGGTTGGCGAGGCTTTTGGCTTTTTTGTTGATGAGGCTTTGAGCTATGAGGTGGTTGTTGACGTGGAGAAGAGGCTTTTGATTGTGCCTTGGGGAACCACATGTGTGTTTTGCCTTTATGGAAGCCTTGTGCTTTGAGCACATTGGTAGGCGCCCAGCCTTGTTGGCCTCGTTGTGCTTGGGGTTGCCGAGTTTGTGGTTGTGGGACCTTTTGTCGTGGATTCTTGGGGAATTGTGGTGGATGAGCAAGAGTACTATGCTTGGGTAGCTAGAGGCGAGTGTTGCCTTCATAGTAGCCTTGTGCTCGTAAAACAGGTGGTCGGGGACTAGCCAACGTTGGAGCTTTGTCTTAGGGTTGGTGTGTGTTAGCTTAGTTGGCTTTTTGCGCTTGGGTTTTAGAGATGGTCGTCTGGGGATCCATAAATATGTGTAGCCATTGTAAAATCCCTGAGCGCGATAAGAAGATTCTTTGGCACCCACCATTGATTGTCACGATAAAGATACGAGGTCGGGGTGCTTGCAATGTGGGTGGTCGAGGTTGGAGATTGGAGGAGCAATTTTGATGAGGCCTATTTGTCATTTGGTGGGTGGTGTCGACAATGGCTGATCGACCAGCTTAGGTGAGGCATGGGGTGGGGAGATAGGGGAGACTTCCGCCGGTGATGAGGAGGGGGAGTGAGGGGGAAGAGCAGTCAAGGGTGAGGGTGTGTGGATGATTTCCTCTTGGGGACACACGAGGACGACTGCCTTTTTGTCGCTAATTTCCATGGTGGCCATTTCTTCACGCCGCCAAATGATTTGGCAGTGAGTGGCATCAATCCACTCGTTTCCAATGATAATTTTTCCTTGGAGTGCTCTTGCATCTTTAACGTGAAATCTAAACTCCAACTAGTTATTTCCAATAGACATTTTAGGAATGAAATAACCAATACTCAATAGACACATTTCATGTGAAATTTGAATATAAGTGTTTTCTTTTTTGTTAGTGTGGGTTTTCCAAGAGCTTTCCACGCCTCTCTAAGAATATGAGATTGGTGTGGACCATAGGATATATGTGGGCTTGCTACCGTTGTAGACTTAGTCGGGAGTCCAATCCATATTCTTGGTGGGTTGAGTTGTGGTGGTAGTTCAGGGGCAGTGGAAGACTTACCAGTTGTTGTGGGGAGGGTGTGAGAATACCCTTTGTGGAAGTAGTTTGTGGGGGCAGAAGAACAGAGTCGATGCACTCCCCATCCCAAAGGATTATTGTTACCTTGCCCTGGGGAATCTTGAGGGTAGCAGTGTTGTCAGCTGAGTTAATTTTACTTGCAGTGTTCTAGACCCAGCTTCCTCCAAGGATGATGACTTTCTTTGTCTCACCTGTGGGAACCACATAGAACTTACAAGCCAATGGGTTAGATAGAGTATGTACAGTTTGTGTAAAGGACCCAACGCTTTGTGTGCATTGTCAACTCGGTAATTGAATTTTGGCATGGGCAGTTTTTAGAGATGGTTTGCTTGGAGAGACCCATGTTTTTCATGGCAAAAGATTGTGGCTCGCTGTGGAAGACAACAAGGCATGTTTTCATTGTATGTTTCTACCAAAAGGGGAAATCTATCTAGACCTGAAGGGTGGTTATTTCAGGTTGTCGAGCTATGCTTACACTCAGGGTGTTAAGCGAGGCAATGGCTTTGTAGGGTTCATGAAGGGTTTGGCCATTTGGGAGCACTAATTGTGTGCCGAGTTTGTGACTTGGGAGGGTGTCAAGTGTAGCAAGGATTTGAAGCCAATCGTGGTTGACTTTGTCATTATGGACATAAGCGGCCAGGGATGGCACTCACATGTCCACTCATGTAGCATCAAAGGCATGGTGACAAGCATTGCAAAACAAAGAGATCGTCGCTCTTGACGGTGGTCATAGAATCTTCTGTAAGGGGAGATCTGGCCATGGGATGTGAGTGCGAGGTATATAAGTTGACATTATGGAGGTCCCAGTCATGGAGCAGCCGGGTTTGTCTCATGAAGGGCCAACCCAAGATGGCATCATAGGAGGCATTATGAAAGTCCATGACCACAAATGTGAGGTGGAATGTCATGTCATAGACTTTGACTTTGAGGTCATGCACTAGGCCTAAGGGTTTTGCAGCAGAGTTTCTGTCTATAAGCTTGATCACCAAGGTAGTGGGATTGAGGCGTGGTTGGCCCCAGGTTTCCCAACACATTTATGTGAGGATGCTTACTCCATCATCTCCATTAA
Source organism: Cibotium barometz (assembly GCF_041138505.1). Taxonomy (NCBI): domain Eukaryota; kingdom Viridiplantae; phylum Streptophyta; class Polypodiopsida; order Cyatheales; family Cibotiaceae; genus Cibotium; species Cibotium barometz. The sequence goes on from NC_141075.1 coordinate 51,168,762, forward strand.
GGATGCCTTTGACCACATGTCCATTATAGGAAATGGGCAATGCTGCATTTGTGTCATCACCTTCAAAGTAGTTCCCATTGTGTTGATGTGAATTGTTGGTGCACCTTTGGGTCATGGGTGGTGGTGATGGAGTAAGTATGGATGATGGGGCTCAGATTCATTCGAACTACCTTTTAACAAGGTTCCAATGGACATTTGGATTTGGGAGGAAAGGAAGGCAGAGAGGCTGGCGAGGTTGCACTGATGAGTAGGGGCTTCTTGAGGGGCGGGGCCTTGATTATAAGGTGGACCAACAATGGTACGTAAATGATAAAAATTCTACCATAGTTTTCTCGCATTTTCTATAAAATGAGATTACTCAAAATTCTACTTTTAGCATAAAAATTAATTATGCATAAACTTTCATTTTCTATTGATAAAATTTTGCTATAGTTATGAGAATACTCAAAAGTTCACTTTTAGCATAAAATTTAATTTATGCAAAAACCTTCATTTTCTATTGATAAAATTTTGCTATAGTTTCCTCACATTTTCTATGAATTGAAAATGGTTAAAATCACACTTTTAACATAAGAATTAGTTTATGTATAAACCTAAGCTTAAACATAAACATTAATTTATCATAATCAATAAAAACATGGTTTTTAAGAGGAAACTCGTAGAATAAAATGCTTCCCAAGCATGAGGGAGGTTGGGAAGAAGAATAACATTAAAAAGAGAGAATAAACAACATTGTTTAGGCTTACCCTTGGTTTGATTGATTCTTTACCTTGCGAAAATTGTTTAGCCCTCATGGAAGTGGCTTGGCTACCAAGGGGGAAGGGTAATCTTCAAGAAAGAAGAGGTTTAGTGAAGCCTCAAAGCTTCACAATGGAGGCCCAATGAAGAGGGAAGAGGAAAATACACTAAACTGAAAATTGCACTAGCATAGAGTTACTCTCCAATATGAAAATACAAAGGATTGGGGTCTATTTATAGGTGAGGGAGGCCACCAACCAAGTCCAACTAGAATCTAGAGGCTTCTAGCTCTAGTTTTTTGATCCATGTTGGACAAGTTTTATACTAGTTTGGCTGACTTTTTTGATTTGGTTTGAAGGAGGAGAGATGAAAATATCTCATTTTTTGAATTAAAAATTTTTCCTTGATGTGATTTCTAGGTTCCTCCTTCATGAGCCCTTCTCCCCATTCTGAGGTCTCAAAAATTTCATTTGTTTACTAAAAAATCTCATTTTCTAACTAATAAACCCAGTACTAGTCAACTCTTCATCTTATGTGAGAATTTACTCATTTTTGGGAGATTTTCTCATATTCTTTGCCTTTTTCTTATTCCAACACTTGGATTAACCCTATTGGCCCTTTAGAACACTCTTTGGACCTTAATTAGATTTTTTATGAAATTATATACTCCTAGGCCAAGACATCCAATTCACATATTCAATTAATTTCTAATGCACATTGGAAAACTCTTTTTAAGATTCTGTTTCAGTGGATCTTTTGCTATTGACTAGGAGAAAATTCCTATCCAAAAATATTTCAAAGTTGTATTACCTCTCTCTAGACCAAAATAGGGTAAAACAATGTTTTCTTACATTTTGAAATAGGGGATGATTACAAAGACTAAAGGGGAGGTTCTTACACCTTTACATCTCAAAAGCTGGAGGGAGGAATCTTACAGGGCAAATAGTAGACAAGTGGGGGTCCTTGCCCTATGATGGGAGAACTAGGTTGTGGCTCACGGGGTCCTTCTTGGTACACTAGGTGTACCCCTTGAGGTGGGTATTGCTGATAGCAGGGATTTCACTGACATAAACGAGAACATGTGAACATGTTAATAACATATGTTAATAACACAAAAATCTTGTGATCACGTGTTATATTCACAAAGCTTTCACAAGGGCCTAAAAAAATTATCTTTGTCGGGCATAAAAAATCTTCTTAGGTAGCCACTGACCTGCTATTATGTGAAGATGGTAACATGAGAACATGTGAATAGCTTATTCCCATGTGTAGCCAAGCTTTTAAGGGGTTCCCAAATGGCAAGTGACCTGTTATTTTGTGAACGGTAACATGAGAACATGTGAATAACTTGTTCACATGTGTTATTATCACAAAAAATCTTGTGATCACGTGAATATTAAATCCATGGCTGATAGGATGGCGGGACCTGTTGTGGTGATGGGCCTGGGTAGATCCATTCTCTTTGGTATGATGTCTCAAGCCTTTGGGAAGATGGACTTGGTTCTTGGTTTGGCAAGGTTTCTAGAGCTCTGAATGAGTCTGCCACCCCCCAGATGGGTATGGCTCTCCAGTTTGGTAGCTGGATCTGGGTTTGATGGCTCCCACCTTGGCCGACTTCTACTCTAGGGTCTAGAGGTGGATTGGCCCACTTTCTTGAGGTTGATCCATATTTCTCACCATGGGTTTTAGTTTTATGGTCTCTGTGTTTTCTAGGATAAAATTGCAAAGCCTTGATGGTATGTCCATGCTTATGGTTTAGGCTCTCTTGCCTCTGGGTTTGGGGTCCCTCATCCACTATAGGGGAGGTCCTCACTCTCGCTAGTACTATAAAAGACAAGCAGAATTATGAGAGAGGAGATATGAAAAGAAAGATGCATAAAGGATTTGTTTTTATTTCAAAAGTGTTATTCTCGTTAAAGTTGATTTTTATGCATAAATAGATGCATAAAAGGATTTTTATAAAAGTGTTATTCGCACTAAAGTTGATTTTTATGCATACATAGATGCGTAAAGAATCTTTATATCAAAAATAGAATTCTCTTAAATTCTATGAATAGATGTTATGAGATGTGATGAGAATAAGATAGGTGTGAATAAATGGATGGATGGATGTGATGTGAATAGAGGTGATGAGATTTGAGGTAAATAGATGTAATGAGATGTGATGAGAATCAGATAGGTGTGAATGAATGGATGGATGGATGTGATGTGAATAGAGGTGATGAGATGCGAGAGTTGAATAGATGTAATGAGATGTGATGAGAATCAGATAGGTGTGAATGAATGGATGGATTGATGTAATGTGAATAGAGGTGATGAGATGTGAGGTGAATAGATGTAATGAGATGTGATGAGAATCAGATAGGTGTGAATGAATGGATGGATGGATGTGATGTGAATAGAGGTGATGAGATGTGAGGTGAATAGATGTAATGAGATGCCAGTGGTTTTGCCCTAGGAGGCGCACTCATGTAGGAAGGTCATGTAGTGGCCTATGAATCCCAAAAACTTAGAACGCATGAGAGAAATTATGCTGTCCACGACCTGGAACTAGTTATAGTACTATATACCCTGAAGTTGTGGAGACATTACCTACTGGGTCAAAGATTCACTTTGATGACAGATCATCACAGCTTAAAGTAGTTCTTCACTCAGAAGGATCTCAACATGCGCCAAAGAAGGTGGATGCAGACCGTGCAAAAATTTGATTTTGAAATCAAGTACCGCCCAGGCAAAGAAAATGTGGTAGTAGATGCCCTCAGCAAAAAAGCCTCCTTGCTTGCAATTACTATAGTGTCAAATCCTTTGATTATTGAAGCAAGAGAGAAGATCATGCAGAATAGATTCTTTGGCCCTATTGCTACGGTACTTATACAGGAAAGCAAAACTCCACATGAGTTGAATCGAGTTCAAGGGTACAGCCTGTAGGAATTTGATTTTGAAATCAAGTACCGCCCAGGCAAAGAAAATGTGGTAGCAGATGCCCTGAGCAAAAAAGCCTCCTTGCTTGCAATTACTGTAGTGTCAAATCCTTTGATTATTGAAGCAAGAGAGAAGATCATGCAGGATAGATTCTTTGGCCCTATTGCTACCGTACTTATATAGGAAAGCAAAACTCCATAGGAGTTGAACCGAGTTCAAGGGTACAGTCTGGATGATGGACTTATGTATTATAATCGCAGGCTATGCATTCCTAGTGATGAGGGAACTAATGGTCAAATTCTAAATGAAGCCCATGATAGCCTTATTGCAGGACATCCAGGTTTCATCAAAACCTACATGTCTGTGAAGAAAAGCTTCTTTTGGTGCCTGGACAAAAAAAGGATGTACTTAATCATGTACGTCAATGTCTGACATGTCAGAAAGTAAAGGCCGAGAGAGTAAAAATGTGTGGGAAGTTACATCCATTAGACATCCCCCAGACATGGTTGGTGAGATCATAGGTGATATGTGGCCAGTGGGATGACAGGCTATGTGATAGCCATTCTAGAGACTGGCATAGTTATAGCGTCAGGTCATTTAGTTGGGTTCACACTATAGAGAACCCTTGTATCTATTGGTTGAGTACCTTTCATATTATGTGTACTCTTATCTTTGTATATGGTGTGTTGAGTGTTGAGTGAAGAAGAAGAAGATTTTCAGCCTCTCACCACGTGTATTCTCTATTAGGGTTTTGTGAGTGTGTGTGTGCTTATAAGAGCTCAAGCTCTCTTCCCCCATGCATCTTTTCAAAAAGAGGTCTCCATGTTGTCATACATACCAAGTACGCAATCAAGGTAGCATTCTAATACTCATTGACATTCTTGGTTTCTTTTCTATGTGAATAGATATTCTTGACATTCATGTTATTGCAGACAAAGCTATAGAAGATGATTGGGCATTGATGTACATGGAATGCTTAAGACTAAAGACACAAAACAAGGTAAGTTTGGTGGTTTTGCTTGACATCATTGGAGTTCCTTTATTTCTTACCATACATTCTTAATTGCATGTTTTGTGGATAACCATTCATTCTTATGATTCAAGATACGTGGATGTTACAAATGGCACTTCGATTCTCCTTGCATAACTCATGGGCTATTGATAGTACTTTCAAGACAAATAAATTTGGCCTACCATTATATGCAGCTGTACTACCAAACCAACTTGGAGTTGGCATTCAAGTGTGGTGTATGATGTGCACTAATGACCCAGGCTCTCATCAAGAGAGCATTGCCTTGGAGATTACTATGAAAATGGTTTTTTCAAGAATGGGAGATGTTCGTCCTATAGCTCTAGTCATTGACAAGTGTCCACAAGAACTAGAGCCATTGCTTAAGGTGGTTGACAAAGATCCCCATTGTTGGGTTCAACAAGAGCAAGAAACTCGCCAACAAGTTGCATGCCATGTCATCCTGTGCTGGTTCCATGCTAAGAAAGCTTGGGTTGAGAATTTGTTACCACAAGTAAGAGATTGCAATATTTCAAGGCTATGGACTCTGGGTATGCAGTAAACTAGGACTGGATAGTAAACTAGGACTGTGCAGTAACCTAGGACTGCGTAATTGAGAGTAGCTTAGGATATTTGATTTAATATGAGTTTTTTGTTATAATTTAACCTCTAACAAAAATGTGAAAAATGTAGGTTCCCAAAGAAATACAAGATGAGCTCTCAATGTCAAATCTCATGCACTCGGTTATTACAGAAATGGAATTTGAACAAAAGTATCAACATTTCTTACAATGTTACAATGCACATGATAATATCATTCGATATGTAACAAATGGTTTGTGTGGGTCTACTTATGTGTGGCGAAGGTGATGGCTAAAATTTGGCCGATTGTTTTCTTATGGGAATGTTGATACTACTAACTTGGTGGAGTGCCTATGGCAGTACATAAAATACACTCTCTTGGATGCACAAATCAACCAGTCCATGCTTGAACTTATACATGCTCTTGTGGGCGATTCCAAGACTGGCAGGCGCATGGGTGGAACTATGCTTGAGTTCTTCAAGCAAAAGCAAGAAATAGATAATATCACTAGTTCTTTTAAAATTTTTATTGTATTCATTCAAAGTATCTTAAATCCTCTTCTTGACATTTGTACTTCTTGATCTAGCCGATTCTGGGCGCTTTAGTATTCGTGGATCGTCAAAGATGCACACTTCAAGGTTGTATGCAGGGGAGAGAATATTACAACGATTTGAAAGTGACCCCTCATCGTTGAAAGTTATCAATGAAATGGCCGTGTCGTTCAAGATTCAAAGTACCTCTTCTTCAAGCCAATGGTATCATGTGAGTATGCAATCTAATTATTGTGATTGCCCCAATTGGACAAGTGACTGCAAGCACTTATATGGCATAAGATTGATAATGAGGCATCACTTTCCTGAGTTATACAACTTTCTTCCCATTATTGACAATGCACGCACCTTGGGAATGGTTTCTATGGATCACGAGATTTGTGAGACTTCTGCGAGCCCTTGTAATCAGATGGACATGGAAGAGGCCAACAGAAGTGAAGACATTCATCTCTGCATTGAAGAATTTAGAATAATTTTAAGTCAAATAGAGGAAGAATTGGACACAAAGGACTCTACAAAAAAAGAATTATGCGTGACACAGCTACAAACCTCAAAGGAGTACCTTACAAATCTTATTAAGCCAAAGGAGATTGACATGCCTACAAGAGGGAGTGTTCCTCAAATTCAAGCACATGTGACGACAACTAGTCTTGGCCATGGAAGGCCAAGAGAGCCTTTCAATACCATTCCAACTTCATTTGAGGAAGCTGAATTGTGTCCCCCCAACAAACGAGCTCATGTAACCAATGTATTGAGAAGAAAACATCAACATGGTAGACATCGTATTCAATTTGATAAAAGACCACATATTTGGTGCCCACATTGCTGCACAAAAACATTGATGGTAGACCCCCTTTCTACCCTCTCTTGTCACACTTGCCATGGTTTATTGCCTTTAACTGAAAGACATGCTCCCATCGGTGTTGAAGGCATCCTCATAAACAAGGATGTGCTATTATGCGATGGATTACAAAGCTTGCAATGTAAGATCATGTCTTGTTTGTATGGTGATTGTAAGGATGAGGAGAGACACTTTTCTTTGACTCTTCCAAGTGGACAAGTCCTCGAAAAGATATACGCATCGCGCGTTAGACTTATGCTATTGTACACTTGATATATATCATGTGGAATGGAATGGTTGAAATGTTTTGGTGAAAGCTATATGAGGAAACTAATGTTGTGAAATGGTGGCAAGTACTGTCTTGTTTTTCAGTATTTGTGCATTGGATGTATGTATGATCTCTCTCATTGGTAAGCCTTTCCACATAAACTAGGAGATTGCAGTAAACTAGGACTGTGCAAAAACTAGGACAAGCGAAAGTACAAATGGAAGTACAAGCTTGCAATGTAAGATCATGTCTTTTTTATATGGTGATTGTAAGGATGAGGAGAGACGCTTTTCTTAAGATACTGTACACTTGATATCAATCATGTGGAATAGAGTGGTTGAAATGCTTTGGTGTGATATATATGAGGAAACTAATGTTGTGAAATGGTGGCAAGTACTGTCCTATTTTTTAGTATTTGTGGTAGAATTGGATGTATGTATGATCTCTCTCATTGGTAAGTGTTTCCACATAAACTAGGAGATTGCAGTAAACTAGGACTGTGCAAAAACTAGGACAAGCAAAAGTACAAATGGAAGTACAAGCTTGCAATGTAAGATCGTGTCTTGTTTATATGGTGATTGTAAGGATGAGGAGAGACACTTTTCTTTGACTCAAAAAGATATACGTATCGCGTGTTAGACTTAAGATATTGTACACTTGATATCAATCATGTGGAATAGAGTGGTTGAAATGCTTTGGTGTGATATATATGAGGAAACTAATGTTATGAAATGGTGGCAAGTACTGTCCTATTTTTCAGTATTTTTGTAGCATTGGATGTGTATATGATCTCTCATTGGTAAGCGTTTTCACATAAACTAGGACTGTGCAGTAAACTAGGACTGTGCAAAAATTAGGATTGTGCAGTAAACTAGGACTGTGTAAAAACTAGGACAAGCGGAAGTACAAATGGAAGTCTCACATAATATTTATAGCGTAAGCGACAATGGACTTTGCCTTTGAATTTGCCAATGGATGATATTGAAGACTCATAAAGCCAATGAGGTTTGCAAGTAGCCTCACATCGATAAAAAGTGCAGTTTTGCATAAAGTAATAACAAAGGAGTAAACCAAAAATAACTACTGCATTGACACATGTATTGAACTCATCTAATACAAAATCTTTACAACCAAAAGATTTAGCATTCCATGGAAGTGTAGCCTTTCAAGAAGTGTACAACTTATCTCGAAATGTAATTTTGTACCAACTATAAAATCCCAAAATAAGACTTATCTTCACTATTGTGGAGACATACAATGTCATATATCATAAAATGGCATAAGCCTTCCATTGACTAAGTTTGCAAATCTAGTGCCCAAAAAACTAACATAGCAAACTAAGAAGGTCACGATGCTAAGGGCAGATGCTCGTCCAATACATGGCTGAGCCAAGAACTGAACTCATCCTTCAACTTCATGACATATCCATGGTCGAACCACTTCTTTGATAGCTACACAAGAAAAAAGGCAATGTTAAGTTTAGAACACCAAAATCACATTAAGCACATACATCGCAAGAGATTTTGTATGGAAGCTTTTTAGTAAACATGTGCATACCCAATGCTTTGGAGGTGTATCTATAAGGCTCCCATCAATTAGTTTCTTGATAAATGCCATTACATAAAATCCGCAATTAATTGTGTTTGGTTGTTTTATCGATATATGTCTCAATTGATCCAATCCAAAAAATGCCATATATCATGCTATATAAAGGACACAATATTGAAAGCCAAAATTAATTTTCACATACCTCTATACACTTCAACTCAAACCCAATGGATGGGCATGCAAGAGACTCTTGTAATGGTCCATGTGTGCAACTTGAAGAAATTGACTCAAGAACTCTAATAATAGTTTCATTCATGGATAGTTTGTGGTATGAATATGTGGCTTCACGGCATCCAAAGAGCAATGAAGGCTTACTCTCACTCGGAGAGCTAATATCAACATGAGATGCATTTACATTGCAAGCCATCCCCTTCAAGTTCAAACAAACAAGACTTCCATGTGAGGAGCCTTCACTATCATGGATTTGAACATTTTTCTTTGATCGAGTCTTTTGAATTGGAAGATTACAAAGTTTCATGGCAAATACAATTTAAGGTTAGTACCATGTTTACAAAGAAGCCCTCTCACCAACTAGTACATCAGAAGCCCTCTGACCAACTAGTACATCCATCTCTTACCTTCAAAGGAGAAAAAACAACACACTTTTGCCTCTTCTTCACTTGAGATGGAGCCACATGCTCATGGTTCGCCTCATTAATGATTTCCTTTCTAGAGGGAGGAAAATGGATTGAGTGGCATGTTATGAAAGTAAAGAAAACAAACAACAAACAAGCTAAAAATATCAAAAATTCATTTCTTGCATACCAAAGGAAGAGACTCTTTTTCGATTTTCATCCTTGTCGCTTGTCAATATGTCCTCATCAAGGTTTTCCATCCATTGAGAAGCCACTTCACCATCATCATTGTCACAATCATCACTTTCTTTTTTAGAAATGACTTTAAGCAAAGCACAAGGGAGCCATCTTGATTTTGATCCAAGCAAAGGTTTTCCTTCATTCGCCTCCATTTCTTCAGATCAAGGATTCCTCTAGAATTGAAAGTCTTAAGACTCTCAATGGTCATCGACAAATCCCCTTGAATAACACTGACCATCACATCATAACTTCTCCTATCAAAGGAGAAATATATAGGCGATAGATAAAGCAGTGGATTAAGTGACTCCTTGGTACTTTCTTCAATTTCTTTGCTTTCAACTCTTTGTGCAAAGAAACCATCCTCTTCTTGACTCTCACTAGATTCTTGGCTACTTGTTTCAGGCACCAAGTATTCTTCGATCGTAGTTTGCTTACTTGGGCCATCTTCAATCCTAGGATCTTCAATCCACAAGCTCATCCTACACACACATGGACATATTTAGAAAGTTATTATAATGGTTGTTAGACCTGCACAGCAGCAGGCTAGTCAAATTTGAAAAAATCTCTATCTGACAGTGCCATGGCCGTACGCTTGTGCGCATGTCCATTCCAACTTTTGCACGTTTGTTCTAAGTCTTGCCATACCCGTTCGCTCCTCAGCCTGGAGCAAACGCCCGTTTGAGTTCCTTTTTCCACCTTGCTACGTCTGTTCTAATCGGCTCATAAACTCACACGCCTGTTCCTTCCTAAGTCAAAAAGCAAACGCTCGTGCCAACCTTGAAGTGAACCCCGCAACACCAGCTTGTCACGCCCTTTCCCAATCGACTTCATCCCGAATGCCCGTTCCTTCCTGACCCTGAAAGCGAACACCCGATCCATTTTTTAATCTCATCCCAAATGCTTGTTCCTTGTCTCAACAGAAGCAAATGCCCGTTCCATTTCAAATTCCTCGAAGCACACACCATGCCTGTAGAGAAGCGAACGTCTATTCCTTCTCTCACTGAAGAGTGTGCCGCCGTTCGCTCACAAGTGCACGGCCATTCCTTTAAAAAAAACTTCTTCTTTTTTAGGGGGTCCTGAGCAGTAAGTATTTATTCCCATACACCTACACTCAGGTAGGTTGGTGAGAAATAACCCTCTCTTCGCGAGACGAAGTGAGCTCTTTAGATGCCCCTTCGCAAATGAGATTGGACCCATCGGTAAATACCGCGTGATTTATTATAAAAGTGTTACTTTTATCAAAATTGATTTTTATGCATAAATAGATGCATAAAAGATTTTTTTTATTATAAAAGTGTTACTTTCATCAAAATTGATTTTTATGCATAAAAGGATTTTCTTCTATATAAAAGTGTTATATCCATAGAAGTTAAATTTTACGCATAAATAGATGCATAGAGAATTTTTATATCAAAATAAGAGTTCTTTTTAATCCTATGTTTAAATCCCATGAATATTGGTAAATGAATGTAAATACTCTATGAGAGAAAATTCCACTGTTTCATATTCTCTTTTATGAGAAAACTCAGAAAAACTATCGAAGTCAAAATTTTAAATAAATGATTAATTTATTCCTCATAAGAATTCGTTGATTAGTTTTGAATTCAGTTAAGCAAATACTCAATGAATGAAATTTAGTAAAGTAGTACTTGAAATATTACCCTTTGAGAAAGATAGTTTAGGAGAACCTTTCCAGACTCAAACCCTGAATCAGACTATGACCAAGACATAACTCCTTCGTCAGTTTCAAGAAAAGACGATGTGACCAGTTCACAATAATTTACTCAAATCACCCATCAAATCTAAAACTAAGTTGAGACAATTTGATTTTGATCTGAGAATCAAGGTTACAGAATTCGAGGAATTCTGTTTGGAATTCAAACTTGCGATCAGAAAGTCTTGGGATATGGATTTAAGATATACTCATTGTATTCAAAAGAAACTCAAAACTGAAAACTTGCAAAGGACTGTCTTACGCCAGAATGCTAGAGGCAGCATTTGGTATATGTGTTTTTCTAAGGGAAGTTCGGTTGCAACAGCTGGCAGGGAGTGTTCAAAGGACGGCTCACGCGGTAAAAACCTACCCAGGTCGTGACCAGCCTTGGTATGGTGAAAAATGGTGTGCTTCCGGTACGATGGGCGAGGGCCGACGAAGCGGTCCCTGAGTGAAGTGTTAGGACACCTAAGGGGGATCCTGGAGGGTTCTGACCAAGGGATGCACGGGCTCGCGAGCAGTGCTTAGGACACCTATGTGTATGTCGTGGAAGATATATATGTATGATGACGAAAAATTATTGTAATCTATTACTAGATCTCGTTGCTGACCACCTGGTCTCGACGGAGAGTTTAGAGTGATACCTGTTTTTGAGAAACAAGAAACTGGATGGAAATTTTGAGTTATGATATCGATAACCAATAATTGTTTGTCAATGGATTGTTTTATAAGTTAAAGTTTAAAGAGGAGTGTGTGCGTATCTGTATTCTAAAGCAAAAGTTAAGAAAGGCCACGCACCATTTTCAGCTTTAACAGAATCATTGCCAATGAGAGGTTCTGCCACATCATTGCACGACGATTGCAAGAGGCGTGGACATACTGCCCTGCAAACTACTTATGTTGTTGTCTCTCCGCTGGGTTAGGAAAATATAAATCCTCGAAATGGCGTGCGAGTCTTGCTCGGCTTGTTCGAGTTGAAGCAGAAGAAATGAGATGCTCGAAGGTGAACGTAGTCATATCTTGAGACTGGGTGAGGTCGAGAATACCAGATAAATAGGGAACTTCCATCTATAAAAACAATTTCTTTGATTAAAAATTCTTCATTAAAGAAGCTTATGGAATGAAAATACATTATGAAAAATGTTTTTTTTGAGTTTTTAATATCAATTTCTGATAAGAATTTGTTTATCCTTATTAGCTTTCAACAAAGCTCTGATACTAGCTGTGAGGTCCCTCTTCCCCCTCTACGGACTCCCCGTAGCTGACAGCGGAAGCAGCCCCCTCATGTGCGAGGGGCAGGGTTTCTCATGGGGCCTCGCCCACGAATGTCCGGGTACGAGACTAGGCTGGTGGTGGTCACTCCGAAAAACAAAACCGGGAAAATTTTCCATGCCCGGAAAGCGGGGACGATTCCACCATTTTGAATTTTCTTACGAATTTTTCTAACGAGATCAAAACCTAAACTATCCTTCACCTGAATAAATCAGATAGAAGGAAACTATCGCTGATATAATTTGATCATCTGAGCAATTCAACGCTTTTTTCCTAATCAAGATCAGGCACAGCCGTTGATCCACTCAATTGAGAAATTTATAAGGGAATTAACTAACTACTCGAATCCTAGCGTAATCCTAAGATTTTTCACTTTGATTATTAAAACTCCACTGATTCCATCCGGCCCATGGGTTAGCCACCACCCTACCACTCGAATCGGTAGAATCAAACAAGTACTCACCCACCCATAATTGAATGCCTTTCTTAACTTTAGCTTTAGAAAACAATTACACACTCCTCTTTAAAACTTTAATATAAAAATAATCCATTGATAAAACAGATATGGTCACAGATTTCATAACTCAAAATTTCTATTCAATCCCTTGTTTCACAAAAAGAGTACCACTCTGGACTCTCCGTTGGGACCAGCTGGTCAGTTAACAACGAGATCCAGTAATAACAGATTACAATAATCATTTCGTCAACATTCATATATCTTTTCCACGACATATGCATGGGTGTCCTAAGCACCGCGAGCCCGTGCATCGCATGGTCAGAATCCTCTAGGATCCTCCTTAGGTGTCCTGGTACTTCACTCAGGGACCGCTTCGTTGACCCTCGCCCATCGTATCGGAAGCACACCATTTTTCACCATACCCAGGCTGGTCAAGACCTGGGCAGGTTTTTGCCGTGTAAGCTGTCCCTTGAACACTGACCCCAGAAGCTCAACCAGTAGCCTTGCGCATGTACAAAATGCTAGTTCTTGAAGCCATCGAACTCAAGGAATAGCTTAGACAGCTGTTAGAACAAGGGTTTGTAAGACCCAATGTTTCACCTTGGGGTGCACCAGTTCTCTTTCAGAAAAAGAAAGATTGAACGCTTAGACTCTGTGTGGACTACAGAGGTCTAAATCAGCTCTGCTGACAGTTAAGAATAAGTATCCTATTTCCAGAATTGATGAGCTTCTGGACAGGCTAAGTGGAGCCAAGATCTTCACAAAGATAGATCTCAAATCATGGTATTACCAGATCAGGATTAATGAGCAACATATCCCAAAGACAGCCATCAATACTCGGTATGGGTATTATGAATTCATTGTCATGCTGTTTGGATTGACAAATGCCCCAGATAAATTCAATCGCTTAATGCAAGACATTCTCAGAGAATACTTGAATGATTTTGTTCTTGTTTTCTTTGATGATATTCTGATTTACTCAAAGAATGCAGCAGCAGCTGACCATGAAGCTCATGTCACAAAAGTTCTTGAGATTCTAAGGAAGCACCAACTCTTTGCAAAAAAGAGCAAATGCAGTTTCTCTGCCAACCATGTTGAATACTTGGGCTTTCTGGTATCAAAAGATGGAATTTCTTTAGATTCCGCAAAAGTCCAAGCAGTCATAGTAGATTGGCCTGAACCAAAGACAGTGAAAGAAGTCAGAGGATTCTTGGGATTGACTGGTTGGTATAGAGTTTTTATACCAAAGTATGCTCTCATAGCTTCCCCCATGACTAATCTTCTCAAGAAGTCAGAGGATTCTTGGGATTGACTGGTTGGTATAGAGTTTTTATACCAAAGTATGCTCTCATAGCTTCCCCCATGACTAATCTTCTCAAGAAGTCAGAGGATTCTTGGGATTGACTGGTTGGTATAGAGTTTTTATACCAAAGTATGCTCTCATAGCTTCCCCCGTGACTAATCTTCTCAAGAAGAATATTCTGTTTCAATGGTCTGCCAGGTGCCAGAGTGCTTTTGATAAGCTGAAGAACGCCTTGGTAACCAATCCCGTTCTGAAGCTACCAGATTTCTCTCTACCCTTTGAGGCAGTAACTGATGCAAGTGGTTTTGCCCTGGGAGGTGCACTCATGCAGGAAGGTCATGCAGTGGCCTATGAATCCCGAAAACTCAGAACGCATGAGAGGAATTATGCTGTCCATGACCTGGAACTACTTTCGGTAGTATATGCGCCCTGAAGTTGAGGAGACATTACCTACTGGGACAAAGATTCACTTTGATGACAGATCATTAGAGCTTAAAGTGGATCTTCACTCAGAAGGATCTCAACATGCGCCAAAGAAGATGGATGCAGACCCTGCAGGAATTTGATTTTGAAATCAAGTATTGCCCAAGCAAAGAAAATGTGGTAGCATATGCCCTCAGCAGAAAAGCCTCCTTGCTTTGCAATTACTATAGTATCAAATTCTTTGATTATTGAAGCAAGAGAGAAGATCATGCAGGATAGATTCTTTGGCCCTATTGCTACCCTACTTATGTAGGAAAACAAAACTCCACAGGAGTTGAACAGAGTTCAAGGGTACAGCCTAGATGATGGCATTATGTATTATAATCACAGGCTATGCATTCCCAATGATGAGGGAACCAAGGATCAAATTTTGAATGAAGCCCATGACAGCCTTATAGCAGGACATCCAGGTTTCATCGAAACCTACATGTCTGTAAAGAAAAGCTTCTTTTGGCCTGGTCTGAAAAAGGATGTACTGAATCATGTACGTCAATGTCTGACCTGCCAGAAAGTCAAAGCTGAAAGAGTAAAAATGCCTCGGAAGTTACATCCATTGGACATCTGTTAACCTATGACGGACATTGAGACGTACTATGTTTTACGCCATTAATTTAAATATTCCGAGTCATGGGCCGCCGGGCTTGTCGGCACCATATGTTAAGGATAAAGGGATTGGGTGATCACCGATGAGAGGCGCACCTTGAATATCAGCAGGGTAAGGGTTAGGATCGGCCTGTATGGACGCCCATGTGTGAACGTGACCTATAAGAGTCAAATGTAACCCTTTAACTTTCATTCTCATGTGTTGAATACAAGAGTGCTCTTGCCTTATCTCCTTGGTTTCCTTCTCCTGCGTGTGTGTGTGAGAGAGAGAGAGAGAGAGAGTGAGAGAGCGATCCGAGCACTGTGTAGTGGCACGGTAATCCGAGCACTGTGTAGTGGCACGGCGGCGGCGAGGCGGTAGAGCGATGACGGCAGCTCCTCCTTCACTGCTGCGACGCGGGAATCCTTCACGGCGGCGGTTTGAGCGGTGAGTGACACACCTCTGCATTCTGTTTGAGCTTGCTTTCTTGGTTGTATGCTTGTAGCCATTCGTGGCTCGCATACGGTGTTCGGCAAGTCCCCAGCTCTACGACCTGTGCAGCAAAAGCGCACATTTTTGGCGCCGCTGCCGGGGAGATGCCCTGCACCAAGCTCCAATTTGCAGCTCGGGCTGCTGCGTGAAGTGAAATCTACACTGTAGGAAAGGCAACTGTGTGTTTGTTATTGAGGTGTTTCCGTGTTTTGCAATCTGTTTCTGCAATTTATCTTCTGCAATTCTGTTTCTTTTGTTATTTTTCCGCTCCGCGTGCGTTCTGTTCTCTGGTTTTCTACGTGGGGGGGGGGGGATTTCTGAATCCCCAGACCTGCGCTGTGTGCGAACCGCACCGCAGCCAAGGCTGAACCCCAGAAAGAAATCCTAGAAAACTTATCCCCAAAAAAAAAGAAAAAAAAAGGAAAATTTAATTTTTTTAAAAAAATAAATAAATAAAAAATTAAATTTTATTTTTAAAGAAAAAAACCAAGCGTGTGGAGAGGAAAGATTTTTTATTTGGAGGAAAAGTTTTTGAAAAGAAAAACCCCCAATTGACCCCGACCCCGGTCTCGGTCTTGATCTTTTGATATATATATATATAGGAGAGAGAGCCTTCCTCCACAAGCAAATAGGCCTTCACCCTTTCCCCCACAAGGAAACAGACTGTTTTGAGGACCACAGGAGCTTTGGATAGGCGAACACAGTGCTGTAAAGCACGCTAGGACCCTTTAAACGATACGCTTGTTTCGAGCTATCACACGCCCTAGTTTAGGTTCGACCATAAGTAAGGGGATTAGAAACAGGTTAAAAACAATACAAAAACAAGTAAAAACGGGGTGTGAAACACCTAAGAAACCACTTGTGTGGACTTCAAGGGTATTTACCAACGCCCATAGGGTACCCACGTCACATGCATCTACGCTCTGGTCGAGTGCTAGAGTCTGAGCCACTAGAAAGCGTTTCAGTTTACGCTGGCTCACACCATCCCTCCACGTTAACATCTTGGCCTTCAGCTGGGACCCAAGGAAGTGCAACCGAAGAATCACGAATATCGGCTAGTGACTCGTTCTCTGACTTAGAAGCCATGGAAGGGCACCCTACCAAGAACCCTGAGGAGACAAGCCAAATCATGCCAGTTTGGGCCCCACAACCCGGATCTAGCATGTTTAGTCGTCTAATAGAGACCTTTAGTAGAGCTACACACTCTGAACATGCGACAAGCAAAGTAAATGAAGAAGGAGGGGTAGTGGATTCGCCATGCACATCTCATGTAGACCCTACCCTCCCAAAGAGTGTCCATGTGGATATTCTACCCACTTCATTTAATGAGGGCCCTACTGAACTACCACCTTCCGATGCTCTTCTTAAAGTAGAGGTCCCTAGAAGCCAATCCATAAGAAGTGACATTGCATCCACTTCAAGAGAACCATTTGGCACACCAAGTCTGGATGGGATATTTCTCAATGAAAATTGGGAATATGATCTACACACAGAGACTCTAACTGACCTATACACAGGTTACACATACCATGTAGTTTGGTTAGAAGTCATACGATCTACATCTAGCGCCACTAATCTAGAGGAGCAACAACAAATGATATGTGAGGTTATTCATAGAATTATCCAATTTGAGAGGCAAAATAGGGGAGTGAACCTAGTTTCCACTGGCCCTATGAAATTTTTGGATACGGGCAAGGCCAAACAACCAACTCTATCACAATTGGAGACTCCCTCGGTGAGTCCCATAGACCCTTCGTATGTTGTTTTGCCTAGAGTCTCAATGCAGGTTGAGCCCACGAGCAGTAACTTTAGCTTTCCAATTCGGGGTTAATTAAACATTTTTAAAAATTCCTAAAAAATAGATAAAGATTATTTTAAATTTTGGGAAAATGTGGGGTTGGTGTTTGGCATGTGGTGTGTCTAGCACCTGTGACCATTCAAATTCATTTAAAAATATATTTTTTGATCCAAAAAATTTAAAAAAATTTAAAACTTTCATTGGGTTTGAGAATTGTCAGGCGGAATTGGAAATTTTGTGAATGATGGGATTCTCAAGAAAAAATTAGAAATATTCTAGAAATTATTTTTAGAAATCCTAAAATTTGGTATTTATAAAATATCAATGGTATTTTGGCAAATTAAATTACTAAAATTTTTTTAGAAAAATATAGGTTTGGAATGCCATAAGATAGGCTTGGTGGAATTCAAAATTATCATATTTTGAGGCCCTATAAAATTAGGAAAATTTTAAAAAAAATCATGATATTTCTTTTTCTTGAGAATTTAATATTTGCAAGGGTTATTTAATGTTGAAGTACGTTTTCATGTGCTGACATTAGATAGATGCGGGTTATTCGCATATTATTAATACGATTGTACCTTGTATTAGTAATTATTTCTGTTTGGATTAATTCTAAATGATGTTTGCATGATTTTTTACCATTGTTTAGCTATTCTTTTTGGACATGTTCCTTAATTTCTTTTGATGGCTATAATCTACGTTCAAAGTGTGTTTCACCTTTGACACTTTTTCATGATAATTTATTTTGCACTTATTTAAGTGTGGTTTGTGCTTAATTTCTTAAGCCTAAGACAAATTCTATCATGGGTTAGTTGATCGGTTTGTTTTGGTGGATTTTATTGGATGTTTTCCAAAGATTTATATGGACTCAGGTTCTGCCTAGATTACTTATGTCTAGGGTTTTTTTATTGAGTGCTACACACATGTGTTTCACTTGCTTACTTTTTGGAGTTTTGCTTGAACGACACCACGTTCATATACTCGAGATTGATGAGTTGGCCACCAATTTTAATGCTTCTTTTGGCATGATTAATGTCCATTAGATGGTATGCATTGATTTTTATGATCAACTATTTTTTTTTAAATGGATTCGAGGAGCTTCTATGCTTTTATCCATGGTTTTACAAGGATCTTTTGATCTTTTAAAATATTTTATGTGCTTTGAAGGTAGCATTTGCCTTTATTTTTTGCACGTAATTTTGGAGTATATTTCTTATACTATTGTACATATTCCAACTCGGATACCTAGTTTTTTATGTATCTAGGTGAGTTATTTTTTGTACCCCAGCTTTATTGTGTTTACTGGGTAGTTATCATTATAAAGGTGCCAATAATTTAATTTCTTTTCTAATGATGTATACTCAAAAAGAGTTATTCCTATATGTAGTCTCAGGAATATAGAGACAGGTTTTAGTATGTGAAAGTTTGGGGTAAGGCCATTTTATTCCTTTTATACAAGATTTTATTCATATTTCATTCTCTCCACCATGAACAGGGAAGTGTCAGGTAAGTCATCATCAACCCCCATAGGAGCCTCACCATTAGGTATGCGAGACAAATGATCAACCATAACATGTTTTTTGCCAGGTCTGACAACAAAAGTGAAATCAAACTCAAGAAGAATCAATAACCATCGTGTGATTCTTCCTGTGGAGCATGGTTTGTTTACCAGATACAACAATGCTTGATGATCCACATAGAAAACAAACTTGGTGGCAAGGAGGTAATAACGAAATTTCCTTACTGCATATATCATTGCCAACCCTTCTTGCTCCGTAGTAGTGGTGTAGTTCATCTCAGCATCGGTCAACTGGCGACTGGCAAAGCTAATGGGGTAGTCTAGCTTGTGTTCTCCAGGTTGAGTTAACACACACCCAATAGCAAAGTTTGATGCATCAATATGTACATGGAAGAGTAAATCCCAGTTAGGCATTCTCAAGATTGGAGCACTCGCCAAGGCCTTCTTTAATAGCTCATAGGCACGGTCACATTCTTCGGTCCAAATAAACTCGATGAGAAGCTTATACAATGGTCGAGCTATCTCGGCAAAGAATAGAATAAATCTTCGATAACAACCAACGTGGCCCATAAAGCGTTGGACTCCCTTATAGTTGGTGGGTGGGGGTAATTCCAAAATGACCTTGATTTTACTCTCATCAGTGGAAAACCCATTTTTGGACACTATATGCCCTAAGATAACTCTATGTTTAACCCAGAATTGGCATTTGAAAGGATTTAATGAGATACGATATAATCTACACCTTTCAAATATTTTTCGTAACCTCTACATCACCTGTAAAACCTTGCAAACCAATTGTTGCTACCCCAACAACAATTCAAGACCATGGTAAGGGAAAGGTAACAGAGTGCTCCGCACCACTTCTTCTAGAGTTAGTTTGGATTCCCAAACGATACCGATCATTACCACCTAGCTTAGGAAGGGGGGAGCCACATGAAGCTTCTAGCTCCTCATGCCAGGCACACGCGCTGATATAGAAGTTTCTACATGCTCTACACCTACTCTTGTCAACACCCAACAAAAGACCGATGAGTCTACGTCTCCCCTTGTAATAGTATCATCAGAAACCATTTCCTCCATTCGTCAATGGGAGCGTACACTAACATCTCTGCAATCGGATGTGGCCACAAGGGTCATAAAAAGCTATCTGCCCACATCACAACCTATGACCCGCTGGACAAATTGGTTCCAAGAGGCTGCAACATCATTGCAAAAAATATGATCTACCCAAGGAAAGGGGGAGCATGTACTCACGCTCGACATTCTAATGCTTCCTCCTTAACCTTCTCCCCTGACCATGTAATTGCCAAATTCAAGGGGATGTATATATATAGCTTCATACACAGAAAAGATAAGAAAAGAAAAGCAAAAAATAGTAAAAAAAAGCAAGAGCACGTTAAGAGCAGAAATATCCGTATATACAATCAAGAACTAGATTGACCTGTCATAAACCTACTGATGCTATATCTGTGTTTGCAGATATGGCAGATGCACGATCATCATACACTTCATCCACTCCCACCTTTGGTGAGAGGTATCATCTGTACCTTTGGTGAGAGGTATCATCTGTACCTTTCTCAGATATTTCACATGTGCTATCATCATACACTTCATCCACTCCCACCTTTGGTGAGAGGTATCATCTGTACCTTTCTCAGATATTTCACATGTGCTATCCTGTAATTGAAACTGAATGGGATCATATAGATGTACTAGCCAGAGAGGAAAATGTTGAGGAATTAGAATGGCTAATTCACCTATTGACCATGACTGACCCCTACTTCGTAGAGGACATATCCCTGATAGCCCAATGCTTTCCTTTTCCACAAGATGACTATCCTCGCATGGTTACATTCTTGATGAGTTTATGTGGATGGAAAAATGAAAAGGAAATATCTGACAATGATGAATGGATGGATGAAACTCATGGCACTATTGAGGTTGACTTTATTTATTTGGATGATGCGGCGGATAGAGGCTTAGCCTTAGGGCTAGAGCCAGGACTCTACAACATCCTCTTACCGTATCCTCAGTAGTAGTGTGGTGACTGGTAGGTAAGTTAGTGTTTTCTAGTTTTTTCTAGTTTGGATTCCTTAAACGAGTCTTTAATTTTTCACACTGATGTGCCTCTCGAGGCTTGTTAGTTGGTTGTATAGGTGGAAAAGTTTGAGGTGGGTTCGCTTTCAAGTCCGAAGATAGCCGCAACGCTCATACATAAATATCTCATCAAATTGCAGGCATTTTTCTCATCGAATCAAGGAGATCTCCAAAATACAGGTGTAATTCTTCCATACCCACTCTCTTTTGTTTTTACTATTCAATTAATTACATGAACTATAATGCATGACCACATGGAAATTGTCAATGTACTACTTAGTTTTTGAAGTTGCTTGACGTGCTAGTGTAAATCATTAATGAGCTTAACTTTATTGGATATATTCCTAGGCAGCATGACGTCTTTAGTTAACCTTGGAATACGATTGTCTTAGGTCTAGGGTCAAACCATCTTAATGTTTGACACCTGGCCATGTGTGTGTTGACCTCTAGGACATAGCTTTTACCCCTTTGTCAAAAGGATGCAAGACAAATTATAGTTCAGGAGCGAAGATCAAAAGAAATAAATTTTTTTGCCGTCGACGAAAAGAATCACTCCACGAAGCGATGAAGCAAATCCAACCCTTCTCAAAGAGCTGAATTCGTGCTGTTAAAGGAATCGGGTGACGAGGTGGGCGACGAGCTGGAGCGCTATCCACGGAGCGATTAGGCAAATCCAAGCCTGACGGAAGAGCTAGATTTGCGCCATCGACGGAATCGAGTAGGGAGAAGAAGCCAGAGCGATAAAAGAATTCGGTCGTTGTCCACAGAGCGATGAAGAAAAATCCCACCCTACACGAAGAGCTGAAATCATACCGTCAAAGGAATCGAGAGAGGGATACATGATCTTACCATTTGTGCCTCGCTTTTTTCCCCAAGCTCCAATGGTTAATGTATCATTGATACAAAATAGTATTATCCAATTTTGCATTGCACATCATCATTGCATGTCCTCTTTGTTAATCTTATCTTTCTGATGATAGGAAAAATATTCCTTGTGATGACTTATCTGCGGAGTGTATCTTTTAGCAATTAATGGAGGGCTTGATATCCTTTTGTGCTAATTCCCACCTCATCGCATGCATTCTGAACCTCCTCAATACTTAGAAGATTGGTAATGTCATCCATTATCTCATTTGCAAGTACTTGACGTATCTTCTTGTGGCGTGGGTCTCAAAAAATGGAAAGAATGTCATGCCTCCTCACACTACGTAATATTTCTCCAAAATGTTGAGGACCATTATCACCACATGCTTCTTTCAAAAAGTTCATGCCACAAACCAATAAAGATTACCAAAAACACCTTAATCTATTTCTTATAAAAACCACAACAACCAAAAATACCTTAATCAAAATTACAACAATAATAGACAAAGAATAAAAAACAAACCTTGCTGCATGGATTCTTCGCTTTGCAAGCACCACCACCAACTCTACGAGTTTTTGAATGTTATTGATTGTCCTCTTTCACTCTCTTGCTCCCACGGGGTTCTCTTCATGCGAGAGATTGTGTCTTGCAGCTTCATAACGCGAGCCTCTTTCTCTTTGTCTCTTTTCTCTAGCTCTATAATATTATTTTGTGCATCTTGTAGTGTATGTTGCACACTACTCAAAGTGGTTTTTAAGCTTTGTGTTTGTGAGTGGAGGAATTGGACTCTCCATGCATCGCTCATGCTTAACCTTCTGCAATACCCTAGCAGCCCATTCTCACCTTCTCCAATAAATTGAATAAATGAAGGGAGATCAGTGAAGGGTGGAGGACAATGTGAAGAAGGATCATTAGGATATAAATATTCATCAACCTAAAGATCCACATTAGTCTCACCTTGTTGTATTCTTGCATGATTCTCATGTGCATTCAAACATTCTTTCTTGATTGGTGCATATTCATTCAATGTGCGAATACGCAAGTCCACCTTCCGCACTCTTGTTGAATCTGAAATTTTTGCCATTCGAAAAATGGAAGAGACTATTCTGAAGTGACTTAGGGTTGTCCTATTGTATTCACAATAGGGCTATCCTATTGTGAAGAGGAAGAGAGAGATCTTTGGAAAAAGGGGGAGAGAGAGAGAGAGAGAGAGAGAGAGAGAGAGAGAGAGAGAGAGAATTTTATTGCAAAGGTTTGTAGGAAACGTGATGAATAATAGTAATGATTGAAAGAAACGGAATGTGGGGGGAATTTCAAATACGACTATTAAAGTGGAGTAAATAAGATTGAAAGTGTAGATATTAGTGATCCTAGTAGGGATTTTAATAGAAAGAGAATCCTAGAGATAATCCTAGTTCGAAAATTCCCCTACTTTTAGGCCCAAAAGTAGGTGTCATTATGAGCTTTGTCTCCTTAAGTTGCCTCAATAAAATTAGTCTTAATTCCTTAAAATTAGGGATCCTTACAGGGCCCTTTTTATGCTCAAATTTCCCCTACTAATGTCATGAGGGCACCATGGACATACACATTTTATGGTAGGTTGTGTGGATCAAATGGTGGGATGGGTCTCCTCGGGGGTGGCTCAAAATGAGCACATGAAGAACCGTTAATTTTCACTAATGGAATAGTTTTTTTATTAGTGAAGTCAAGAGAGAGAAAATCTTGAAAATTAGAATTTAAAGGTTATATTGGACTCCATTAAACACATATTCATGATCTTCATGCTTAGGAGACCCATACTGGACAATTGGTTAAGAATAAACATCAAAAACTTCTTAAAATTTGAATTTTAAATTTTTTACAAAATCGCATTTTTGGATAAAACCTATAAAATCATGGCGTGGTTATCTTCCCAAGATTCCTACTATGTTTTTCATAATTACAAGTCCAAAAATAGTAAGGCTTATCTCATCTCGAGCGACATGATTTTGGCATGAGTCTTCTTTTAACAGTGTATGAACAAATCACAGTGTACAGAAAAATCACTATGTACGAGCGACATGATTATGTAGTCATGAAAAAATTGATGTAATTTTGTAATCATGGCATACACCATAATCATAAACTTAATTATTATTATCCCATTAGATTAAGCTAATTCCATTATTTCTCTTTTTCCAAATTGATAGGATAATCTATTTCTCATTTAGAATCAATCAAATTAGTTTTTAACTACTTATAAATAATCTAAAAGTATTAACCGTTATTTTGTTAACACAAAATCATAAAAATACCATTTTCTTAATCTTTAGAGCTTATCAAGCCTAGAGTTTAGCTTTGAATTAAGAGACTATCATTGAGAAGCATCTTTTTTCAAAGGATTTAGCCATAAAGATGGCTATTCTTTTAGAAAGAGAGATTTACTTGAAGAAAGCATTACAAATAAGCATAAATATTAACTTTTTCTTAATTAAGCATTAAGACTTTAAGGGAAAGCTTGATTTGAATTAAAACATTCATTTAGAAAGCTTCTCAAGCTTGAGAGGGGTTGAGAAAGAAGAAAGTCATTGAGATAAATTGGAAAAAACCATAAAATTTGATTTTACCTCCAAGTTTGGCTTGATTCTCTATTAGCACAGTGAAGCCCCCGACCAATCAATTGGTCCACCAAGAGGAGAAGAGAAACTCCAAGAGTTGTTGTAGAGAGAGAGAGCTCCAAGCTCCCAAGAGAGAGAAAAATTTAAGGGATAAAAGAAAGTATGATTATTTTAATATAATACTGGCATGATAATACTGGCATGGTATAGCTCCAATATTTTTTTACAAATGATTGAGGGTCTATTTATAGGTGAGGGAGGCCACTAACCAAGTCCAACTAAGTTCTAGAATTTTCCAGGTTCAGTTTGACTTAATTTGGACCAGTTTGGCTCCCTTTTTTATTTGGTTTGATCTAGGAGAGAGGAGAGATAAAAGTATCACAATTGTTTTGAATTAAAAACCCTTCCACACATGTGAAATAGCTGCCTACCTCAAGAGTCCCCCTTTCCTTACCAGGGTGTCAAAAATGCATCATTATTCCAAAATATCTCATTTTTTTAGTAATATCTCATATTTTTAACTAATAAACCTTGTACTCAGTCAACTCTTTATCTTATGTGAGCATTTATTCATTTTTGGGTTTTTTCTTTTATTCGTTTGGATTTATCTCATCCCAACACTTGGATTAATCCAATTGGCCCATTGGAACCTTAATTGGACCATAATCCAAAAATTTTTGAAAATGTAGACCCTTAGGCTAAGGTCCCTTATACACATTTTTAATTAATTCCTAATGCACCTTGGAAAGTTCATTTTGAACTTTTGTTTCAGGGGAATCCATTTTAGACACTAGGAGGATTTTTATATCCATCTCTTTGGATTATCTCTCTCTAGATATTTTCTCTCTCTAAGCCAAAACAAGGTAAAACAAGATCTTTCTTCTATTTCAGAGAGGGGAATAATTTCAAGAACAGAAGGGGAGGTTCTTACACCTTTACACCTCAAAAGCTGGAGGGAGGAATCTGACAAAACCTTACAGGCAGTGCAGAATGCCCATAGCATTATGCCCATAGCATCGAGTATAGCTTATCATCCCAATCGAAGGATTCTCATTGACCATCTTCTTGAGGATGCACTCATATCTGGTTGGTGGAGTATGCTTGACCGTTGGCTTGTGGATAATAGAACATGTATCTCTTGTGGATGATGAGGTGTTGACCTGTTGTTGGATGATATCATTCACAGCGTGTTTGCCCTGGTCACTGATAATCTCTATCGCGCACCAAACCTGCTGATGATCATCTCATAGAGGAATTTTGCGGTGGACATGGCCGTATTATCCGTAAGGGCTCTGTCTTCCACCCACTTGTTGGTGCTATGGTCTATTGCCACCACTAGAATGTATTTATTTTACCAGCAGTGAATTGGGTTGGTGACTTGAATGGGCCCACAAAGTCAAGGCTCCATTTTTGGAATGGTTCTAGTGGGAGGATTGGATTGTGAGACATCCGGTCTCTATCAGTTGGCTAGCCGAGTCGCTGGCACACATCACATTGTTTGGCCCATTTGTAGGCATCTTGGAGTATAGACGGCCACCAAAGGTTGGCTCGAAGGATCTTCCTTCCTATTACTTCTCTTGCAGAGTGACCATCGTTGCTAATCCCCTGATGGGCTTCTTGGAGGATAGCTTCTTGTTCATGAGGTGAAATGCACCTCCAAAGTATTTAATTAATGCTCTTCTTGTATAGATTTCTAGCTATTACTTGGAAAGAGTGGCTTTGGATAGCTATCCACTTTCTTTAATCTTGAGAAGATATCATAGGAAGTCCTCTTTTAGCATTATGCATAAAATAAGATATGTATTATTTTTTGAAAATTTTGCCATAGCTTCATGTTGCTATTACTGATCATTCTCAAAAAAAATTCTAAAGAACAAAAAGCTTGTAATGAAAATATGATAGTAGTTCCTCTTTTATGCTTAAAATCAAAATATGAATTTAAATCATAATTTTAACCATAATCATAAACTTAATTATGATTATCCCACTAGATTAAGCTAATTCCATTATTTCTCTTTTCCCAAATTGATAGGATAATCTATTTCTCATTTAGAATCAATCAAATTAGTTTTTAACTACTTATAAATAATCTAAAAGAATTGACTGCTATTTTGTTAACACAAAATCATAAAAATACCATTTTCTTAATCTCTAGCTTATCAAGCCTAGAGTTTAGCTATGAATTAAGAGACTATCATTGAGAAACATCCTTTTTCAAAGGATTTAGCCATAAAGATGGCTATTCTTTTAGAGAGAGAGATTTACTTAAAGAAAGCATTACAAATAAGCATAAATATTAACTTTCTCTTAATTAAGCATTAAGACTTTAAGGAAAAGATTGATTTGAATTAAAACATTCATTTAGAAAGCTAGTCAAGCTTGAGAGGGGTTGAGAAGAAGAAAGTCATTGAGATAAATTGGAAAAAACCATAAAATTTGATTTTACCTCCAAGTTTGGCTTGATTCTCTATTTTAGGAGTGAAGTCCCCGACCAATCAATTGGTCCACCAAGAGGAGAAGAGAAACTCCAAGAGTTGTTGTAGAGAGAGAGAGAGAGAGAGAGAGAGAGAGAGAGAGAGAGAGCACCAAGCTCCCGAGAAAGAGCTCCAAGCTCCCAAGAGAGGAAAATTTAAGGGATAATAGAAAATATGATTATTTTAATATAATACTGGCATGGTATAGCTCCAATATTTCTTTACAAATGATTGAGGGTCTATTTATAGGTGAGGGAGGCCACTTACCAAGTCCAACTAAGTTCTAGAATTTTTCAGGTTCAGTTTGACTCAATTTGGACAAGATTTGGACCAGTTTGGCTCCCTTTTTAATTTGAATTGATCCAATAGAGAGGAGAGATACCTAATGCACCTTGGAAAGTTCATTTTGAACTTTTGTTTCAATGGAATCCATTTTAGACACTAGGAGGATTTTTATATCCAAATATATCTCAATTTTGGATTATCTCTCTCTAGATATTTTCTCTCTCTAGGCCAAAACAAGGTAAAACAAGATCTTTCTTCTATTTCAGAGAGGGGAATAATTTCAAGAATAGAAGGGGAGGTTCTTACACCTTTACACCTCAAAAGCTGGAGGGAGGAATCTTACAAAACCTTACAGGCAGTGCAAAATGCCCATAGCATCGAGTATAGCTTATCATCCCAATCGAAGGATTCTCATTGACCATCTTCTTGAGGATCCACTCATATCTGATTGGTGGAGTATGCCTGACCGTTGGCTTGTGGATAATAGAACATGTATCTCTTATGGATGATGAGGTGTTGACCTATTGTTGGATGACATCATTCACAACGTGTTTGCCCTAGTCACTGATAATCTCTATCGGGCACCAAACCTGCTGATGATCATCTCATAGAGGAATTTTGCGATGGACATGGCCATATTATCCGTAAGGGCTCTGTCTTCCACCCACTTGGTGCTATGGTCTATTGCCACTTTGGTCTATTGCCACTAGAATGTATTTATTTTACCAGCAGTGAATTGGGTTGGTGACTTGAATGGGCCCACAAAGTCAAGGCTCCATTTCTGGAATGGTTCTAGTGGGAGGATTGGATTGTGAGGCATCCGGTCTCTATCAGTTGGCTGGCTGAGTCGCTGTGGCACACATCACATTGTTTGGCCCACACATTTGTAGGCATCTCCGAGGATAGACGGCCACCAAAGGTTAGCTTGGAGGATCTTCCTTCCTATTACTTCTCCTGCATAGTGGCCATCGTTTTGCTAATCCCCTGATGGGCTTCTCAGAGGATAGCTTCTTGTTTATGAGGTGGAATGCACCTTCAAAGGATCTAATTAATGCTCTTCTTGTATAGTTTTCTAGCTATAGTGCCTCCTCCCTATGGGTGGTGGAGTAATTTCGCTTGCTATCTGCTGTTGGTAATCTCCGGTTGGCATAGTAGACGGGCCGAAACCACTTTTTTCAGCTTAGTGCATCAGGACACTCCCAATTTCCACATCTGAGGCATCCACAAAGACATGTAATGGAAATTCCCAATTAGGTGCTTGGACTATAGGAGCTTCGAACATCATCAGCTTGAATACAATGTTGCGTTCCTATGTCCACTCTAGATAGCCTACTACTGCAGCTGCTACTGGTGGTTCAGTGGCATTTTTATTTATGCCATTTGGTGATTCAGTGGGACTGCTATGTGTGCTAGATATTGGAGGATTCGGCTATGCCATCTGACTTTCCCCAAGAACCTTCTCGGCTCCTTCACACTAGTCAGGATTAGAGCTTTTTGAATCACCTCCACCTTGACTAGGTCCACTACAATGCCTTCCTGAGATACTATGCGGCCAAGGAGCATACTGCATTGGATGAAAAATGCTAATTTTGAGGGATTCAGGCTCAATCAGTGTTGAGATATCTAGCTCATCTAGTGAGGCGATGGACACTGATGACCCACCTGCTGGGGGATAGGTGCCACACTTACACCACTGGCATGGTTGGTGAGATCATGGGTGATATGCAGCCAGTGGGATTACAGGCTATGTGACAGCCATTCTAGAGACTGGCATAGTTATAGTGCCATCTCATTTAGTTGGGTTCACACTACAAAGAACCCTAGTATGTATTTGGTTGAGTACCTTTTCATATGTGTGTACTCTTATCTTTGTATATGGTGTGTTGAGTGTTGAGTGAAGAAGAAGAAGATTTTTAGCCTCTCACCTTGTGTGTTCTCTATTAGGGTTTTGTGAGTGTGTGTGTGCTTACAAGAGCTCAAGCTCTCTTCTCCCCTGTATCTTTTCATGGTATCAGAGCTTGTTTCATGCTAAGGGCTGAGTTACAAGCAAGAGAACCACAAGAAGCGGTACGAGGGTAAGAGCTTCAACTACTCTTTCCTATTTGTGTTGGTGACTACACCCTTGTCGGGAGCTTTACGGGAGGCACCGGCAAACGATCTCTGATTGAGGAGCTTTCTTCACGGGAGTAAAGCTATAGGACAACTATACTGTCCTATCAGACTAAATTTTTTGGGTCGAAAATGTGTTTCGGGCGCGTCGTCACAGGACCTCCGTTTTTCAAAAAGCAGGCGATTTCGAGCACTACGGGTAAGTCATCGATTCTCTGCAGAACTCTGTTTTAAGAACTGCAGGAAGACAGATTGGTTGAGCAGACACTGTGTGTGCTGCAAGGAGGTCAACAGTTGCCATTGGGTGTATGTATGCACGTTGAGGTCACTAGTTGTGACATTTCAGTGTATTACAGTACCGCTGCAGAAAATACAACAGTTTGTGCAGGACAAACCAGAGTGCTGTTTCTGGTAAATTTGTGTGTCTGTCAAGATGTCAAATGATGGTATAAACCAGATTGTTGCTGAGAAGCTTGATAAGAATAACTTCCATGCTTGGAGGTTCAGGTTGACAAATTTCCTGATGGGAAAGGGCTACTGGTGGGACTACATAGAAG
The DNA here is from genome assembly GCF_041138505.1 of Cibotium barometz. Taxonomy (NCBI): domain Eukaryota; kingdom Viridiplantae; phylum Streptophyta; class Polypodiopsida; order Cyatheales; family Cibotiaceae; genus Cibotium; species Cibotium barometz. The sequence goes on from NC_141075.1 coordinate 51,198,705, forward strand.
GTGAGCATGAAGAGGCACCAGAGATACCGGAGATCAATCCGAGTGCTGCAGATGTGAAAGAGGTCAAGGATTGGAACCAAGGAGCCAGAAAAGTTATGGTATTGGCTCTCTATCAGTATACAGGACACCATGATTGGGCACATACAGGATGCCAAGTCCCCCAAGGAGGCGTGGGACACCTTGGTAAAACTCTATGAAACAAATACCAAGGCACGAAAGATACAGTTGAAGAATGAACTTCATATTGTGTAGAAAAAGAGTATGTCTGTGAATGACTATGCATTGAAGATAAAGGGTATTGTGGAATCCCTTGCATCTATTGGTGTTTCAATAGATGATGATGATAAGGTAGAAGTCTGTATGCGTGGTCTTGGGCCACAATACAAGGCGTTCAAGACGTCTATTCAGACTCAGGAAAACATTCCCAAATTTATAGATTTGGAGTCTATGCTGATTATAGAAGAGAAGAGCTTGGGTGAAGACTGTTGTGAAGACCAACAGTCTTCACAAGACAAAAACAGTTCAGAGCAACAGGCCTTCTACACAAGTTCAAGAAGAGGACGAGGGAGAGGAGGTCATGGACGCGGTCAAGAAGGTGGCCGAACAGGTAATCAGAATTCTGGCCAGGAGCAGCAACAACAACAGTCCTAGAATTCACAACAACAACAACAACACGCAGGTGGAAGAGGCCAATTCAGAGGCAACGGGGGTCACAGAGGTCGTGGAAATTGGCAAAGATAGTATAATGATACACGTGGATGCTTTTATTGTGGTAAGCCTGGACATGTGTAGGTAGATTGTTATAAGAAGCAAGCTGACATGCAAAATGGGAAATTGCAGCAAAACAACTATGCATCCTTGAGCAAAAACAATGAGGATAATGAAAGGTTGTTTGTTATGAAGCATGTCGTTAATGCCATGTCTGAAAATGTAGAAGCAGCACATAAAGATGATGTATGGTACGTTGATTCAGGTGCTTCGAACCACATGACAAGTCATGGGAAGTGGTTCAAGGAGATGAAAAACCTTGAAAGACCAGGTTTTGTGCAAAAAACAGGGAATGACACTGCTCATCCAATTGCCCATGTTGGAGATGTGCCATTGTCTATGCAAGATGGCAAAGTGAAGTACCTTGCAGATGTACTTCATGTTCCGAACATAACAAAGAATCTGGTTCAGTTGGCCAGATGATTGAGCAGGGTTTGCAGGTTCACCCTGATGGTTGTTATGTTGAAGACTTTAAAGACAAGTGCAAGTTGGTTGCAAAAGGCAACATGATGTAAACATCCCTGAAGTGAGTGCTGCGATGTTTGCAAATAGTTCAGGAATTGTTGGACACAGACATTTGGCATAAAAGAATTAGACATGTGAATGTGCAGAGAATGAAGTCTATGCAGACTAAAGGAATTGTGACAAGGCTGCCAAAATTTAAAGTGGAAGGTATGCAGAGAATATGTGAAGCATGCCAATTTGGAAAGCAAACAAAACATGTATTTCCACGTAACAGGGGGCAGATATGTGAGCAGAAATGCACTAGATGTTGTGCATTCAGATGTATGGGGTCCTACGAAGACCATGTCTATGGGAGGCTGTAGGTATTATGCTGCAAGTATTATGTGACATTTATTGATGACCACACAAGGAAAGTGGATATACTTCATGAAGGAGAAGGGTAAGGTGTTCACTCACTTTCAAAATTTCAGAGTTATGGTTGAAAAACAAACAAGGAAATATGTAAAGTGCCTAAGGTCAGATGGAGGGGGAGAGTACTTCTCCAATGAGTTCTCTGAATTTTTGAAGAAGAATGGTATTCAGAGAAAGTTTACATGCAGATACACTCCGTAGCAAACTGGAGTTGAGCGAAAAAACAGGCACGCATTGCATATGTACATGTGCCAGATGAGCTGAGAACTAAGCTGGATCCAAAAGCTGAAAAATGTGTGTTTATTGGATATTCCCTTGAGCAAAAGGGATACAGGTGTTATAACCCTGCTACACGTGAGTTGAGGGTAAGGAGGGATGTTGTTTTTTATGAGATGAGCAACTGGTATGCTGCTAAAAAAGAAGCTGTTGGGGCTGATGTGAGTGGAAATGTGGTTGCACAGAATGCAAGTCAGCAATCACAATCTTTGAGTGGACCAGGAGAGTCCTCATCTTGTGGTTCAGTTGATAGACCATGGAGTGGTAGGCTGTGTCATAATACCAATCCTGCAAATGTCATTAGTACATCACATAAAGGCAAAGAGAAAGTGGTTGAGCCCCTTGGTATGCGTGACATTTGCAGGGCATTCTCATGTTGAGTCTAGTGGCTCAGAGATGAGCCTGAGGAGCTTGGGATACCAGCTATGAGAACACTTGGTGTAAAGAAGGCTATGGAACCCATGAATGCAAAGCTGTGAAGATCTGGAAGAGTGAAGAATCCCGTGCAAAGGTTTACCTATGATGGTTATGTGGCACATCACTATGCATACATGGCAAAGGTTATGCAGGTTGTAGAGCCCACATGTAGTGATGAGGCTATTGGAAATGTGTGTTGGGAGAAAGCTATGGATGAGGAGATGGATGCAATATATCAAAATGAGACTTTGGATTTAGTGCAATTGCCTAAAGGCAAGAAAGCCATTGGATGCAAGTGGGTGTACAAAGTAAAACATAACAATGATTGGAAGCATAAGAAGGTACAAGGCTAGATTGGTAGCCAAAGGATATGCACAAATATGGCATTGATTATGAGGAAACTTTCAGCCCAGTTGCCAAGATGGCAAGAATGAGAGTTGTGATAGCAGTGGCTGCATCAATGCAATGGTCTTTACATCAGATGGATATAAAGAATGCATTCTTGCATGGGGATTTGCAAGAAGAGGTGTATATGTTGTAGCCACCTGGTTATGAGGATGTGAGTCACCCCGAGCATGTTTGCAGGTTGAAGAAAGCCTTGTATGGCTTAAAACAAGCACCAAGGGCATAGTTTGACAAGATTTCTGAATATCTTGTCACTATTGGCTTTCACGTAGCCAATGCAGATTTCTCGCTGTATGTGAGACACGGTGATAGAGGGGTTGTGCTTGTTGTCATCTATGTAGATGACTTGATCATTACGGGGGACCATGATGTAGAGATCTTTGATGTAAAGATCTTGCTTAGACAGAAGTTTGAAATGAAGGATCTGGGGGAGCTCAGATATTTCTTGGCCATTGAGGTGGTTAGGTCACCACATGGTATTGGATTACTGCAGAGATAGTATGGCTTGGACATGTTGTCCAAGTATGGTATGATAGGCTGTAAGTCTATCTCAGTGCCATTGGATCAGAATGGCAAGTTGAGTGCAGATTCAGGAGAGATTTTGGAGGATCCTACTATGTATAGGCGCATAGAAGGAAGCTTGATCTACATGACGATCACCAGGCTAGATTTGAGCTATGTTGTTGGGTTGGTGAGTCAATTTATGCATGTTTCTCGGAAGCTGCATTTGGATGCATTGAGACGCATACTGAGATATGTGAGGTCTACTTTGCATTGTGGACTGTTTTATGAAACTGGGACAGAGATATGTGTACATGGGTATGCTGATTGGGGGCTGGTAGTATCTCAGATAGAAGATCTACTAATGGCTTCATGTTTTCTTTGGGGAGTGCTGCTGTGACTTGGAGCAGCAAGAAGCAACCTACGGTTGCTCTATCCAGTACAGAGGCCAAGTACAAAGGTGCTGCTATGGCAGCATGTGAGGTAGCTTGGTTGAGAAAGCTACTTGCAGATTCAGGTCTATTAGTGGATAGACAAGTTGTCATTTTTTTGTGACAACATTAGTAGTATACAGTTGGCCAAGAACCCAGTTTTTCATGTTCGCACGAAGCGTATAGAGGTCCACTACCATTTTGTCAGAGAGAAGGTTTTGGCAGGAGACCTTGACCTTGTTTATGTCAGCACACAAGATCAGGTAGCTGACATCTTCACCAAAGCATTGGGTACAGAGAAGCTCCGTAGATTTAGGGCTTCACTTGGTGTACATGAGATGGAGTTGAGCTTGAGGGGGAGTGTTGAGATATCGAGCTCATCTAGTGAGGCAATGGACACTGATGACCCGCCTGGGGGATAGGTCCCACACTTACACCACTAGCATGGTTGGTGAGATCATGGGTGATATGAAGCTAGTGGGATGACAGGCTATATGATAGCCATTCTAGAGACTGGCATAGTTATAGCGTCAGCTCATTTAGTTGGGTTCACACTATAGAGAACCCTAGTATGTATTTGGTTGAGTACCTTTTCATATGTTTGTACTCTTATCTTTGTATATGGTGTGTTGAGTGTTTGAGTGAAGAAGAAGAAGATTTTCAACCTCTCACCTTGTGTATTCTCTATTAGGGTTTTGTGAGTGTGTGTGTGCTTGCAAGAGCTCAAGCTCTCTTCTCCCCTACATCTTTTCAATCGGGAATCTTGGCATCTTGACAAGCACATCTCTAGGTGCGTTAGGTGTTGGCGTGATTTCCTGAAGACACCACTGAAGTCATCAATGAACACCCGCATATGAAGCTTGTCAAATGTTTAGCAAACATTTCGTGAACCATCATATCATATTCACATCTTATCACATCGCATTCACATTTAGCACTGTTTTCTACTTTCGATACCAATGGGACTTTGCTAAGTTACTGCCAATTGCTTGGCCTAGTTAAAGGTACTTTTTCTCGATGGATATTTTCATATTCTTTCTCAAATTTCTCAAGTGAAATATATTCAATATTCTTCTTTTTGAGTAAAAGATTCATGGCATTTACCAAAAAAATTTAATAATGCTCAAAATTTTACTTTTGATAAATACTCATATCTTGAATTATGCCAAAAATTCCTCTTTTACCATTTAATTACTTGGATCTCAATATCATGGGAATTCCTCTTTTGTATCAAAATAAATTTACCAAAATTTACTCTTTTCTCATAATTATAAAAAAATTATTTCTCATGAATATGATGACATTTTTTCTTTTGCATAGGATGTCCAATCCTAGAATATCATAGGAATTCCTCTTTTAGCATTATGCATAAAATAAGATATGTATTATTTTCTAAAAATTTTGCCATAGCTTCGTGTTGTTACTGATAATTCTCAAATTTTTTTCTAAAGAACAAAAAGCTTGTAATGAAAATATGATAGTAGTTCCTCTTTTATGCTTAAAATCAAACTATGAATTTAAATCATAATTTTAACCATAATCATAAACTAAATTATGATTATCCCATTAGATTAAGCAAATTCCATTATTTCTCTTTTTCCAAATTGATAGGATAATCTATTTCTCATTTAGAATCAATCAAATTAGTTTTTAACTACTTATAAATAATCTAAAAGAATTAACCATTTTTTTGTTAACACAAAATCATAAAAATACCATTTTCTTAATCTCTAGCTTATCAAGCCTAGAGTTTAGATTTGAATTAAGAGACTATCATTGAGAAGCATCCTTTTTCAAAGGATTTAGCCATAAAGATGGCTTTTCTTTTAGAGAGAGATATTTACTTAAAGAAAGCATTACAAATGAGCATAAATATTAACTTTCTCTTAATTAAGCATTAAGACTTTAAGGAAAAGATTGATTTGAATTAAAACATTCATTTAGAAAGCTTCTCAAGCTTAAGTGGGATTGAGAAGAAGAAAGTCGTTGAGATAAATTGGAAAAAACCATAAAATTTGATTTTACCTCCAAGTTTGGCTTGATTCTCTACTAGCAGTGAAGCCCCCGACCAATCAATTGGTCCACCAAGAGGAGAAGAGAAACTCCAAGAGTTGTTGTAGTGAGAGGGAGCTCCAAGCTCCCAAGAGAGAGAGAAAAATTTAAGGGATAATAGAGAATATGATTATTTTAATATAATACTGCCATGGTATAGCTCCAATATTTCTTTACCAATGACTGAGGGTCTATTTATAGGTGAGGGAGGCCACTCACTAAGTCCAACTAAGTTCTAGAATTTTCCAGGTTCAGCTTGACTCAATTTAGACAAGATTTGGACCAGTTTGGCTCCCTTTTTTATTTGAATTGATCCAAGAGAGAGGAAAGATAAAAATATCATAATTTTTTTGAATTACAAACCCTTCCACACATGTGAAATAGTCGCGTACCTGAAGAGTCCCCCTTTCCTTACCAGGGTGTCAAAAATGCATCATTGTTCCAAAATATCTTATTTTTTTAGTAATATCTCATAATTTTTAACTAATAAACGTTGTACTCAGTCAACTCTTTATCTGATGTGAGCATCTACTCATTTTTGGGTATTTTCTTTTATTCTTTTGGATTTATCTCATCCCAACAATTGGATTAATCCAATTCGCCCATTGGAACCTTAATTGGACCATAATCCAAAAATTTCTAAAAATGTAGACCCTTAGGCTAAGCTCCCTTATACACATTTTCAATTAATTCCTAATGCACCTTGGAAAGTTCATTTTGAACTTTGGTTTCAGGGGAATCCATTTTAGACACTAGGAGGATTTTTATATCCAAATATATCTCAATTTTGGATTATCTCTCTCTAGACATTTTCTCTCTCTAAGCCAAAACAGGGTAAAACAAGATCTTTCTTCTATTTCAGAGAGGGGAATAATTTCAAGAACATAAGGGGAGGTTCTTACATCTTTACACCTAAAAAGCTGGAGGGAGGAATCTTACAAAACCTTATAGAGGCAGTGCAAAATGCCCATAGCGTCGAGTATAGCTTATCATCCCAATCGAAGGATTCTCATTCACCATCTTCTTGAGGATCCACTCCTATCTTGTTGGTAGAGTATGCCTGACCTTTGGCTTGTGGATAATAGAACATGTATCTCTTTTGGATGATGAGGTGTTGACCAGTTGTTGGATGACTTCATTCACAACGTGTTTGCCCTGGTCACACTGATAATCTCTATCGGGCACCAAACTTGCTGATGATCATCTCATAGGGGAATTTTATGGTAGACATGGCAGTATTATCCCTAAGGGTTCTATCTTCCATCCACTTGGTGCTATAGTCTACTACCACTAGAATGTATTTATTTTTAGCAACAGTGAATTGGGTTGGTGACTTGAATGGGCCCACAAAGTCAAGGCTCCATTTCTGGAATAGTTCTAGTGGGAGGATTGGATCGTCTATACTCGAAGATGCCTACAAATGGGTCAAACAATGTGATGTGTGCCAGCGACTCGGCCAATCCTGTGATGGGCTTCTCGGAGGATAGCTTCTTGTTCATGAGATAGATCATGCCAAGTGCCTCCCTATGGGTGGTGGAGTAATTCCGCTTGCTATCTGCTATTGGTAATCTCCGGTTGGCATAGTAGATGGGCCAAAACCACTTTTTTTAGCTTCTGCAGCATCAGGACACTCCCGATTTCCACATCTGAGGCATCCACAAAGACATGTAATGGAAATTTCCAATTAGGTGCTTGGACTATAGGAGCTTCAAACATCATCAGCTTGAATACAACGTTTGGGATTCATTGACATCACCCTTATCCATTTTTTTGCCCTTCCCCCCTCCACTTTTGTACTGATTTCCATCTCATCCAACCACATCCGTGGGACTAGATATGTATTAGATGTGGGGGGATGTTAATCTCTTTCTATACACCATGGCTTAGCACTATCCATCTCATCCAACCACATCCGTGGGACTAGATATGTATTAGATGTGGGGGGATGTTAATCTCTTTCTATACACCATGGCTTAGCACTATCTACGTTCTCTCCACATGATGCATGCACGTGTATATGCATGTCACTTTGGTGCACATATCCTTTATTGTTTGCTATAGGATATTTGGGTAACATTGAGTTTCATTATGGATCTTGTTTAAGAACTCACCTATGCTTGCCATGTGGCAATATGCATTTTGCATGAACCTTCTTTTTATATATATACAGATCATAGCTTGTGCTTCTTGCCCATCTTCTTCATCACCTTTTCAGTTCAATGGAGAGACAAGCACGACGGTTAAGTAGAGGAGAGTAATCCCTTACGTAACTTCCTCGTTGCATAGCACTTGCATTGGTGGAGTGATAATAATGCTAAATAGCTTGGACCTTAGAAATGTCGCCAATATTTTGGTGTGTTTTAAAAAAGAGGGATATGGTTTTTCATTAGTTTTCAATTGCATATTTGGTTGGAGATAGAGCTGAGTGTAGTAATGGATATTGGAGATGAAATTCTTGATTTTTAATTAGTGTTTGCTTTACTCTACATAAACTTGTATTTTGCATATATACATATTAACATGCAATTGATGCATGTAACATGCAATCGCAGTTCCTCTCATAAGTGCAAAATCATTGAAATAATGGCAAGTTGACACAAAGTTGGATGTGAATGATAATTATTTAAACATATATCTGAAGGCACAAGTCAAAAGTTTCAAGAGTGACAACTTTGATCACCATAGCCAAAACTTTAAATTACAAATGTGATGACAATCTTCATTCACGGATGTGAGTGATACAAAATTATGAATAAACAGTGATCTTAATTTATACATGTGATTGTTCCTACAATCACTTGTGTGACTGTTTAAAATTGTCACTATTCCAAGGTCATGACTATCCCAAATTGTGATTATTTAAAATTGTGACTATTCCAAGGCCATGCCTATCCCAAATTTTACAAAACAGGATAAAAACTTTGAATGCAAAGCAGGACAATGGTTTAGGTCACTAAATCCACCAGAAAATTCCACTTACAAGATCTTGATACACACCTTCATAGTCGACCAAGTGGAGCTAGATAGAGCCCCAACACTCAGATCTATAACCTCAAGGAGGAGGAAGGAGGACTACATAGTAAGTGCCAAATATCTCCATATGAGATGTAGTCCTTGAGAGACTAGATGACCAATCACTCATTGATCAGTTTATGGTCGGTATAAAGAGAAAGAGGCTTCACAACCATCTCTATAGGTTTGATAAGCATTACATGTAAGATTCCTCCCCAAGACCCTCAAGATGTCCAAACTCTCCCCCTGTAATCATTCCCCTTGTCAGAATAATAACAGATCTTATTTCTACCTATTTTGGCTTAGAGAGAGAAAATATTCTAGAGAGAGGTTATTCAATTTTTAGATATTTCTGGATGGAAAAATATTTCTTCTTATTAAAATAAATTCCCCCGAAACAAAAGTTCAAAAAGGATTTCAGAAGGTGCATTAGAAATAAATTATAATCTGTTCAAAAGGCCTTAGCCTAAGGGCCAATTAGATTAATCCAAATGTAGGGAGGAGATAAATTGAAGAAATAAAGAAAATCCCCCCAAAAATGAGTAAATACTCGCATAAGATGAAGAGTTGACTAGGGACAAGGTTATTAGTTATTAAAAAAGAAGAGATATTTAGAGGAAATGATGCATTTTTCACACCTCAGTGTGGGGGAATTCCCCTCATGAAGGAGACGCCTATTTCACATGTGTGGATGAGTTTTAAACTCACAAATAATGAGATATTTTTATCTATCCTCTCTCTTGTTTCAACTAGAATCAAAAAGTAAGCTAAACTGACCTAAAAATGGTCAAAAAGTGAGCAAACTGATCTAGAAAAGTCTAGAATCAGTTTGCTTGGTTAGAGACTCACTTTTTCCTATAAATAGAAGCCTCCCCCTTTGTAAAAGCTTAATAGTGTTTTATGCACTATTACTCTACTCCACCCCAGAGCCAAAAACATTGAATTCATTAATAATTCACTTGTTTTTTACTATTTCCTCTACAAAGAATTGGTGGCCACTCTTGATCCAAGCAAGAGTAGAACCCTCAATCCCTTAAGCCAAAGGATAGCTCACAAAACTCCATGTAAGTTAGAAATTCTACTTTTTTTATAATTCTATTCTATGGTTTTATGATTTCTTGCTTCTTTTAAATTGAAATTGGATGTTATGCCTTGATGGAAAGGCTTCCCCCTTCTCTTCATTGAATTCAGCCCTTCTTTATCCAAGATGTGTAATCAAATAAATAGAGTTAAACTTTGGAGTGCTAAATTCATCTTAGGGTAAATTCTAAGTAGATTTAGAATGTAAAAATTGAGAAATGGTCAGCCATACAAAGGAGGTTATGGCAAAATTTTCTTAAATTTTGTGGAAAAAAGTTTTATCTTTATGTTATTCAAAAAGAGTAATCACCTCCGTTTGTGTATTCTAAAAGTGTTATTTTCATTCCATGCATAGAAAGATGCATATTGGAAATATTTTTATTATAAAAGCGTTATTTTCATTAGAATTAATTTCTATGCATAGAAAGATGCATATTGGACATATTTTTATTATAAAAGTGTTACTTTCACTAATATTGATTTTTATGCATAAAGTGATGCATAAAAGAATTTTCTTAAATAAAAGTTTTACTTTCACCAGTATTGATTTTTATGCATAAAGTGATGCATAAAAGAATTTTTTTTATTATAAAAGTGTTACTTTCACCAATATTGATTTTTATGCATAAAGTGATGCAAAAAAGAATTTTTTATTATAAAAGTATTACTTTCATCAAAATTGATTTTATGCATAGAAAGATGCATAAAGAATTTATTTTTATTCCAAAAGTGTTATTCTCATTAATTTTGATTTTATGCATAGAAAGATGCATAAAGGAATTTATTTTTATTTCAAAAGTGTTATTCTCATTAATTTTGATTTTATGCATAAAGAAATTTATTTTTATTTCAAAAGAGTTATTCTCATTAATTTGATTTTATGCATAGAAAGATGCATAAAGGAATTTATTTTTATTTCAAAAGAGTCATTCTCGTTAATTTTGATTTTATGCATAGAAAGATGCATAAAGGAATTTATTTTTATTTCAAAATAGTCATTCTCATTAATTTTGATTTTATGCATAGAAAGATGCATAAAGGAATTTATTTTTATTTCAAAAGAGTCATTCTCATTAAATTTTATTTTATGCATAGAAAGATGCATAAAGGATTTATTTTTATTTTGAAAGTGTTATTTTCCTTAAAATTAAATTTATGCATAAATAGATGTATAAAAGGATTTTTATAAAAGTGTCATTCCCACTGAAGTTGATTTTTATAAAAGAATGAATGGATGGATAGATGTGATGTGAATCAGATAAATGTGAACGAATGGATGGATAGATGTGATGTGAATCAGATAAATGTGAATGAATGGATGGATAGATGTGATGTGAATAGAATGGATGGATAGACATGATGTGAATAGAATGGATGGATAGACATGATGTGAATAGAAGTGATGAGATGTCATGTGAATCAGGATGTAAATGAAGGATATAGGATGGATGTGGATGTATGTGAAAGTATGGATGCGGATGTATGTGTGAAAGGATGGATGTGGATGTATGTGAAGAATGAAAGTGGATGTATGTGAAAGAATGGATGTGGATGTATATATGTGAAAGGATGGATCTAGATGTAGGTGAAAGGATAGATGTGGATGTGGATGTATGTGGAAGAATACATGTGGATGTGGATGTGGATGTATGTGGAAGAATATATGTGGATGTGGATGTGGATGTGGAAGAATATATGTGGATGTATATGTGGATGTGGATGTGGATATGGATGTATGTGGAAGCATACATGTATGTGGATGTGGATGTGGATGTGGATGTGGATGTATGTGGAAGAATATATGTGGATGTGTATGTGATAAGTATGGATGTGGATGTATGTGGAAGAATATATGTGGATGTGAATGTGATGAATATCAACGAGAATAGAGGTGATGAGATGTGATGTAAATTAAATTGGATAGATATGAATGATAAGGGATGTGAATGAATGATCTGGGATGTGAATGCATGTGATGGCATGTGAGTCAGGATGTGAATGAATGATAAGGGATGTGAATGAATGTGATAGCCTGTGAATCGGGATGTGAATGAATGATAAGGGATGTGAATGAATGTGATGGCATGTGAATCGGGATGAGAATGAATGGTATGGGATGTGAATGGATGTGATATCATGTGAATCGGGATAGATGTAAATGAATGTGATGTGGTCTGAATGAGATGTGTTGTGAATGAATGTGATGTGGTCTGAATAAAATGTGATGTGAGTGAGTGTGATGTGGTCTGAATGAGATGTGACGTGAGTGAATGTGATGTGGTCTGAATGAGATGTGATGTGAGTGAATGTGATGTGGTCTGAATGGATGAGATGTGAATGAATGTGATGTGATGAGATGTGGATATGGGTAAATGCGAGTGGATGAGATGTGATGCGGATAATTGAGGAAAGAAGTGATGAGATGAAAAATGTGATGTGAGTGAATGTGATGTGGTCTGAATGGATGAGATGTGAATGAATGTGATGTGATGAGATGTGGATATGGGTAAATGCGAGTGGATGAGATCTGATGAGGATAATTGAGGAAAGAAGTGATGAGATGAAAAATGATGTGATTGGATGAGAATGGGAATTTATATGAAATGAATGTGGATTAAGTAATGTTGATTAATGTGGAAAGATGAGAGTTTGTTATAGAAATTGTATTTATGACCTACTTTTAAATGACTGCTTTATGTCAAAAATGCTAGGGAAGCATTTTGACCGTCTTGTGAATGAGGTCGTGGAGACCTAGATCATAAAAATACAACAGCTGACGGAGAGTCAATAGAGGACGTCTTGCGTAGCAAGGTCGGCCAAGGTCTTGACCAGCCTCAGTTCAATTTAAATGGTGAGTTTCCGGTACAGTGGATGAAGGACCAAGGAAGCAGCCTATGAGTGAAGTGCTAGGTGACCTGCAAAGGATCTTAGAGGGTGCTGACCATACGGTGCTCGAGCTCTGGGTCACCGAAGATACCCACAAGTACGTCGAGGAGTAAGAGTTGTTATCTGAATTGGAGCATGGATCTGGTTGATTGACCTTGCTGGTCCTCAACGGATGAGCCCATGGCACTTTTATATGGATCCGTTGGTTGATCTTGCTGATCTTCAACGGAGATTCCATTTTGATATGTGAATATATTACCGGTTACTATGAGCTAGGAACTATCTAAAAGGCCCCTGAGTGGACAGGTGGTGAGCGTTCTGGTTGCAAATGATGCCATAGGTACACCGATGAAGGAATGATTGGAAATAAGGATTTAACCGAACATTTTGGGGATTATGATCAGTGAGACAATGGTCATGGCTCTTTTATATGGATCCGTTGGTTGATCTTGCTGATCTTCAACGGAGGTTCCATTTTGATATGTGAATATATTGCCGGTTACTATGAGCTAGGAACTATCGAAAAGGCCCCTGATGAGTGGACAGGTGGTGAGTGTTGTGGTTGCCAATGATGCCATAGGTACACCGATGAAGGAATGATTGGAAATAAGGATTTAACTGGAGATTTTGAGGATTATGATCAGTGAGACAATGGTTTCATTAAATGATTGTTTTTAAAGATAGATGATGCTGAGAAAGAGGCAATTTCATATTGGGTGTGTAAGTGGTGTGACTAGTTTTAAGTTTGCATGAATATCCGACTAGGGGACCTAGGAACTCTTTTCCCTCGTACCCGGGACAAAACCTAACCAAATTCCTAATTGGATCCCATCACTACAGTGGTTGGGTGGTTGGCTAACCCATGGGACTAAGGCTGGACTGATGGATCCCTAAATTGAGACTCAATTTTGTTATGGTACGATAGATGAAGTAAATCCCGGACAAAAATTGTTCTATGGAAAAGAATCAACAATTGTGCCTCTCAATGAGTAAAAAAGCGTTAGTCTCTATGATCCAAGTGCAATTTTTTCCCTAATCTGACTATGGGACTTACAGGTTCGGTCAGATCAGTTCAGTTAGTTAAGGCTTTTGACTACATCAGAGAAAAGTTATCCCTGGAGGAATCGCCCGTGCTTTTCGGGCAAGGGAAGTTTTCCGGGTTCGGTTTTGGAAGAACTAATGGATTAGTCTCTTATCCGGATATCCGTGGGTGAGGCCCCGAGTGTGGGACCCTGCCCTGCATAAGAAGTGCTACTTCCGCTGCTAGCACCCCCTAAATTCGTTGCGCGGTGGGGACAGGGATCTCACAGCTGGTATCAGAGCAATTTGGCTAAAGTGGATCAACCGAGAAGCCAAGAATGTCATAAATTTATGAAGTAGCAGTAAAAGGTTGCAATTGTGTGATGAAACTCATACAAATTGATATTCAGAATGAAATTCCTAATTTGATAAAGGGGCTTCACATGGAAGTATTGCAATTGTATGGAATCGCTGACTTGCTTGAGGCCTAGACATGATGGTATTTACCTTATAGTTCCAAGGACCGTGACTACCCGTATATAACAAGGGTATAACTAGAGCTCTTTACTGGGTATAACTGTAGCTCTTTACTGGCAGTATATACGAGTAAATCTAAGATCTTGAAATTATAAGCTAAAATGCTATCCAGATGATGAATTCGAATGTGGTTGATATGATTTTAAAATTCTGGTTTGAGAACTGATGAGTTGAATTGGATTCTAATTGAAAAATGATGACTCTTGAATTTTTGGTTGAGAACTGATGAGTTGAATTGGATTCTAATTAAAAAATGATGACTCCTGAATTTTTGGTTGAAAAGCAATAAACTGAGCAAAACCACAATGAGGATGAATGGAACGAGTCTCTGTGTTGATGTTCGTAATAACTGGAATGATGATAATGACTTTAGCAAATCACTATGAGATTAGTGGATTGTGCTAACAGATTACTACTGTTAACTCTTGACCCAATGGATCAAGTTAAGGGATGACAAATTAAAAATCTATTAAATTGAAATCCCCCATGGAGGACTGTTCAGATGGAAATTTTGGTCTAATAGACCATTATCGTGTTAAAGATGAATGATATGTTTTGAATGAATTATTATCTAATAATGCGAGTATCTTTATCCCACAATTCTGTGGGGAGCGGACCTATCTAAAGCACCCCAAAATCAGATGAATCAAAAATCGGAATTGCATCTTAAATAAAGGGACTTAACAAGATGTTTCGTATTGATAGGAACTTGGATCGAGGTCGTCGTGTTAGAAATGATAACCCCCAACTCGATGAGAAAGAGCTCGACTTGGATGTTCGTGAAACTCTTCATAGTTCGCAGCCTGGACCTTTCAAGGGTGAAGGGGAAAACTTGGGCGAGGCTGTGAAGAAGTAAATCGAAGCAATGGACGAGTACTTTGATGTCACCGAGTACAATGAGAAGAGAAAAATGGCTCTTGCAAGGCTACAGATAGTAGAAATAGCCAAAATGGCATGGAGAAACCACTGCAAGACAAACCGTTTGGATCGGAATACCCAGACATGGAATGATCTCAAAATTTACCTAAGGACGAGATTATGTCCTCCCGGCTTTTTGGAAACAAAGATGAACGAAATCTTAGAGTTAACCCAGGGGAGCAGAACTATTGAAGTATATCACCAAGCGTTCGCTCTCCAAATACTCACCACCACTGAATGAAGAACAGCTGATGGCTAGGTTCATTCGGGGACTGAACGAACCTTTGAATATTTTGGTGAAGAACGCCAAGCCAGTTTCCATGGTCGAAGTAGTGCAGATGGCGAAGGATTTCTCCAAGGCCTTTGATGTCAAGGTCCCACCAAAGCCAGCACCATCACCTTTCAAAAGTTTTTAGTTCCAGAAGGTGATTCCAACCTTCCACTGCCTAAGAGATATCAGGGTCAAGCCCAGGATATGGGAATTTCTAGAATGGAAGAAATGTCCTTTTCCCGAAACTCAATCCCCTGGAATTCAACTACAGAAGTTCCACCCTTGAACAAGGGAGTGAAATGCTATAACTGTCAAGGATTTGGACATCGCAGTATGGATTGTCCAACTCCTTTTGGATCAAGGTTTTCAAGGCAGGGGAATCAAGGATCAAGATTCCAGACTCCAGCTCCTTCCTTCCAGAGTAATTAGGTTTCTATCCGCCAAAATCAGGGAAATCCCAGAGGTAGATCCTCTTTACTGGCAGTATATACGAGTAAATCTAAGATCTTGAAATTATAAGCTTAAATGCTATCCAGATGATAAATTTGAATGTGGTTGATATGATTTTTAAATTTTGGTTAACTGATGAGTTGAATTGGATTCTAATTGAAAAATGATGACTCTTGAATTTTTGGTTGAAAAGCAATAAACTGAGCAAAACCACAATGAGGATGAATGGGACGAGTCCCTGTGTTGATGTTCGTACTGGAATGATGATAATGACTTCAGCAAATCACTATGAGATTAGTGGATTGTGCTGACAGATTGCTATTGTTAACTCTTGACCCAGTGGATCAAGTTAAGGGATGACAAATTAAAAATCTATTAAATTGAAATCCCCCATGGAGGACTGTTCAGATGGAAATTTCGGTCTAATAGACCATTATCTTGTTAAAGATATGAATGATATGTTTTGAATGAATTGTTATCTAATAATGCGAGTATCGTTATCCCACGATTCTGTGGGGAGCGGACCTATCTAAAGAACCCCAGAATCAGATGAATCAAAAATCGGAATTGAATCTTAAATAAAGCGACTTAACAAGATGTTTCGTATTGATAGGAACTTGGATCGAGATCGTCGTGTTAGAAATGATAACACCCAACTCGATGAGGAAGAGCTTGACTTGGATGTTCGTAAAACTCTTCATAGTTCGCAGCCTGGACCTTTCAAGGGTGAAGGGGAAAACTTGGGTGAGGCTGTGTGAAGAAGTAAATCGAAGCAATGGACGAGTACTTTGATGTCACCGGGTACAATGAGAAGAGCAAAATGGCTCTTGCAAGGCTAAAGATAGTAGAAACAGCCAGAATGGCATGGAGAAACCACTGCGAGACAAACCGTTTAGATCGGAATACCCAGACATGGAATGATCTCAAAATTTACCTAAGGACGAGATTATGTCCTCCCGGCTTTTTGGAAACAAAGATGAACAAAATCTTAGAGTTAACCCAGGGGAGCAGAACTATTGAAGCATATCACCAAGCGTTCGCTCTCCTCCTCAAATACTCGCCACCATTGAATGAAGAATAGCTGATGGCCAGATTCATTCGGGGACTGAACGAACCTTTGAATATTTTGGTGAAGAAAGCCAAGCCAGTTTCCATGGCCGAAGTAGTGCGGATGGCGAAGGATTTCTCCGAGGCCTTTGATGTTAAGGTCCCACCAAAGCCAGCACCATCACCTTTCAAAAGGTTTTTAGTTCCAGAAGGTGATTCCAACCTTCCACCGCCTAAGAGATATCAGGGTCAAGCCCAGGATATGGGAATTTCTAGAATGGAAGAAATGTCCTTTTCTCAAAACTCAATCCCCTGGAATTCAACTATAGAAGTTCCACCCTTGAACAAGAGAGTAAAATGCTATAACTGTCAAGGATTTGGACATCGCAGTATGGATTGTCCAACTCCTTTTGGATCAAGGTTTTCAAGGCAGGGAAATCAGGGATCAAGATTCCAGACTCCGGCTACTTCCTTCTTCCAGAGTAATCAGGTTTCTATCCACCAAAATCAGGGAAATCCCAGAGGTAGACCCTCTTTACTGGCAGTATATACGAGTAAATCTAAGATTTTGAAATTATAAGCTAAAATTCTATCCAGATGATGAATTTGAATGTGGTTGATATGATTTTAAAATTTTGGTTGTTGAGAACTGATGAGTTGAATTGGATTCTAATTGAAAAATGATGCCTTCTGAATTTTTGGTTGAAAAGTGATAAACTGAGTAAAACCACAATGAGGATGAATGGGACGAGTCCTTGTGTTGATGTTTGTGAACTGGAATGATGATAATGACTTCAGTAAATCACTATGAGATTAGTGGATTGTGCTGACAGATTGCTACTGTTAACTCTTGACCCAGTGGATCAAGTTAAGGGATGACAAATTAAAAATCTATTAAATTAAAATCCCCCATGGAGGACTATTCAGATGGAAATTTCGGTCTAATAGACCATTATCTTGTTAAAGATATGAATGATATGTTTTGAATGAATTGTTATCTAATAATACGAGTATCTTTATCCCACAATTCTGTGGGGAGCGAACCTATCTAAAGAACCCCAAAATCAGATGAATCAAAAATCGGAATTGAATCTTAAATAAAGGGACTTAACAAGATGTTTCGTATTGATAGGAACTTGGATCGAGATCGTTGTGTTAGAAATGATAACCCCCAACTCGATGAGGAAGAGCTCGACTTGGATGTTCGTAAAACTCTTCATAGTTCGCAGCCTGGACCTTTCAAGGGTGAAGGGAAAAACTTGGGCGAGGCTGTGAAGAAGTAAATCGAAGCAATGGACGAGTACTTTGATGTCACCGGGTATAATGAGAAGAGCAAAATGGCTCTTGCAAGGCTAAAGATAGTAGAAACAGCCAGAATAGCATGGAGAAACCACTGTGAGACAAACCGTTTGGATCGGAATACCCAGACATGGAATGATCTCAAAATTTACCTAAGGACGAGATTATGTCCTCTCGGCTTTTTGGAAACAAAGATGAACGAATTCTTAGAGTTAACCCAGGGGAGCAGAACTATTCAAGTATATCACCAAGCGTTCGCTCTCCTCCTCAAATACTCGCCACCACTGAATGAAGAACAGCTGATGGCCAGGTTCATTTGGGGACTAAACGAACCTTTGAATGTTTTGGTGAAGAACGCCAAGCCAATTTCCATGGCCGAAGTAGTGCAGATGGCGAAGAATTTCTCCAAGGCCTTTGATGTCAAGGTCCCACCAAAGCCAGCACCATCACCTTTCAAAAGGTTTTTGGTTCTAGAAGGTGATTCCAACCTTCCACCGCCTAAGAGATATCAAGGTCAAGCCCAGGATATGGGAATTTCCAGAATGGAAGAAATGTCCTTTTCCCGAAACTCAATCCCCTGGAATTCAACTAGAGAAGTTCCACCCTTGAACAAGGGAGTGAAATACTATAACTATCAAGGATTTGGACATCACAGTATGGATTGTCCAACTCCTTTTGGATCAAGGTTTTCAGGGCAGGGAAATCAAGGATCAAGATTCCAGACTCCAGCTCCTTCCTTCCAGAGTAATCAAGTTTCTATCTGCCAAAATCAGGGAAATCCCAGGGATAGACCCTCTATCCAACCCACAGTTTCAAACCAAAGTAATGGAAGACCTCTGCCTCAGAATAGGGGAAGTCAAAGAGAGTTTTTCCCAAATCGGCCATCCACTTCCAAGACAGTAACGCTGGAAGTGATTGGAGAAGAAGAAGAAGATAAAAGAGATCATACTCCACTTGCGAGATGAGGACATCTCGCGTTTTTTAAGTGGGTAGGATGTAAGATTCCTCCTCGAGCCCCTCAAGATGTCCAATCTCTCCCCCTGTAATCATTCCCCTCGTTAGAATATTAACAGATCTTGTCTCTACCTATTTTAGCTTAGAGAGAGAAAATATTCTAGAGAGAGATTATTCAATTTTTAGATATTTTTGGATGGAAAAATATCTCTTCTTATTAAAATAAATTCTCCCAAAACAGAAGTTTAAAAAGGATTTCAGAAGGTGCATTAGAAATAAATTATAATTTGTTCAAAAGGCCTTAGCCTAAGGGTCCAGATTTTCTGAAAATTTTAGATTAAGGTTCTAAGGGGCCAATTAGAATAATCCAAATGTAGGGAGGAGATAAATTGAAGAAATAAAGAAAATCTTCCCAAAAATGAGTAAATACTCACATAAGATGAAGAGTTGACTAAGGACAAGGTTATTAGTTTTTTTTTTTTAAGATATTTAGAGGAAATGATGCATTTTTGACACCTCAATGTGGGGGAATTTCCCTCATGAAGGAGACACCTATTTCACATGTGTGGATGAGTTTTAAACTCACAAATAATGAGATATTTTCATCTCTCCTCTGTCCTTTTTCAACTAGAACCAAAAAGTAAGCTAAACTGACCTTCAAAAAGTGACCAAACTGATATGGAAAATTCTAGAATCAGTTTGCTTGGTTAGAGGCTCACTTTTTCCTATAAATAGAAGCCTTCCCGCCTTTGTAAAAGCTTAATAGTGTTTTATGCACTGTTACTCTACTCCACTCCCCCCCAGAGAGCCAAAAACATTGAATTCATTAATAATTCACTTGTTTTTTACAATTTCCTCTTCTACAAAGAATTGGTGGCCACTCTTTATCCAAGCAAGAGTAGAACCCTCAATCCCTCAAGCCAAAGGATAGCTCACAAAACTCCATGTAAGTTAGACATTCTACTTTTTTTCTAATTCTATTCTATGGTTTTATGATTTCTTGCTTCTTTTAAGTTGTTATTGGATGTTATGCCTTGATGGAAAGGCTTCCCCCTTCTCTTCATTGAATTCAGCCCTTCTTTATCCAAGATGTGTAATCAAATAAATACAGTTAAACTTTTCGTATTGTTTTCTCTTAAAAAATTAGGAATTGATTAAATTAGAGTGCTAAATTCATCTTGGGGTAAATTCTAAGTAGATTTAGAATGTAAAAATTGAGAAATGGTCAGCCATACAAAGGAGGTTATGGCAAAATTTTCTTAAATTTTATGGAAATAAGTTTTATCTTTATGTTATTCAAAAAGAGTAATCACCTCCATTTGTGTATTCTAAAAGTGTTATTTTCATTCTATGCATAGAAAGATGCATATTGGAATTATTTTTATTATAAAAGCGTTATTTTCATTAGAATTAATTTCTATAAAACTGTTACTTTCACCAATATTAATTTTTATGCATAAAGTGATGCATAAAAGAATTTTTTTATTATAAAAGTGTTACTTTCACCAATATTGATTTTTACGCATAAAGTAATGCATAAGAGATTTTTTTTTTATAAAAGTGTTACTTTCACCAATATTGATTTTTATGCTTAAAGTGATGCATAAAAGAATTTTTTTTCTTATAAAAGTATTACTTTCATCAAAATTGATTTTATGCATAGAAAGATGCATAAAGAATTTATTTTTATTCCAAAAGTGTTATTCTCATTAATTTTGATTTTATGCATATAGAAGGATGCATAAAAGAATTTACTTTTATTTCAAAAGTGTTATTCTCATTAATTTTGATTTTATGAATAGAAAGATGCAGAAAGGAATTTATTTTTAATTTCAAAAGAGTCATTCTCATTAATTTTCATTTTATGCATAGAAAGATGCATAAAGGAATTTATTTTTATTTCAAAAGAGTCATTCTCATTAGTTTTGATTTTTTGCATAGAAAGATGCATAAAGGAATTTATTTTTATTTCAAAATAGTCATTCTCATTAATTTTGATTTTATGCATAGAAAGATGCATAAAGGAATTTATTTTTATTTTAAAAGAGTCATTCTCATTAATTTTGATTTTATGCATAGAAAGATGCATAAAGGAATTTATTTTTATTTCAAAAGAGTCATTCTCATTAAAAAAAATTTATGCATATAGAAAGATGCATAAAGGATTTATTTTTATTTCGAAAAGTGTTATTTTCTTTAAAATTGAATTTATGCATAAGTAGATGTATAAAAGGATTTTTATAAAAGTGTTATTCCCACTGAAGTTGATTTTTATAAAAGAATGAATGGATGGATAGATGTGATGTGAATCAGATAAATGTGAATGAATGGATGGATAGATATGTGAATCAGATAAATGTGAATGAATGGATGGATAGATGTGATGTGAATAGAAATGATGAGATGTCATGTGAATCAGGATGTAAATGAAGGATATAGGATGGATGTGGATGTATGTGAAAGGATGGATGTGGATGTATGTGAAGAATGTAAGTGGATGTATGTAAAAGAATGGATGTGGATGTATGTATGTGAAAGGATGGATGTAGATGTAGGTGAAAGGATAGATGTGGATGTGGATGTATGTGGAAGAATATATGTGGATGTGGATGTGGATGTGGATGTGGATGTATGTGGAAGAATATATGTGGATGTGTATGTGATAAGTATGGATGTGGATGTATGTGGAAGAATATATGTGGATGTGAATGTGATGAATATGAACGAGAATAGATGAGATGTGATGTAAATTGAATAGATATAATGGATAAGGGATGTGAATGAATGATATGGGACGTGAATGAATGTGATGGCATGTGAGCCAGGATGTGAATGAATGTGATAGCCTGTGAATCGAGATGATGTGAATGAATGATAAGGGATGTGAATGAATGTGATGGCATGTGAATCAAGATGAGAATGAATGGTATGGGATGTGAATGGATGTGATGTCATGTGAATTAGGATAGATAAGAATGAATGTGATGTGGTCTGAATGAGATGTGTTGTGAATGAATGTGATATGGTCTGAATAAAATGTAATGTGAGTGAGTGAATGTGATGTGGTCTGAGAATGAGATGTGACATGAGTGAATGTGATGTGGTCTGAATGAGATGTGATGTGAGTGAATGTGATGTGGTCTGAATGGATGAGATGTGAATGAATGTGATGTGATGAGATGTGGATATGGGTAAATGCGAGTGGATGAGATCTGATGAGGATAATTGAGGAAAGAAGTGATGAGATGAAAAATGATGTGATTGGATGAGAATGGAAATTTATATGAAATGCATATGGATTAAGTAATGTTGATTATTGTGGAAAGACGAGAGTTCGTTATAGAAATTGTATTTATGACCTGTTTTTAAATGACTGCTTTATGTCAAGAATGCTGGGGAAGCATTTTAACCGTCTTGTGAATGAGGTTGTGGGTGGAGACCTAGCTGATAAAGTTGCAACAGCTGACGGAGAGTCAACGTAGGACGTCTCGCGTAGCCAGGTCGCCGAGGTCTTGATGACCAGCCTCGGTTCGATTTAAATGGTGAGCTTCCAGTACGGTGGATGAGGGACCAAGGAAGCGGCCTATGAGTGAAGCGCTAGGTGACTTGCGAGAAGGATCCTAGAGGGTGCTGACCATACGGTGCTCTGGGTCGCCGAAGATACCCACAAGTACGTCGGGGAAGATATTGAATAAGGAGTAAGAGTTGTTTTCTGAATTCGGGCATGGATCTGGTTGATTGACCTTGCTGGTCCTCAACGGATGAGTCCATGGCTCTTTTATATGGATCCGTTGGTTGATCTTGCTGATCTTCAACGAAGATTCCATTTTGATATGTGAATATATTGCCGGTTACTATGAGCTAGGAACTATCGAAAAGGCCCCTAAGTGGACAGGTGGTGAGCGTTCTAGTTGCCAATGATGCCATAGGTACACCGATGAAGGAATGATTGAAAATAAGGATCTAATCGGAGATTTTAAGGATTATGATCAGTGAGACAATGGTTTCATTAAATGATTATTTTTAAAGATAGATGATGCTGAGAAAAAGGCAATTTCATATTGGGTGTGTAAGTAGTGTGACTAGTTTTAAGTTTGCATGAATATCCGGCTAGGGGACCTGGGAACTCTTTTCCGTGGTAAGATTATTTTTAAATGATTATTTTTAAAGATAGATGATGCTGAGAAAAAGGCAATTTCATATTGGGTGTGTAAGTGGTATGACTAGTTTTAAGTTTGCATGAATATCCGGCTAGGGGACCTGGGAACTCTTTTCCGTGGTACCTGGGACAAAACCTAACCAAATTCCTAATTGGATCCCATCACTATAGTGGTTGGGCGGTTGGCTAACCCATGGGGCTGGATGGGGTTAGGCTGGACTGATGGATCCCTAAATTGAGACTCAATTCTGTTATGGTACGATAGATGAAGTAAACCCCGGACAAAAAATGTTCTATGGAAAAGAATCAACGGTTATGCCTCTCAATGAGAAAAAGAGCGTTGGTCTCTATGATCCAAGTGCAATCTTTTCCTTGATCTGACTATGGGACTTACAGGTTCGGTCAGATCAGTTCAGTTAGTTAAGGCTTTTGACTACGTTAGAGAAAAGTTATCCTGGAGGAATCGCCCGTGCTTTCCGGGCAAGGGAAGTTTTTTCGGGTTCAGTTTTCGAAGAATCGATGGATTAGTCTCTTGTCCGGATATCCGTGGGGGCGAGGCTCCGAGTGTGGGACCCTGCCCCGCGCAAGAAGTGCTACTTTCGCTGCTAGCACCCCTGAATTCGTTGCACGGTGAGGACAGGGATCTCACATTACATCTTGGATGAGTGCCCGCCGATGAGTGTTGCCAATCGGAAGAGTGCACCTAGTAGATAATTTGTAAGATAGGAATGTAGAAGCCGTCCACGTAAACCAAGAGATATGGTATGCATCATACAAAGCCTCTATATGAAAGGAGCCCAACCACCACAAGACCAGGCTCTAGTGAAGGACATGAGCATAAAGGAGTGGAAAAAAAATCTACTCTCAATAGATCAGGTTAGAGCCAAATCCAGAGGCTCAAGGGCAACCTAAAGACCAATCCCAACGAATTTTGCATGTCAGACATCCTCATATATTCCCACAAAGTGATATGGTTTGCCAAAACCATGCAAGCAAGGAGTGTCCAATACTAAGGCCAAGGCTGCAAGAACTATTTTATGCTCATTGACAATGCTATAAGAACCATGATTGTTGGTAGGTCAAGGATGACGATGGTGTGACCATTGAAAATGATCTAGAGGACTCCAAATCTACCTCCTTGGCGAAGATAGTAGACGATCTCCCACTCAAACAAGCTCTTAACAAAGATAAGAATCCAATAGACTACGCTAACCTCCCCAAGAAACAAAAGAGTGAGGAGCGAGTGAAATAAGCTCAAGAGCTTGCATAAGGAAGGTACATGATGAACTATAGCCAATCCTTCAGCAAGTTGTAAGGCGTATCCTGGTAGACCCCATTCCTCTAGAGCTAACCACGACCAATAAGAGAACCTTAGACCTTGTCAAAGTCTTTGATCAATAAGAATAATGCAAGGGAGACAGAGAGCTTAAGCTCCTTGCAAAGCAAACACACATACACAAGAATAGTTAAGCACACGAGAGATGGATGGATGAATTTTCTTCTATTATCTTCTCTATTCTATACGACCATAAAAGTAAAGAGATAAGAGTACGTAATAAAAGCAAAAGTACTCTCCTACTATAAAATACAAAGTCCATAGTGTGAAACCGACTGACTACATGAACTAACACTACAACTATGCCATAACTCTAGTACACCAAAGTGGCAGCTTGTAAGCCACTAACAACAGATCACCCAATAATCTATGCATATACTAATGATTAGTGAGAGACTCTTAGATAGAGATACTAATAGCTTTAGGAGGTTTGTAGTTTTGAGAAAGAAAAAAATATATATTTAAATCCCTTTCCATCAAAACCCCATAGAAACTATAAGACAATGCTAATGTAGCATGGGACGATTCATATAAAAGGGGTTCTAACCTTTACATGTTCTCTTGGCTTACACAAAATGTGGATTCACATGGAACCTTGTTAGCACAAAGTTCATGACTCGAACTATTCTTTGAAGATCTTACAAACCTCAGAGTCTGACCTAGTTAGAAACCATCCTATGACCGTGAACCATTTCTTATGACCAAGATTTCTATATTTAGGTCTTATTTCATCTAAACCTTTTTCGAGCAATACCTTCTGGTCTCAATCCATTTATTTATAGTATTTTAAATTTTGACAGTTCAAAGAATTTAAGTGAAATAGTTAAATTTATATCTTCATTTTACCATTTAATCAAAGCTACAAGATCAATAGTAGTGATCCATTATTGTCTGTTTATATGATGTTCAAATTTTGGTTATATTGAAAGTTATTTAGTCTATTTTCCTTTTACATTGTATAATCAAACATCAAACCAAAACAGATTCTTATTAAGCTCCGAATTGAGCCAAAAATAGATATAAGAGACCAGACCAAAAGTGAAAACCATTATCGATTCTTTATCCTAAAAATCTAAAAGTTCTAATTACCAAAAAACTTTGGTCTATAGCACTATAACTCGGACATCTGGTAATGACCCTTATCCACCCTCAAAACTCTTACTACTTATGTCAAAGTGTACCCGATTAGCTTATTTATCCGAGCGAAATGCTAATTTATTCCAATTACTGCGAATCTTCAACAATAAAGAACACGACGAAGGGTCAAAATTTTAGACACGTGATCACAAGGAATGCTTTGTCATGATACATATCAGCAACACTAGAGTTTTTGCTCCTAACATCCGCTTTTGTCAAATCATGGAGCATCTAAATGTCATTTGGGAGTATAGTGTAGAAGACAATCCAAAAGTATCTTATGAAGAATTTCTTACTCGTTTTTCCTTTACCACGTAAAAAAGTATTTGTATCTAAGCACATTCGTATCCACATGAAAAAGTATTTGTATCTAATCATATTGGTATTGTTAGAGGATTGTAAAATTTACTATTGAATTTTTTATTCTTAGCATTTTTATCAATTTCAAATTAGTTTTTGTAGCAAGCAACTCATCAATTTAAAGTAAGACTCTTCTACCTTGATATCAATAATCAGTTTACATTTTATTTTATGATGTCAAGATTTATTTGAATAGTAACTTTTTAGAAACATTGCAATTACAACTTTAAAATCAAATCTAGATATTTTTCTCTTTTTCATTAAGCATACATCGTACTCATAGAAAGTATATAGACTCATGCTTAACAAATATGTTTTTGGAGTATCAAGGTTTTTTTGCCAGAATTTTTTGACAACACAACACAAATGAGATGTATTTTTTGACACTCCTCATCAAAAATATTTATTCTTTCTCAAGTTTCAACCATGAAAGATTTATCACAATGTCCCACAATCCAATAACAAATCAATTCTCTTCACAAATTTTTATATAAAGAATGGGAACTTCGAGAGGATTTTCAAAAAAAACTTTTAAAACGGTTGAGCATGAGCAATACAAACCAAATAAGAAAAGTTGGCAAATTCAAGAAAACAAACACCTATGATCCGACTAATAACAAAATGTCCAAGAAATGTGTTATTACATGCTACAAATGTCATCAAGAAGGACATTATGCTAAAGGCTGTTCAACGAAAAAGAAAAACAAGTTCTTTCCTACATGCACAGCTGATGGCAAACATCTCAAGCAAGAGGGTATCAACACCAATACACTATCAAATGGTGGAGGTACGTATTCACTTCTTTTTACCAAAAAAATCATAATTGTTTTTGCATTTGTTTTATCATTTCTAGATCGTAAAGACCTAGATAGTAAACTCTAGCAAACCATAGTTCCAAGATCAAAACTTAGAAAAATTCAATGAGTCAAGAAATATTTAGTGTCTTCAAACACTAATTGTTCAAAAAATGCTTGCACACCTGTTGACACTGATAAAGCATCATGGGTGAATCCATTTTAATACTTTCCATCATGGATGGCCTTGTGTTCATGTGTTTGTGCTTATATTGAGTGAGTCCAATTGATTCTAAGATTGATCGTTCAGTGAGCCCAATTAATCCTGTAACAAATGCAATTGTGAGCGAGTCCAATTAATTCTGGCACATGTAATTGTGAGTGAGTCCAATTGTTAGTACATGTTAGAATTAATTGTTAAGTGAATCCAATTGATTGATATCTAACATTTTGGATTTTATGAGTATAGACTATGAAATGGAAGATGATGGCGACAAGTATTGAGCGACCACCAACTTACGTGTTTACCATATTATTACTTCTAGCTACGTGTATGCGAAGTACATTTTGGTTTTACATGGCTAGACCCATTCATATATAAGTTTGGAAAAAGCATTTACTTACACTTTTAAACATTGGTCTATGGATAACTTTTGTAGAAGCCCAATTTTAGAAGCAACAACTACTTATGACTCCAAGGACTAATTTTGATGAATACAATTTTAAATACCCACATGAGAAGGCACATCCACTCGTGTGGGGAAGGGAAGGGAGACTGCACCCAATGCTTTCTCATGTGTGGCGAAGTATTTCCATTCATTCATATATTTTCCGTTCAAGTGCTTACATTCAACTCTTCTATGCTTTGTCATATTTCTCTATTCAATTCAATCAAGTAATTCAAAGTCTATTGTTTAAGTTTGTACTTGGAGAAAGGTCCTCTTTCATTTTGCCTTTGTATGCACCTAAGCTTAACCAAGCCTTCTTGCATAGTTGAATGCAAGAATATGCCTTGCATCATATCTAATAGCTTCCAAACATGTTCCCATCATCAAGAGAAAAAAACATGATCTAAACAACTACTCATCCCTAGTTTTGAGAGAAACAACACATGCTAACCTTGGGCAAGCATAAACAATATACTTTCTTTTTTATATTACAGGATTTGAAGTTTACTTTCAATATACAACTAATTTTTATTTAAAGAACAATCACGTGCTCATACACAAATCTTTGCACCCAAATAAAACTACATGCTTAACACAAAAGCACATCAACATCGTCCCTCACAAACATGGGCCATACGCAAGTGCTCAAATCTCAATCGATTACCAATATGCAAACCTCAAAACAAAATATACATCGACCAAGTTCTCTTGCTGCATCACAAAGAATAGACCGTCCTTGACTATAATTTTCTTGTTGTATACCATTAACTTCTTACAAACATATCAAATTGTTGCCACTATTTGCCACCTAATATATATGCATCACTATAAACCAATGATGTATACCACCTATAAATATAAGCAATTTCATGTGCAATTTTTGGTGGTGGTGTAGCTCTTCTTTATCTCCTTTGAAATGTAGTAACTCCTCTTTGTCATTGTAGTAGCACGATTACATCACACAGAAGTGTAACCCTCATGTATATAAATTAGCATATGCTTCTCGTGCCAAGACTTTGTTTATAAGACTTAAAACAAGAATGTGCCAAACTTCAAAGGAGCTTTGATTAACCAACCAAACGACACTTGACAAACAAACGTGTGCTTCGAGCCTCATATCCCACCCAAAGTTGACAGTGGGAGAATATATAACAATAATGGTGTGGACAACCATACTCTAGCACTGTTTTGTGTCTCTTTGCTTTCTATATGCATTTTTTTGGCGGTGGTCATGAAGGCGAACAAAAACCTTTCAGACCAAATATTAAGATGACTCTCAATTCAAGTCAGATCACCAGTTCACAAACTGTAATAACTGCATGTAACACTCACGGGTGGGTGCATATACCTTCAGGCACAGCTCTTGCCACTCCCGCCATTTGCCTCAAGAATTCTCTGATAACCGATCTCAACTCGTTCACTTGTCTTGATTAGCTTTTAACCTCTTTATATGACAGGAGACCAGGTTCAAACTCACCTCAACAAGTCATAATTTACAAGCCAAGCAACATACAGCTTTACCCAATGCATCGAGAGCCTCACTCCAACTCAATTTTACTAGAATCAGCCGGAGAACTACTCAATGCTTGAAAGGCCTAGGTAACATTCTACTCAACAAAACAAAAAGCTAAATCAATCACCACAGCATCAGCACACTTGTTTGAACACCTTTTTAACTCTAAAGATAAATGTAATCACCACCTCTATGAAGCCACATATCACCCAGAGAGCATTGATAGAATCGATGAGTTATAAACTCTCCATAAGTTTCCTCAAGTGACAAAGACGTTACAAATATGCATGCAAAACTGAGGTATTAATCTGGGCCATACAATAACGAAGGGCTGTCTCTAACATTGCCAAAACCCTCTACATTCCAGCCAAAGCCTGCTCCTACGATCATAGGGGCAGGCAGCATGTATAACATATTCCTAATGGTCTGACAAAAAGGCACCGTTCAGTCAAACAAACAGACAGGAAGCAAGATCTTGAAGGAGGCGAGCCCTTTCCAAAAGGGCTCAAAACTTTACTTCTTGCCTCCTGAGGAGACATTAAACTTGAAAAGGATGATGTCCCCATCCTGGACAACATAGGTTTTTCCTTCTTGTTTGTACTTTCCAGCAGCCTGTCCATAAAAACCTGAACCGTTACAAACAGCATTCAACAATAAATGTTACTAAGACGACTGCTGCAAGTCTGATGTTGTTATACCTTCACAGCAGCCTCGGTCCCCAATTCTTTGAGGTCCTCGAACTTCATGACCTGAGGGAAAACACCATATGTTATTTGATAACCATCCCATGTACTTCATGAAATGCATTTGCTTAAGTTTGTTCTGATCAGGTTCTTCAAAATGCAATCCCATACCTCAGCACAAATAAATCCTTTTTCAAAATCAGTATGAATGGTCCCAGCAGCCTGAGGAGCCTTTGTTTGCTTCCTTATCTGCCAACATTTGACCTGCAAATTTTGATTCGAGTGTTGAGAATACACAAGATGTTGATTAAGACTCTTATTTCGGACAATTAGTCTCTTTGTTTACTAATCGTTGTGAAGTAACTGCAGAGCATAAAAGATAGGTAGGCTAATCACAGTTAATGCAGTGCTTGTTGACAAACGCATGTACCACTGTTTTGAAGGTAGGGGCTATATGCAAGTGTCAATTAAAGAGGGAGATAGTATCATAAAACAAGGGCACGAGGTCAGCCTCCCCACATATTTCTCACGACAACTTGGAATCATAGTTCATAACATACGTTTAGCAAAGGCATACGCATTCGGGTATGTAAGAATGTTTCGAGTATGTTTCAGTCCCAGGCTGAGTAACATACGTGACCAATATAATACCTCATAGAAAGGACGAGATTTAGACAAATAGATACAAATATACATTGTAAACTCAAGCTCTCCAAGTTCCATTATAAAAACTTACAAAGTTATCACCTACAAGTTACATAAATGCTCATTGCGTGGACCGATTTTTTATTAAAAAAACGTAGCAACTTTCAAAAAGCGTAAAACCTTAGAAAAGCTTTTTTTTTTTTTAAAGCAAGTATGAAAGACGAGTTTCAAATGCGTATGTTGCAAACGTTTGCTTCATGAAGCAAATGCAAATGTTATGAACTATGCTTGGAATGATGTTGCTAGTATTGACCGTGAGGCAGAGCACATGTCCATTGAGAGTGGGGGTGATGATGATGATATCCAAGCTTGCCTGAGCAAGAGGTGGTCACCATGATTAGCCAACTAGAGCAGCTTCGACAGTGGTCAGTCACACATGAGACTGTCATACACAAAAATGACACGTATATACTGGTCACAAATTTACGAGTCTGTCATAACACAAATTTTACAGGTATTACTGGCACACCGAAAGAATAAGAAAACATACAAGCAATTGAGTGAACCTAGCAAGCTTGCCCAAAAGTGCTGACAGACCTAACTCCTGGCCATTTACGTTTCATTTCAGGCCATTTCCATTGCCTAGACATTAGCTGTTTCCATTCCGTTCCCGTGTCATGCGACTATGATACCAAGATATGACTAGAGGAGGTTATCAGGCAGCGTTCCATCTGCTCATAATGTTCTATCTAGTATAAAGCACCTCAATCAGTTTCACAGCGAGTCACCCTTGTAAAGCAATCCCGCCACACAAGTAACAAGTTCAAAAAGCTGGGGGAAGGGGGGGGGGGGGGGGGGGGGGGGGCGCAAAATCTATGAGCATGAAATAGTAAGAAAGCTCTCAGCCAAAATTTAAATATTTAAGAGCCATGGGGCAACAAAAATCACAAACATGCAATTTCACAATTACAGGATATTTACCTCGTCTGGACCTGCAGTAAAGAAATAAATCAGGTTGATAGCAGAAAACCCTGTCTTGATGATCTTCGGAAGTGCACTGCCATCCAGTCAGTAGGAGATCAAAAGTTCACATCAACAAGTAAACGTTGATTTCCTCAAACTCATTAGTGAAGAGAAAGGTCAACCATGCATAATTAACATCCTTTGTAAATCCTCATTAAAACTTTTGATGCTTTGCATCTCTAGCAGGTTGTTTGATTCTGGGGCGACGTTCCGTAAAGCCTTATATGTGATGCTAAAAATTACAAAGATGCCTCGACACAAGGCACCTGTCAGTTTTCATTAGTAATAAGATTAATGCCCCATTACTCTCGTGTGTGAAAACGTCCTGTCCTCACTCCTGTAATAGACAACGGCATGCAGCCTCTCATGTCAGTCAAGGGTCATTCCTGTGTGAGACAATGGAGAGTGGTCTCCTGACCCCATCATTCTCTCAAATGTTGTCACCGCCCTTTTAATCTCACTATCTTTAATATCTTATACAGGTTGGTATGCTTGTGTTTTAAATTAATAAAGTGATCGAGCTTGTCTTCCTTGTAATCATGCAATTCTGTTATTTTGCCATCAGAGGTATCAGAGAACCTGTTGCTTCAGCTCATTAGTATAGTCAACCTTGACAGCAGATCATCAAAGGTTGATGCCTTCCATGTGATCTCCAGGAGCGACCTGAGAGCCTATGCAGTGATGCCGTCGAATGTTCCGCTAACCCTACGGTTGCTGCCAGGAACAACCTACTGAGACCCAGCAAACTTTCGTTTCATTTTTAAAAAAATAGAAGGGTAGCGAGACACCACTTCAACTGGCACCATGTAATCTGCACCGCTTGTTCACCCCCCGTCAGAGTGCATAGAAACCAGAAAAAAAAAAAGTTTACGACTCAGAAACCTGCGAACCGTTTTCCAAACCTCTGAAAAAAAATTGCCCTAGTTTTTTAAGATCAAATTTTTTGGTTTTTTTAAGCTGTCAAACTTGAGTGCTTTATGCAGCTCACACAAAGTGAGAAGTTTGCTGAATTTATGAGATCCCGTTGTGAGCCCAAAAAGAAGAAGAAGGTGCGTTCTAAGAACCTTCCTCAGGGTCATAGTGGTGCCTTCCCACAGGATCCATCTTTTGGACAGTTTCCGAACATGCAACATGCTTTTGGTGCTAACCCACAGAGTTCCTTCTTTGGACAGCCACCTATTCCTCAGCAGTCTATGCATCCAGGTTACTTTGGTGGTGGCTCAGTGTTCCAATCCATGACTGGGGGTTATCCTCAGGGAGGCATGGGTATGCCAGGGACTTTTGGAGCAAATTTTCAGCCTGGTATGCAGGGGAATATGTATGGTGGTATGCAGTCCGGTATGCAAGGAAACATGTTTGGGGGCATGCAACCTGGAATGCAAGCAAATATGTATGGGGGCATGCAGCCTGGTATGTTTGGAAACATGGCTGGAATGTATGGTATGCCAGGTGTGGGAATGGGTAATGTTGACCCTATGATGGGCATGAATGCTGGGGGTAGCGATCTTGTGAAGCCACTTCCTTACGATAATCTAACGCCTATGGGTAAGGCGAAGGATTTTAAGGAAGGGGGAGCTGCTGTGAAATTTGACACATTCAGTGGAACCAAAGATAAATTAAAGGCACTTACCTTTTTACAGCAGTTTGATGCTGCTTTTTCTGGTGGTAATTACATGGAGTCCTCTAAGGTGAGAAAAGCTGCGACTTTTCTCAAAGGCAATGCTTTGCAGTGGTGGTCTACTCTTCTTTTGCAGGGCATAGCACCATCTACTTGGGTACAATTTAAACAGGTGTTCTCTTCCGTATGGCTCACATCTACTTTTGAGGTGGATGTAATGACAGCATGGCACAAGTTGGATGCATCAAAGTGTGATAATCTGGAAGATTATAACAAGAAGTTTTGGGAAGCTTTACTCCCAGTTACTTCTTATCGTGCAGTGCCTTTGTCTGAGCAGGTAGAGAAGTATTGTTGTGGGCTGCCCAAGGAAGTGCGTGACTATTGCATCAAGACTCGAGTAACAAATATGTCACAGATGATAGAGAATGCTATGACAGCTAATGCGTTACTCACTGGAGGTTCATCTAGATTTAAAGGTAGTAAGAACTCAAGCAAGAAATCTGAAAAGTCAGGGCATGATTCGCGTGATGCTAAAGGGTCTACAGAGAAGCGGTATAAGAAGATGCCAATGCCCAAGAGAACTCCTGAGGAGAGACGGGCTTTGATGGATGCTGGGAAATGTTTTTACTGTACAGAAGAGGAACATATGTCTTTTAATTGTCCCAAGAGAAAGTCCCAAAAGGACTCTGACACCAAAGGAGAGCCCAAGTCAAAGAAACCAAAACCTTCTGCAGGGTTAGTTCCTAATCTTGTTGGGGAACAGCCAGGTGGTGAAGAGACTGAGTTGTGCAGGGCATGGGACAAAGTGAGAGATCAAAATGCCTTGATATTCTTTGACACAGGTGCTAGAGCCAACTTTATTTCACCGGATTTGGCTAGCCGATTGGGGATTCGTGCAGAGGAGATGGGGCCGTTATATGAGGCTAACATGGCTTGTCCAGGGTATGCAGAACCCGTCACTCCTATCATTGGGAAGCTGAGGCTTCATTTGCAGGACAGCGAAGAGTTTTTCATCATGCCACTTGATGGATGTGATGTTTTGTTGGGAATGCCATGGTGCCACAGAGCACATGCGGTGGTGGATACATACAATAGGAAGATCACTTTGACTCATAGAGGGAAAGAACATGTTTTGGATGTAAAGCTAAAAGGGGAATCTATTCCTATTGTATCAGCTTCGGCAATTTCATCAGTAATGAAAAAGCATCTTTCCGCGTACTTGATTTATATAAAGGATGCAAAAGATGATGAGTCTAAGTCTAATTTGTCTATGTTAGA
The DNA here is from genome assembly GCF_041138505.1 of Cibotium barometz. Taxonomy (NCBI): domain Eukaryota; kingdom Viridiplantae; phylum Streptophyta; class Polypodiopsida; order Cyatheales; family Cibotiaceae; genus Cibotium; species Cibotium barometz. The sequence goes on from NC_141075.1 coordinate 51,233,119, forward strand.
TAAGGACAGGACTGATTTCTTATGCGGGTTCCAAGATTGTTTTTCCGAGTCATTGCCAGGAGAGCTTCCTCCGGAAAGGCCAGAAGATCATGCCATTGATCTAATTCCGGGTAGTACTCCACCAAATAGACCGCCGTACCGTGTTAGTGCAGCCCAACAAGAAGAAATTATGAGTCAGGTACAGGAGCTTTTGAATAAAGGGTTGATACAGCCTAGCTCATCACCCTTTTGCTCACCTGTACTCTTAGTGCAAAAGAAGGATGGTTCTTGGCGCATGTGTATTGATTACAAGGCGCTGAACACGAATACCATCAAGAATCGATTCCCCATTCCGAGGATCGATGACATTTTAGACCGCTTACAGGGCTCTACAGTCTTTAGTCGCATTGACTTGAAAAGCGGGTATCATCAGATACGTATTAGACCCGAGGATGTGCATAAGACAGCATTCCGAACCATGTTTGGGTTGTATGAGTTCTTGGTTATGCCCTTTGGTTTGACAAATGCACCTGCCACATTTAACAGAATGATGGACAGGATTTTCCTGCCTCATAGAGCGTTTGTGGACACATTCTTTGATGATATGATTGTGCATTCACAAACTGAGGAGGAGCATAGAAGGCATTTGGCCATTGTGTTTGCAGAACTCCGGAATCATAGGCTGGTTATTAATGCCAAGAAGAGTGAGTTCTTCTTGCAAGAGATACACTTCTTGGGACATATTGTGTCTAAGCATGGAGTCCGTATGGATCCATCGAAGGTGGAAGCAATTCTTAATTGGCCAGATTTGAGAACCGTGCATGATGTACGCAGCTTTTTGGGATTGTGTTCCTATTACAAGCGGTACATACGGTATTTTGCTGAAATTGCTTCGCCTCTTCATGCCTTAACAAAGAAGGCAACTCCGTTTAGATGGGCTGATCGGGAAATTACAGCCTTTAATAAGCTTAAAGAAAAGCTTACTTCGGATCCAGTATTGGTATTACCGGACCTCCGAAAGGCTTTTGTTGTCCAATGTGATGCATGTGGAAACAGCATTGGAATTCGGGGCAGTTCTCATGCAGGAAGGACATGTGATAGCCTATGAGAGTCGAATATTGCAGCATGCCGAGAAGCATTTACAGGTTTATGAGAAAGAGATGTTGATTGTAATTCATGCTCTTTCTACCTGGAAACACTATTTGCTTGGGGCTGATTTCACTGTGCAGACAGATCATCAGACTTTGCGTTATTTCCTCACGCAAACTAAGCTTTCAAAAAGCATATGCGATGGGCAAACTTTTTGTCTATGTTCCACTTTCAGATTGTGCATGTGGAAGGCAAAAAGAATGTTGTGGCAGATGCTTTGTCCCGCAAGCCACAGGTCTCAGCAGTTTCACTTGCTTATCATCATGAGCTTGATGAAATGAAAGAGCAGTATGCCCATGATGAGGACTTTGAAAGGTTGTATGATCAGATGTCTGAAGGTCAGCGGCATGAGCACTATACTCTCAGAGATGGGTTTTTGATGATGCATGGTAGATTGTGTGTTATCAGGCAATTGCGCCTCAAGGTTATGATTGAAAGTCATGCTCCACCGTATGCAGGTCATAGAGGTATTGACGCCACAGTAAAAGCAGTGGAGACTTTCTTTTATTGGCCAACCTTGAGAAGAGATGTTGATGCTTTTGTTAGGCAATGCATCATATGTCAGAAGGTAAAGTTTGACCGTCAAAAGACACCAGGGTTACTACACCCTTTACCTATTCCAGATAGACCATGGGAGAGCATTGCCATGGATTTTATATTTGATCTGCCACGGACACAAACGGGTAATGATGGCATTTGGACTATCATATGCAGGTTCAGCAAGCAAGCTCATTTCATTCCCGTGCGTAAGGCGATCAAAGTTGATCATATGATGAAGTTGTTCATGGCGAACATCTTCAAGTATCATGGCTTGCCTACGTCTATCATTAGTGACCGTGATCCACGGATGACGAGTTTGTTCTGGAGAGGGTTGTTTGACAACATGGGTACAACTCTCAAGTTTTCATCGTCATTTCATCCACAAACAGATGGTCAATCGGAAGAAGCTAACTCTATAGTGTTAGATCTTCTTAAATGTTATGTGTCAGAGCACAAGCAACAATGGGAAAAGTATCTTACTTTGGTGGAGTTTGCATATAATAACACCGTTCATACCTCGACAGGCAAGGCGTCTTTTGAGATTGTGGAAGGAGGGAAGAAGGTACCACCCAGTTTGCACACAAAGGATAAGATTTTTGAGGCTTATCAGTATGTGGAGAGTATGGATGAAGCTTATCGGAGAGTTAAGTTGGCCCTCCAGAAAACTCAGCAGAAGCAAAAGAAAGCAGCAGACCGTCACAGACGTGCATTAGAGTTTGCATTGGGTGATTGGGTTCTTTTGCGCTTTGAAAAGGCTAGACTCAAGAAGATGAAAGGTAAAGAGCGCTTATTCCCTAAGTTGAGCATGCGTTATTATGGGCCTTTTCAGGTATTGGAAAAGATTGGTGAGGTGGCCTATCGTTTGAAGCTACCAAATCACTGGAGGATTCACAATGCATTTCACGTGAGTCTCCTTAGACCTTTCCGTGGGAATGTGCCTGAGGATGTATCAGATGAGGCTCAGCCGGAAGTTGAGGAACTTGATGAGGTTCTTATTCCATGTAGATACTGGCACATAAGGAAAGAAAGGTACGAGGTAAAGTTTCCCGTCGCTATCTTGTGAAGTTCAAGAACTATTCACCGATGGATGCGAAGTGGATGGAGGAAGGTGACTTAACAAATTCACCTCAGGTTTTGCAGCTTTATCTCGATGCCTTTGAGTTGGAGCCGACTCTTGTTACGGCTCATTCTGGTTCAGCAGAGCATGGGTCTGGAGCATTGCCTGATGCTCAAGAGGGGGGTAGCACCTCCACTCCCTTGATACAGACAGGCTCAGATGACATCTAGAGGTCGCTTGGTGCAGTTTTTGTCTCACCCGAAGGTACTGATGGCTGACACTACATCTGTTTATGGGACTTCTATGATATATGTGTACTAGTCACATTGGATGTTGTGGTTGTGTATCGTTCACAGTGGTATACAACTTGGACTATTACTACGCCATTGGTTTGCAGTGAATGTTCATACATGTGAATGGCTTAGAGAGATTGGGACGCTGATCTTGCCTTATTGTATATTTCCCTTTGGATATTTTGCTGTATCACCAGAATGCAATCGAGGACGCTTGCCATTTTTCAAGAGGGGGGTATGTCATGACCCTGTGATAATGGAACAGCACAAGTGTGGGCATGGTGGTTGCTGAGCAAAAATATTAAATGATTCACATTTGGGGTGCCCGAACAAAGATAATGATGTGTGGACATCTCCACGTGTGAAGGGGGACCAAAACATTAATGTTTTTAATGTTTTATTCATGGGTGGCCCCTACTGGATTTTCTGTACAGAACAGAAGTGCCCGTACAGCTGTAGGTACAGTCCACGTGGCTGCCCGTACAGGGTACAGTTGCTGAAGGTACAGGCGACGCTGGTTCAAGAGACTGTTGCTCTGTTGCTGGCTGGTGCAGGTGAAGCAATCAAAAAACCATACAGCAGGTACAGGCGGCTGTACGACTGCTAACACGGGCGGCTAGTTGCAGGTACAAAACTGTACCAGCTGGTACAGTCGGATTCAGCAAGCGAACAGGCAAACTCAAGCGACGGCAACACAGTCCGTACAGTTCTGTACGGACAGGTGCTGCAAAAACTGTACGGACAGGTGCAGTAGGGTTCTACTGACCTGTACGGACAGGTACAGCTGTTCTCAGTTCTGTTCAGACTTGGACAGTTGCAGGCAGAGCTTTTCCAGAGCTTGGTTGGTGAAACAGTCAAGTGGTTGCAGGGAGGAAAAGTACAGTCAGTCTCTGGCATGTACGGACTGGTACAATTGGCCTCACGAGTGCAGAACCACGTGCTGATTTGGTAAGCTCTGAACTTGTCCATCTATCTTTCTTTCCATTGGCTTATGTCTGCTGCAGAGTTGTGCTATCTGGCCCCTTGTGAGAGGAGGGGTATGGCAGATTGAAAGGGTGGAAACAGAGATTGGACAGTGGATGTATGTGTGAACTGAGTTGTGGAACCATGTACATGAGATATGCCAGATGTGTGCTCAAGGCTGCCCTGCTGAATGGTCTTGGCTGATCAGAGGGAAACACAGTGTTGCTTTTGTGGGACACAGATCTGTGTGTGAATCCTCTGTGCTAAGAGGTATTGAGGGCTCCCAGATTGGACATACAGGTGTATTCGCCTGGCTGGTTTTGTTGTACTCAGGTTTACATCCTTTTGAATTTGAATAAAGAAATACCGGAAGGGGCGCCAAGCTTTGGGGCCAACAGGTGTCGTTCTCATTTCATATTTGGGGCACTCTAGCTCCAATTTAATTTGTTTTTATATTTGGACTACAAGTGGAAGGGTGACTGCTAGTCTACCGCACTTTGGTTTCTACCACAAGCCGGTTTCAACTGCACATGGATTGGCCATCCTGAATGGCCTACAGAGATTCCCGACATCGGGCGGTTTCACTAGCTTTCCACATCGGCATGGTGCTAGTACAGTGGACTATGTTATGGCTCAGCCCACTCTCATTCCCTCTTTTCAGGATTTTATGGTAGGCACTAGGCCCGTTGGAATAGCAATGGATCATGCTATCTTGTCCTTCACTCTCACATTTCAGTTCAGCACCGCTCCATTGGGACACGTCTCCACACACACTCGTTATACCTTTATGAGGGAGACTGACACCGTGTACACGGATGAGATATACAAACGCTTATGTGCCGAGAAGCCGGGACGACCATTAGATGAGCTCACTCAGATATTGATTGAGACGCTCCATGCTGCAGCATCAGAGGCATATCCCCATAGTCAGCCTACACGGAGACGATCTGGGAACATGCCCCAGAACAGTTGATATGATGAGGAGTGCAAAGAGATGAGGATCAGATTACAGAGAGAGGTGCTCATGGGTGTTACCACTCACCGACAGTCATGGATTACCTTCCGACACCTAGTGCGACGGAAGAAGAGGGCTTATCTTGCTCAGTTAGAAAGGGATCTGTATCAGTTATTTATGAGTCAGGACTCAGGCGAGGCATGGAGACTATTCCATGAGCATTCATCATCACCAGCCATTACCTCCACAGAGATTTGGGGTGAGTATGCAGCATCCCTGTACACAGCACCAGGACAGCCGCCCCTGCCAGACCCATCGGAGCCATGCCCAGAGACATGTGCTTTCTTTACTACTGAGATGGTAAGGAAAGCTATTGACAGGATGAGGACTGGGAGAGCATATGATCGTGATGGTTTGGTAGTAGAGCACTTTATTCATGCTAGAGATATGCTTGCAGAGCTTATTGCTATGATGTTTAACCGAGCCATGTGTGAGGGTTTTCCTGAGACTTGGAATATGTCCACGATTGTGCCTATCTTCAAGTCAGGGGATCCCATGCTTCCTGGGAATTATCGTACCATCATGATTGGTCACGCATTGGCTAGATTATATGCATCTATTCTTGAGCAGGAGTTGAGTAGATGGGCAGAGAGAGAGGGCATACGTGCATCAGGGCAGGCAGGGTTCAGGAGAGGTTTCTCCACTCTTGACCATATCTTGACACTCAGAGCTATTATTGAGGGGGGCAGATTATATGGCAGGAGGATTTATTGTTGCTTTGTGGATTTCCACAAAGCTTTTGACACAGTACCGAGAGCCAGACTAATGCGCAGACTACAGGAGATGGGAGTGCCCACAGAGCTGATTTGGGGAATCATGGCTTTATACAGGACAGTTGTGGGGCAGGTATGTACTACTCAGGGTATATTTGAGATGGTTCACTCCACTATTGGGGTGAAACAGGGCTGCCCCCTTTCTCCCACCTTATTTGGGATGTATGTGGATGAGGTTGCGGACTATGTAGAGCGGAGGGTGACAGAGGAGCACAGCTAGCAGGGACATGGATTCCGCTGTTATTGTATGCTGATGATATTGTGCTGATCTCATATTCTCCAGAGGGGATGCAGCGTCATTTGGATGCATTGCACACGTTTGCACAGGACAGTGGATTGTGTGTTAACCTTGGTAAAACCAAGGTGATGGTGTTTAACACCACAGCATAGTGGGTTAGGAGGTCAGTACCCACCTTTACATATGGTCAGGAGACGGTGGAGTATACAGATGCATATACTTACCTTGGTGTGGTTTTTAGTGGCCCACTATTTTCCTTGAGGAGAGCAGCGGAGACCTGATTGACCAGAGCTTATGCAGCATTGGGGAGACTAGAGAGGATGTGTTTCGCAGGTTCAGTTTCAGGAACCTCGAACAAAGCTCTGGCTCTTTGACACTTTGGTCACTTCAGCCATGCTGTATGGAGTGGAGATATGGGGACCCTCAGTGGATCACCACAGCCGAGCTGGTAGCACTGATGGATGGAGACATATGGAGAGGCCCTTCGTTTCTATGATTTCCGGGATGATTAGGGCCAAGGCCTCCGTACCACATGATATTATCCGTGCCGAGATGGCTGCCCCCCCATTGGTAGTAGAGGCACTCACTCGATCAGTCTCCTTTATACATAGCACCTGGGCTCTCCCTAGAGACAGATATGCTCGCTTAGCCCTAGAGTCTTCACAACAATTGGCATCACAGGGAGACGGATCATGTTGGTATGCACAGATGACAGCCAGGTTCCAACTGCATGGCTTTAGTATGGATAGGCTACCTCCATTTCAGTACTCCGTGGATGCACCCTCCCTCTCTCTCACACGGGCAGAGATTACCAGACTTATCAGGCAGGACTTGACTCAGCTGGACACTAGGAGGACATGGATACAGCCGACACACGAGCTTGGTACGAAGATGGCTTTCTATAGAGATCATCTTCTCCAGCTCACGGAGGATGGGTTTGTGATTAGACCCAGCTACATGGATACTCATCTTTCTCATGGGGTACGGTGTGCTATTGGTCAGATGCGCACATCCTCACACCAGCTAGAGATTGAGACTGGAAGATTCATAGGAGTACCAGCTGAGGCCAGGATTTGTTAGCTGTGCCAGATGGAGCCAGAGACAAAGTTACATTGCATATGTCACTGTCCAGTATATTATGAGATACGAGACCGTTTTCACTGCCTGTTTAGAGAGGGTTTCGGACCACTTTCTAGAGTCATGAGATACCAAGATCAGAGATGCCTCGGATTATACTTGCTGGAGCTACGTAGACATAGAGAGGGTCTCTTGAGAGGGAGGGGATCAGAGAGGGAGAGACACCTACAGAGGCAGATTACAGACTTCTTTCGACCAGAGATTGAAGCAGTCAGGCCAGCAGGCATTGCAGCTAGCCCCAGAGTATAGCCGCACCAGAGATACACTGATTGATCGGGCTATAGAGCTGGGGCGGTCCACGCGCCCCAAGATGAGAGGCCCATCTCAACACCGGCGGAGACTACAACAGAGGATCAGGACCATACGAGCACGGCATGGGAGACGTCCAATCAGAGTACTCACCATGGAGGACATTGAGGATATCCGCCATAGACCGATGAGAGACATCTTTGGATAGTGATGTGTATGATGCTTACCTTTGTTGCTGGAGTTTTCCTTCCAGATGTTATCCATTAGGAGCTCCTAGTACTGTACTTTTCCTCATAGTTGTTTCAATTTCAGTTAGTTGTTTAGTTGTTTTTAGCTTTTCTTACACAAACATTGTATCAGATCCACCAATTGTTGTAACCTTTTTGGTCTCATAGGTCATTTTGGCCTTCTGAAGACGTTAATATATCATTTCATTTCATTTCATTTTCTCTCTCTCTCTCTCTCTCTCTCTCTCTCTCTCATGGCCTAGAGCTGTTAAATACGAGAGATCTACCATGGGAAAGGCCTCTAACTCACGGAGGTGATGCTCCCATGTGATGCTTATCACTTCTTGCAGAGGCTCTGGATCATGGATCTCCTTAGTCTCTTGGGGTGTAAGTGGCTCATATTCAGTCACTTGTTCAAGTAAGGGTTCAATTTCTTCAAACAATCGTTAGAACAACTTCACTCAAGTAAGGTTTCCATAAATTACAGTTCGGGTTTCCATATTCCACAAAACCAAAGAAAAAGGGAACAACTAGATTACAGACAATTCTGAAAAAATGACCTCACCTCTGCAACTGGTTGTCCTTGCAATAAACAGCAGCCTCATCGGCAGGCATGTCTACCAACTTCTGCTCAAATACTCCACTAAATGGAATAATGGGCTCACCACCATGTTCCTGCACCCTAAAATTTGAACAGAAGTTCAGAGAGTGCACACAAGCCAAGATCATAAGAGGAGTTTTTATCCCCACTGACATCAAAGCTAAATCTTCAAACCTAAATTGCCTCAAATGTATTTGGCACAACATTAAAGCTCGCATTACTTCAAAAATTCAAAATTCTTCAGAGTACAAGTGATTACCAGCTATGGATCTTCGGTAGCCATTTGTTCTTCTTTCTTTGATAGTCTTTTTCTGTCATATTCACCTGTTCAAAAAGAAGCTTATACCGAGCAGATGAAATGATAGTCCATCCGCAATAACTTTTCACCAAACCCCCTACAATGAATTCAAGAAGAGACGCTGCAGGCTTAAAGCCAACCCCCTTCTGCTAAACCATGTGGCGCGCACACATTGGTCTGCCGTTGGAAGGGTGCAATCACATATTTGCAGTGTCAAGGTGGTTAAAAACTCACCAGGTACACAACCGGTTTGGATGATAGCAACTGAAAGGTATTAAGGAACTCTATATCAGCTGATTTCCAGTCTCCGAGTCTCACATCATGTCCATCTTTCAAGGTTTCTTCGACCTGAAAGTTGCAATACAGAAAAACAACCCCCCCCCCCCCCCCCCCCCCCCCCCCCCCCCCGAAAAAATAAAAACAGCTCTAAATGAATTGTAAGGTCCACAATGTGGGGGAACAAGAATCTTATTCATAATCGAATAGAAAGCAAATAGAGGAAAGACATCCATTCAAAAGAAACACCTTTTTGCAACACTCAAGTTCAAGCTTTAGGTGTTTGTCGTTGCTCCGTTTCAAAGCCTTTTCTATGTCCTCCACTTTTCTTGCAATGAACTCTATGTCCTGATAAAGGTTCAAGACTTAGCAAAAGCCATACATCTCTACAAACTTATTGCACAACACACAACAGTCATAGCTTTCTGGCAGATAGATAAAAGAATTAACGTAGGAGCTCCGAGCACCCAACAATGACTTAAGAAATAGTGTTTTCGGATGCACAGGGGTAGAATGAAATCAAAGAGATGCATTATGAATACAAAACCAATGCTGAAAACATTTCTTTCAGGATTTCCACATCATTATATAAAAGCACGGCATAAGAGAGAATAAATGTCAAGCGTAGCATTCACAATGCTAGTAAGATTATATCATTTGAAAAAGTGTGAAGCAGGATATGACCAAAAACTAGTGAAACACAAGATCAAAGTGAAGTCCCTAAGAAATCCTAGAAAACATGAATTCCCCCTTCAATGATCCTAGCCTCCTAAACATGTATAAACCATACCATGACCCCATGACTTTTGGCTTAACCTTTTTTAACAATAAACAGACACCATATCATAATTACACTTGCATGATGCAGCCAAGCTACCCAATTATTCACTATGCTAAACATTCAGTGATTGTGCAACCATGCAATTGAAAAAGGTTACCTTCAAACGCAATTCCTCTGTAATAACCTCCAAGTCTCTAACTGGATCGATAGAATCCTCCACATGAATAACCTCGGGATCATCAAAAGCTCCTACACATGAAACATGGCACACAACTTAGATGCTAAAGAAGCCCACATGTTCTCACTATTTCTCTCAAAAAGAAGAAAAAAAATGTTGAGCATAACTTTGAAAACTTACGTCAGGTCCTGCACGCCTCTAGAACTCTCTTGTCCGCCACGTGGATACCTCTAATAACTCATAAGTGCCCCAAGGTCACTTATATAGCAATAACCCAACTATTATCGGCCCTTGCTTTATTTATACGCTTTCTTGCTTTATTCAAAAGATTTTAGCTATAGCTAGCCCCTTGCTATTATTTATTGACCCATGGCCAATCCAAACCTCATCCTACTAGCACCCTTACCCTACGTGTGAACCCTCCAAGTCCCCACGCCTTGCTAAAACTTAACCCTAATCTTGGGTTAACCCTAACTCAATCTTGGTTTAGCACACATCCCTAACCTCAGGTTACCCTAACGCTAGGCTGGTTGGGACATAAGATTATCTTCCCCTTCTATTGGATTTAGATCCTCGTGAATTCATAAGGAGACATGTCAGCATTCACGATGCCAGGATGGAGCATGTGCTTGCAGAGGGATTATAAGGTTTGTTGAATGGCTATGATGGATGGAAGATAGCCATAGAGAGTGTAGCTCATTGCTCTAGTATTTGTTTTCTTTTGTACCATGATGAGATTACATGGACACTATTGTACCACTTAGGTCTCATAGGCCCATTGGGTCTTTAGTAGACGCTTAATATATCTTTCTTTCTTTCTTTCTCCCCCTCCCCCTCCCTCTGACTTGAGAAGATCTTGGAGAGGCAGAGAGCCACCTTCCCACGCACAGTGGATCTACAAAGCCTTCCACAGGCTACCCCCCTTCTTGATATCCTTGATGGCCCCCTTCTCCTACCGGGGGGTTAGCTTCATAGGCTGTATGATGATGATGATCCCATTTTGTATCATATGGCTTGGATTTGACATTCTCGGGGCTGATGTCTGTGTTGCTAGCGAGGTCCGGGGAGTCTAGGACGTCGGGCTCGCTGTAGTGGGATGGCCCAATCTAGAGTCACACGGTGGTCGAGCATTGGAGAATAAGTAGCTCGATGAGGCTGTGTGCATGTCATCAATGGCTGGTGTGGCGTCCTCTCGTGGTCGGAAGAACTGAACAATGGTTGCCTAGGGTTGGGGTGGATGTCTCCCACAACAGTGAGTCTCTCGGGAAGAGGCCTAGACACCGCTGGTCTGGATAATCCCTGATCCTGGATAAGGGTCCAAACCCCTCTCTCAAGAGATAGTGGAACCTTCCTCGAATCTCATAACATCCAGTGCATCTGCATATGAAGTGCTCCTCTAACTTAACCTCTCTCTGGCATATAGTGCATGGCTCTCCTCACCAGGTATCTGCATGGCTCTCCCCGTCTCTATCCTCAAGGAGTGCCAATGACACCCGCAACTGGCCCACTGCAATCCGCATGGCATGTGACATGTATTATGTCAAGATATCTGGCCCTCAGTATGAAACCATCCTCAATATCCATGTAGTATTGTCATTTGTGTGAGTGGCTCATGTGTTGTGATTTAGGTATCCTGTATGTATAGTCCCACTAAATCATATCTAATCACCTAGTTCATGTCGTCCCGAGAAAGCCTCATCAATGGGGAGTCCAGGTCATATTGGAGTGGCGGGAGGAGATCCATCTTGAGTCCTTATCTCGTAAACCAGTTGCATACTTGGCGGCTATACCATGACTCTTGCCCATCTCCTACTAGTTGTTGGGAGGACTATAGGGGGAGCCTTGGGAGTCTCAAGGGGCCATGGCACTAATCCTGCCAATGTATGTGACTCTCTGGAAGAGTGCCTGTACTACCATGGGTGCTACACCAAACTCTACCAGGATAAAAACATGTGAGACCAATGGCTTGCTGTGTATCATACGGGAGAGAATCATGACATGAGGCCTCTCTATCTTCGGTCATTTGGACGCTATGAGATCGGGTGCCCAAAAGGGTGCTCCATACATCAGTGCCCGAGTGACCAAGGTGTCAAATAGCCACATCTTGGTCTTTGGCTCTTGGAAATGGGCTTGGAAGCACTATCTCTCCATCAGAGCAAGAGAAGTATATCTGCAACATGGCTCATCAAGAAGACCGGTCCGGTAAAAGTGACTCCCAAGCACACACGAGTGTGCCATGTCCCTCGGCTGCCCATGTAGGTGAACCTCACTCGAGATGTGAAAAGAAGGGATGTGTTGAAGACCATAACCTTGATTTTCCCAAGGTATACTGTACGATCCTCCCCCTGTACACAAAAGTCCTGTAATGTGTCAAGATGCCTCTGGAGAATCTGCAATAAGCACAATTTCATCATCATAAAGTAGTATGGAAACAAGGATGCCTACTAGTGGTAACCCCCCACCACCCCCCCCTTCCACCCTTCTATCAATGAAGGCCATAACCTCGTCGATGTAGAGGCCAAAGAGAGTGGAAGACGATGGGCATCCTTGCTTCACTCCGATGGTACTAGAGATCTCCTCTAATAATCCTCGTAAACATCTCACCTGCCCTATGACCCACTCATTTAATACAAGGATCCCCCATATCATGTCTGATTGCGGAAATCCACAAAGCAGCAGCAGTTAACCCATCAATGTTGTGCTCTGGCCTCCTCTACGATGGCTCGAAGGGTGAAAATGTGATCCAAAGTGGAGAATGACCTACGGAAGCCTGCCTGCCCTGATGCTCTCCCCTATCTCTCTCAAATATTGACCCATAAAGTTTGACCAGTGTGTGGCCAATCATAATAGTCCTGTAATTTTTGGGGCATGGTTGGCTCCAAGGGGGCGGGTGGGAATGGTGAAGGCATGCATAGAGCCACAGACCCCATCTGATAATCCACTGTACTCCGCCATGTGGGTAGCATGTGAGCGTCGAAAGAAGGCCAACGGGACATCCCGTTGAAGACGGCTAAGCCATGTCTGGTCCCAAGCTCGATGAACTCTCTCCCTGATGTTGTAATGTCCCCTCTGTCCTCTCATGCCCACTAAATGCCAATCTCCTCCAAGTCTATCTTCTGCATGGTCAGTTCCTCCTGGTCATAGATAGGTGTCTGCTCGCTCCAAGTCCTAGCATTGAAGTCCCCTAAAAGGAGAACTTCACAAAAGCATGAGAACTCGACGATGTCTGCATGGAGGGGATAAAACTGCTCTCCCTCCTCCAAAATCGCATATGAGGACTTCCTAGGTTAATAGACTGTAATGTGTATATAACTCTCCACTGTGACTTGTAACCTCACCCACATTAAGTGTGCCTATGTGGACTATGGTGAACATGGGTTGTAGGTGTGTCCTAAATAGTACCACCAAACCTGCATACCCCACCGCATGTGTGTCTCCTCTCGAGATGCCCACTCATAGCCGAAAATGTGTGGTAGCCCACGCTCATGGCTCTCACTATGAAGAAGATAATGTCCCTCTCTATAAGAACTTCCCTAAGTCCCCCAATGTCCCACTATAGTGTCCCATTGCACTTCCAAACTGCCAACTCTAAGTGTGTGGTCCGAAAGAGAGAGAGAGAAAGAAAGAAAGATTTTATTAACATCTTCCAAAAGACCGAACTCGGCCTATGAGACAATTTAGTGTACCTGAGAGAGAGACAGAGAGAGAGAGAGAGAGAGAGAGAGAGAGAGAGAGAGAGAGAGTTGTATTAACATCTACAAAAGGCCAAAATGACCTATGAGACCAAAAGGTTACATCATTGTCCATGAAACACATCATCATGGGTACTAAAAATAAAAATAAAAGAAAGTAATAAGAGCTGAAATGTCAGATCTGATACCAAAACAAAAAGTGTGTAGCTCTCATATCACCCTAAAATATCCTGCATAGGACGCTGCAACATAGCACCCAATGTAGTGAAGCTGGGCCGTCAAGAAGAAGTCATGTGGTGGTGGGAGATGATGGCTCTGATCCTCCTGTAGTGACGTGGGCATGGGCGGGGACCACGAGGTCGAGGGCACCGGGCTCTGCATAGCTCAATAGCTCTATCTAGTTTCACTCCTCTCGGCCAAGCTCCTGCATCAGCCTGAAGGTCGAGTGTAGTGGGTGAATCAGCCCTCATCACTCTGGTCTGGAAGAAGTCAATGAGAGCTCTCTGTACTGGTCCTCTGATGGGTACCGACTCCCAGTGTCTATGAAGCTCCAGGAGGAAAAGTCCCAAGCATCTCTGGTGTGGGAAATCCATGATCTTGGAAAGTGGTCCAAATCCATCTCAGAAGAGGCAGTGGAACCTCCCCCTAATCTCACAGTATACTGGGCATCTCCATACATAGTGGGCCTCGGTCTCGGCCTCTATGTGACAAAGCTGACATATATGTCCTCTAGTACAGCTGCCCTCGGCCCATATATGGTTGTCTCCACTCTCAACTAACGGGACGGAGTGCAGATCTGTCCAATCACATCGCACCCAAATGACATATGTGTGTCCATGTAGTGCGGGCGTGTGATGAAGCCATCCTCTCTCAAGCGAAGAAAATGGTCCCTATAAGAAGGCTATCTTCATCCCAAGGGGCTGGACGGGTGGGTGCCAGGTTCTCTAGGTATCCAATCTCACGATGTCCTTCCTGATGACCCTGTTCAACTCTGTGCGGCTAAGACCAAAGGAGGGCGCCTCTATGCTATACTGGAGTGGAGGGAGTGCCTCCATCTGCATGCCATGCATACCAAACCAAGTGCTCACCTGGGCATACCAACACTGCATGTCTCCATCTAGTGCCAGTTGTCTTGAGGACTCTAGGGCAAGCCTAGGGTATCTATCTCGTGGGAGCTTCCATAATCTGTGTCATTATGTCACTGTCTGGAAAATAGCCTCCGTCACAATCGATGCAAAACCTATCTCTGCCCGCACAATCTCATGTGGCTTACTTCTAATCATGCGTGAGATCATCATCACTAGCGACCTCTCCATCGACTTCCACCCATCATATACATCCTCCGTGTCTGTCTTAGTTGGCTCCTCCCTCCGTCTCCTCCTGTGGTATAAACTAGGACCCCAGACGGGAGCTCCATATAGTAGTGCGGGTGTGACTAGCGTGTCAAATAGCCAGAGCTTCGTCCTCGGCTCTTGAAACTGTTTCTGTGGGCACTGCCTCTCAAGTGATCCCAAGGCTACATAGCCACGCATCAATCTGGTTTCGGTTGCCATCCGCATAGAGAAACACGGTCCGGTAAAAGTGATCCCAAGGTATACATAAGAGGTCACATGCTCCACTGACTCCCCACTATATGTAAACTGTCGTGCAAATCTGCGTATCCACTCCAAGGAGGAGTTAAAGATCATAACCTTGGTCTTCCCAAGGTTTACAGTGAGGTCCCGATCCTTGCAAAAGGCCTGTAACGTATCCAAGTCTCTCTGCAACCCCTCTAGTGAGTCAGAAATGAGGACAATGTCATCTACATACAATAGAATGGCCATAAAAAACCTGCCAAAAATGCTCCTGGACTTCCATATCTGTCTATGTAGTCAGACATCTCATCAATGTAGAGCCCATATAGAGTGGGAGATAAGGGACAGCCTTGTTTCACCCCGGTAGTGCTATGTATGTCCTCTGATTCCCCTCCTGGGACCCGCACTCTGCCAATGACAGACACACAGAGTGTGGATCCCCCAAAGTGGAAATCCACAAAGCAACAGTATATCCGATGCCCATGTGCTCTCTGTCACCATTTGACCACCCAATTGGTCCACCCGTGCTTTCTTATCATGTATGTACATTGGACTGGTGTCCATGGCAGTTGTATATGCCAAGGATTGATGCCACTCATGTGATACTGTGGACTTGGCTTTCCGTTGGGACTTGTGCCTCCGTGTACATGCCCGGAAATGCTTGGTGGATTGGTGTCCCATTGGGTCTGGTACCTCATGTACTTGCCTGGAACACGTCTATTTTGGTATAGTCTCATGAACGGGGATTGCCCACAACAATGCTGCATTGTATAGCATCTTTATGTGCTTGCTTGCAATTGAAATTGCATGCTGTTTTCATGCTTGCTTGACCAATGTGTAGTTCCGGGTAAGGGGACGCCCGCCCGCGAACCGTGCGTGTGAAACTGTCTGCAGACATGGTTATGTGCGTGTGAAACTGTCTGCTGACATGGTTATGCGGCATGTGACAGGTGGTAAGTATTTGTCATAAACCTAGCCTTGGAAGTTAGCACTAATTTATAAGTGAGTGTGTACACACTTCATTAAGTTTTGGGCGACCAAAACTCACTTATAAATTATGCCCAACCCGGTGTTCACACACACTGATGTCCCGAGGTGGACATAACCCGATGTCCACCGCCCATACCTTATCCCCTTTGTACAAAGGGAATAACCAGCCATGTGTCCACTCTAGCTTGCTCCACAAAGCACCTGCCTGCCACCTACACTGGACAACTCACCACCTCTCTCCTCCTCCTCTCTCTAGAGATTTACGCCTCCTTCATGAGGGCTGTTGGGCTGCATTTTCTGCACATTCTCCTTCCCAACTCCATTTCCAAGCTTGCTAAGGTGATTTTCAAGCTTCCAAGAGTGATTCTGGATGCTAATCACTCTCCTACACACTCCCAATGACTGAAATTCAGCAAAACAGCTCTCTTTATTGCTGAAATTTCTGGTCTTTTTGCTGAAAACCCTAATTTCATCCCTCCTTTCTCAAGCTGAACTATAGGGAAAGCTTTCCCAAGGTTCCCTTCATCCTCTTGAAGACTTTTGTCGCGAAGAATTGCGACAAATCGAAGATCTCTTCACTCCAAGGACTTCCATCATCGCGAAGACTTCCGCTGTCATCGACTCTACTTGCAATTGGTAAGCTTTAATGCTTAAATATGGAAGCAAGTAGCAGGAGGGAGGAACCGGATTACAAGATCACATACCCTATGTAGTGTTCTCTTGTCGTACGTGCTCTCTTGCAGATTGTTGCTACCATGTGTTGGTGGAACAATAGAGAGCAGATGGTAGGGAACATGGGCACTTGAGAGGGTAGTGTGGATTGCAAGTCTACAATATACAGTGTTGTACAGTTCTTGCAGCATTTCTGAGTGGGTATCTCAGCATAGCACCCATTCTTTCATGGTATCAGAGCGGGTAACATCTACAGGGACCTGCGTTTCTTTTCCCATGCTGCAGTTGACTGTTTACAGCATATAGGAGCTGTTCACTTGCTGCGTTTTTTCATCAGTACCCTGCGTTTTTTCCTGTGGAGCTGCGTTTTCACTCGGGACTGCCTCAAGTGCTGTAATTTCTTTCTACAGAGCTGCTTTACAGCCTTTACCACTAAAGAGTCATTCTATTCTCTTCTCTTTCTGGTTCCCTCTCACCCACCCTCTCTTCTAGTCTTTCTAAAGGAGGTTTGGGCTCTTGGAGGTGATGGCTTCTGGAGATCACCATTCTCCCCTCTCGGGGATTCTCTTCTCTTCCCCTACTCGCAATACACAGGTGTCCTCTTCACAGGTACCTATTCCCTCTACCCAAATTCTGACAGGAGTGAAAACGCAGCTCCATAGGAAAAAACGCACATTACTAATGAAAAAACGCAGCAAGTGAACAGCTCCTATATGCTGTAAACAGTCAACAGCAGCATGGGAAAAGAAACGCAGGTCCCTGTAGATGTTACCCGCTCTGATACCATGAAAGAATGGGTACTATGCTGAGATACCCACTCAGAAATGCTTAAAGAACTGTACAACATTGTATATGGACAGCAAGCATAAAGGAGAAAAGAAGATCACTGCTGAATATCACCAGAAAAGGTAGTACATCATGTGAAGCAGCATGAGGGAGGTCCCATAGATGCTGCCTATCACTACAGAAGCTGAAAAGAGAGATGATGATCGGAGGGAAAAAGGGAGCCAGCCCTTTTATACAGATATGCTTGTATCTGGCTCCATATGAAGCCCTACATTGACATATCTTAGCAGAGATTATTCAGCGTTTTTTCTACCATTTTTTGGTATTTTTTAGGCATTTAATAGCATTTATTTGCTACAGCCATGCTGTCGGCCTGCTACAGCTGGCCGACCAGCATACTAAGGTAGTATAAAAGGGCTGGCTCCCTTTTTCCCTTAGATCATCTCTCTTTTCAGCTTTTGTAGTGATAGGCAACATCTACGGGACCTCCCTCATGCTGCTCCACATGATGTACTACCTTTTCTGGTGATATTCAGCAGTGATCTTCTTTTCTCCTTTATGCTTGCTGTCCATATACAATATTGTACATTTCTTGTAGCATTTCTGAGTGGGTATCTCAGCATAGTACCCATTCTTTCACTCTCCAGGAGATCAATGAGCATGAGAGTCCAGAGGAGGCTCTTTCACAGCCGCAATGGCAGCAAGCCATGAAAGCACAAATGTCCTCTATTGAGAGGAATCACACTTGGTCTTTGGTGCCCCAGCCTTTCATCATCGTGTGATTGGTGTGAAATGGATTTTCAAAGTCGAGTTTCATGAAGATGGTGTTGGGTGTTGGTGCCCCAGCCTTTCATCATTCGTGTGATTGGTGTGAAATGGATTTTCAAAGTCGAGTTTCATGAAGATGATGTTGGGTGTTGGACTCACACACTCACACACACAAACCTACACATTAGGGTTAGGTGCAGGATGGAGAAGCTCACACACAGAATGAGAGAGAGAGAGAGAGAGAGAGCCAAAAGTGTGGTATCCACAAAATGCAAGTCAACCCTTGCATGTGTGCCACATCCATATAATATAGAAGTACAAAATATATTATGTTAGAGTGTCCTTTCACACTTGAGTGCCCTTGGTTAAGCCCTGAGAGAGAGAGCCAAAAGTGTGGTATCCACAAAATGAAAGTCAACCCTTGCACGTGTGCCACATCCATATAATATAGAAGTACAAAATATTATATGTTAAGAGTGTCCTTTCACACTTGATGTCCAAGGGGAAAAACCACATGGGAAAAAGTTTCCTTGGTTAAGCCCTGTTCACACATAGCACTACCATAAGTGAGCATATGCCTACAGATGGTACTTTGGACAAGTACAAAGCCCGCCTTGTTGATCGAGGATATGCTCAAAAGGCAAGTGAAGACTTTGATGAGACATTTGCTCCTACAACCAGGTATACCACCATCGAGATTGTTTTGGCTCTGGTAGCACACTTTAGATGGCCCCTGTTCCAGATCGATGTTAAATCTGCTTTTCTGAATGGAGATCTAGAGGAGGAAGTTTATGTTGAGAAGCCTCCTAGTTTTGTGATTAAAGGACAGGACACCAAGGTGTATCTTCTGAAGAAGGCTCTTTATGGTCTCAAACAGGCACCCCATGCCTAGTACTAGAAGATTGATGCCTTCTTGTTATCTCTTGGCTTTGGGAGGGCATATGCAGATGGCAATCTCAATGTGCTTATATTTGTGTCATTGTTTTGTATGTTGATGACCTCATCCTTTCTGGCTCAAATACTAAGTTGGTCACACAGGTTCAATCCTAGCTTTCAGAGACATTTGAGATGACTGATCTTGGCCTTCTTCATTATTTTCTTGGGCTGGAGGTTTGGCAAAAAGATGTCTGTATCTTCATTTCTCAACAGAAGTATGTGAAGAAACTGCTCTCACTTTATGGGTTGTCAGACCATACACCTCTCTCTTGTCCCATGGATCCCAATGCCAAGTTATCCAAGGAGGACGATACACCCTTGGTTGATTCCATAGAATACCGGCATATTGTTGGCTCATACCAACATCCATCCAAATATCTCCTATGCTATGAGTGTTCTCAACCAGTTCTCATAAGCTTCTCGAAGGTCTCATTGGCAGGCAACCTTGAAAGTTCTTCATTATCTTCGAGGTACTTCAGATTATGGCATCACCTATTCCAGTGGTGCTGATTTGGTTGGTTTCACAGATTCTGATTGGGCAAGCTGCATTGATACTCGGAGGTCTACATCTGGATATTGCTTCATGCTTGGTACTGGATTGGTTTCTTGGAAGTCTCAAAAGCAAAGGACTGTTTCTGTTTCTTCCACCGAGACTGAGTACAAATCCTACCTTCTCTCCTCCACTGAGGCACTTTGGATTCATCAGATTTTGGAGCATTTGTGTTGTGCCGACACTTCCCAAGTTACCATCTTCTCGGATTCTCAGAGTGCTATTGCTCTAGCTCAGAATCCTGTGATACGGGGACAATCCAAGCATATTGAGGTGCATTATCATTTTGTACGCGACTGGATCGAGTTGGGACTTCTTCGGCTAGCCTACTGTTCTACCAAGAACAATGTGGCTGATCTCTTCACCAAACCACTTCCGAGAGCTACTTTGGAGGTGTTACTTCAACGTGCTAGTATTGGAACACGTCCGACCGCCCCTCTGGCACTAAAGTGGTGTTGGAATATACATATCATCTTTGGAGGGTCCACATACACCTTTTCATGTGCTTATACTGGTCATTTTATGAGACCCTGCATTAGCATATTTTAGCAGATATTATTTGGGATTTTTCTACCATTTTTAGGCTTTTTATAACATTTTTAGGCTACATGATAGTTGTCGGCCTGCTACAGCTGGTCGACCAACTCATAGGAGGGATATAAAAGGATACACACCCTTCCCCTCATTTCCATCTCATTCTTGCATATCTGTTGGAGGTCATTGTTTGTGGTTTGGGCCTACAACCTGTGTTTGCTCTTACTTTCAAACTTCAACCTAAGCTTATGCAAACAATGTATATGGTTGGTCCGAAATCTTTGGAGGAAGCCCAAGTCAAAGCTTTGCAAGCCGAGGCTTTACACATGCCTTGGATGGTGGACAAGACGAAGAATGACAACCGGGATCCACCTCAAAAGAAGAAGTTTAAAGTCGGATGCCAATTGAGAACCGAGCCACAAGAGGAGGATAGGAGTGGGGACAAACCTCCACTCTTTCGAAGGAAACTGTCCCCCGAGCAACTTGAGGAATATGTCAAGGAAGGAAAGTGTTTTGAATGTGGAAAGAAGGGACATGTGGCTGCAAAATGTCCTGACAAGCCAAAGCGAGAAGTCGAGCCACCTCAAACCAACGCATTACCAAAAGAACTTCAACATCAAGATGATACACCACCAGAAAGAAGGCAAATTTTCAAGGCTTGGGGCAAAGTGGCCAACCAACAAGTACTTAATTCATTTTGATAGCGGTGCTACTCATCACTATATCCATCCCCGAGTGGTGGAGCTTTGAACCTCCCTCCAGAGAGGTTTGGAGCTCCCATTCCTGCAGGTGCCGCTTTCGAGGGTGTCAATGGAAGTGACCCCTATCTTGGGAAAGCTTCGTTTACAAATTGGAGATTGTGTGGATCATGAGAATTTTATTGTTGGTAAAGCTGGACATTGTGAAGTAATTTTAGATATGCCTTGTCATAAGAAGATTTATCCAACCATTGATTGGATTGGAAACAAGATTAGATTTCCATTTAAAGGCAAAAATGTAACTTTTGATGTAGGAGTTGAGGCGAATTCCATTCCTCTAATTAGTCATGTACATGTTCCTAAAGCAATAAAGCAATCTATTTTCTCGTACTTGATTTATGTTAGGGATCCTAAGGAATCCGAGAGTGAGGAATCACTCCCAACTCTTGATCATGAAAGGAAAGAGTTCCTAAAGAAGTATGAACTTGTTTTACATATTCTCTACCAGGAGAGTTACCTCCACAGAGATCGGAAGATCATTGGATTGACATCATGCCAAGAAGTTCACCTCCCAACCGACAACCTTATCATGTGAGTGAGGCATAACAGGAGAAGATTATGAAGCAAGTGAATGAGTTATTAGAGAAAGGTTTGATTAGACCTAGTTCATCACCCTTTTGTTCTCCAATTTTATTGGTTTAGAAAAAAGATGGTTCTTAGCGTATGTGCATTGGTTACAGGATCCTTAACAAGATCACTGAGAAGAGCAAGTTTCGTATTCCTAGGATTGATGACATCCTAGACAGATTGGAAGGAGCCACCATCTTTAGCAAGATTGACGTGAAGAGTGGTTACCATCAAGTCAGGATTGTTCCACGGGACATTCACAAGACCACATTTAGGACAACATTTGGACTTTATGAGTATTTGGCGATGCCTTTTGGTCTTACCAATGCCCCGGCTACCTTCAATCAAATGATGGAAAGAATCTTTTGACCACATAGAAAGTTTGCCGCTACTTTCTTTATTGTGCATTCTAAAAATGAGGAAGAGCATCAAAAGCACTTGGATATTGTGTTTCAAGAACTGCAGAAGCACAAGTTATATGTGAATGGCAAGAAGAGAGAGTTCTTTTTGTCAAAACTCACTACTTGGGCCACATAGTGTCCGAGGAAGGGGTCAAGATGGATCCAGACAAGGTCAAGGCTATTATGGAATGGCTAGAGTTGACTAGTGTGTTGGAATATATCATCTCCAGAGGGTCTACATACACCTTTTCATGCTTGTATTTGTCATTTTATGAGACCCTGCATTGGCATATTTAGCAGATATTATTCAAGCATTTTTTCCATTTTTTAGGCATTTTCATAGCATTTTATGCTACTAGACAGCTATCGGCCTGCTAACAGCTGGCCAATAAAACCGGTCTATGGACACATAAAGCGGTAATTCATTCACAAATAACCTGGACTTACTGAGACACACATTCACAGAATCCTCGCTCCCTCGCTCAACAACACATTGGCCCCGAAGTCCGGCGCCCCTTGCGGTATTTCTTTATTGTTAAAAGGTTGGAAATTACAAAGCACAAGTGCAACAAAGCACTCTACTTGCATCAGCTGAATTTTACAAATTCTAGGAGAAATTTGCCAGCATAACTGCAGTAAAACTGTTCCATAACATCTCAGAATGAATCCCAACTGACAGGCACACTTCCATAGGCATCAAGCTACCCAATGGAGTCCAAAACATCACAATTCAGCTTGCTGTAATTTTCTGCACAGGCCTGTTTTCAGCTCTGTTTTCAGCCCAAAATAACCCTTGTACTGTCCTGGAGAACTTTAACAAAGTCCTACTGCATTTTGGCATCAACCGGGCAACATAACAGCCCAAAAACAGCACCTAAACAGTGCTGAAACAGCATTGTTTTGAAGAGGTTATAACCCTCTTCTGTCCCTGCTTTGGTGTAGGAACCAACTACACCTGTTCCTGTTCAAGGAGGCAACTAGCCTTTGCATATAAGCATGAAATTCACACAATTGTACCTGATTTTATCGGATGAGAGCATTTCCATAGTCTGCAAGAAAGAGAAAGAGAGAGAGAGGCTGTGGGGAGCAAGCTCAACCCTCAATTCCTGAGTTGTAGAGCAAGGGAGTGCACCACAATAGCTGGTTTTCCTGCAACAAAACACCACGATGGCTGCAAATTGAGCCTCCTTCCCCAATTTCCCACGCTTCCCTCTTCTCAATGAGGAAAATGTACCAAAATTTGACACTTGGCACATTTTTAAGCCTTTTCCACATGCAATCTTCCAGGCTAAAAATCTCCTGACTGGTTCACATTCTCACAATAGTCCTTTGTCAGCTTTTGGTCCCCTTGACATTCCGCACAAACTGACGCGAACACTTTTCAATTCCGACACTGCCAAAAATAGCAGTTCCCTAGATTTTAGGGATGATGTCATCTGCATTCCTTCTGGTCTCCTGACCATCTTTGACCACTATGGTCACTTCAGAATTTGCTTAGAATTCAAGATACATTCACATTTCGGTGGCGGCCACTTACTAGTGTAAACTGGCCTATACCCTCATTCAGTGGCCATGTCCTGGACACTGACATTCATCTTTCAGTGCCCATGTCCTGGACACTGTCATTCATCTTTCAGTGCAGGTCTCAGGCTTAGCCAACCATTGGTCCAAAGTCCCACTGGCTGACCCATTCTGACATTGCAATGGCCCAAGCCCTTCCAAGAGATCCCGGGGGAAAGCAACAGCAACCAAAGAGAAAGAAAAGAAAAATATATATATTTATAAAGAAATGTAAATAAGGAAAACAACTGCAAAAAGTTTCACCTCCTGGTGACATATGTATCTCCTGCCAACGGATGACACGGGGCGATGATAGGAATTCCCCACTACCATTTGTGCCATCGCAGGTTCAAGCCTTTCAAATACATGTTTCCGGATGCAACACAGGGCGATAGCATATATCTTGTACTATTAGTGTCACAACATGTAAATCATTCATTTGAAGCGTAACAGATACAACTTCAAAGCACTGAAAGTTCATTCATTGATTAAGTCATTGACAACAAATGTCAAAACTGTACATTGCCAAACATATAATACAAATGTACAAGTCATTCAGAATTCAGCTTCAAAAAGCATATTAAGCCACTGCAGGTTCTAACAGGAAGGCTTCCTTGTAAAGTTGCATCAACTGAGGTGAATCAGCTAGTTCAACCTCATCCATCCATTTAGCATCCATTGGTGAATAATTTCTGAATTTCACCAAGTATCTTCTTGCAACTTGTCCTTTCACTTTTCTGTCTTTATGGGCCAGAATCTGCTCAGGAACCAGAATTTCATCCAATTCCTCCACTTCAGGCTGTTCCTCTGGCACCATATCTTCTGGCACATTGCCAATAAAAGGCCTCAAAAGGCTCACATGAAATGCATTATGTATCTTCCAAGTTTCTGGCAATTTCAGCCTGTATGCTACATCACTTATCTTCTCTGAGACTTGGAAAGGACCATAATATCGCATACTCAGCTTAGGAAACAGACGTTCCTTGCCCTTTCTTTTTCTCAGTCGTGCCTTTTCAAAACGCAATAAGACCCAGTCATTCTCTTTAAACAAGAGCTCTCGACGATGCATGTCAGCAGCTCTTTTCTGCTTAGCTTGTGACTTTTCCAAGGCATATTTGACCTTCTTATACGCTTCTTGCCATCCCTCAACATACCGATCTGCTTCAAATATCTTATCCTTTGTCTGCAGAATGGGAGGTACTTTCTGGCCACCTTCAACAATTTCAAAAGGCGCCTTGCCAGTAGAGGAATGCACTGTATTGTTGTAAGCATACTCTACTAATGGCAAATAATGCTCCCAAGCTGCCTTATGTTCTGACACATAACATTTCAGCAGATCCAAGACAGTAGAGTTAGCCTCTTCAGACTGCCCATCAGTTTGAGGATGAAAGGAAGATGAGAATATCAAGGTCGTGCCCATATTCTCAAACAATGCTTTCCAAAACAAGCTAGTCATCCTTGGGTCTCTATCACTGACTATAGACTGTGGCATACCATGGTATTTAAAGATATTCTGCATGAAAATCTTGACCATGTGCTCGGGTTTTATCTTCTTTCTAACAGGAATGAAGTGTGCCTGCTTACTGAATCTACATATTATAGTCCAGATTCCATCATTCCCTGTCGTTGTCCTTGGAAGATCAAAAATGAAGTCCATGGCAATACTTTCCCATGGTCTCTCTGGAATAGGCAGTGGTTGCAATAACCCAGGTGCCTTCTGTCTATCAAACTTGACCTTCTAGCATACTAGGCAAGATCTGACATAAGCATCAAGATCACGTCTCAAAGCTGGCCAATAAAAGAAAGTCTCAACCGCTTTCACTGTAGCATCAATGCCTCGATGTCCAGCATACGGTGGAGCGTGACTTTCTAGCATTACTTTCGGCCTTAACTGCTTAGTCACACATAGCTTTCCATGCATCATGAGAAAGCCGTCTTTCAGAACATAGTGATCATGATGTTGATTATTCATTAGCTGTTCATAGATTCTGGAAAAATCTTCATCACTGGCATACTATTCTTTCATATCATCCAATTCCTGGTGATAAGAAATAGAAACAACTGACACTTGTGGTTTGCGAGACAATGCATCTGCAACCACATTCTTCTTGCCTTCTACATGCACTATCTGAAAATGGAACATTGACAGAAAATTTGCCCAGCGCATGTGTTTCTCTGACAACTTTGCCTGTGTGAGAAAGTATCTGAGCGTCTGATGATCCGTTTGCACAACAAAATCAGCACCAAGCAAATAGTGTTTCCAACTGGTAAGTGCATGGATCACAGCTACCAGCTCTTTCTCATAAATCTGATAGTTCTTCTCAGTGTCAGAGAGTATTCTACTCTCATATGCCACGACTCGGCCATTCTGCATCAAGACAGCACCAATGCTGTTCCCACATGCATCACACTGCACAACAAATGATTTAGACAAATCTGGCAATGTCAACACAGGATCTGTAGTCATTTTCTGTTTCAGGCATCTAAATGCTGATTTCTCTTTATCTGTCCATTGCCATTTAATGGCCTTCTTTTCAAGCGCATGTAACGGTGAAGCAATCTCTGCAAAATGCCTTACAAATCTGCGGTAGTAAGAGCATAGGCCAAGAAAACTGCGAACATCATGCACAGTTTGTAAATCTGGCCATGAAACGATTGCTTCAATCTTAGCAGGATCCATTGTGACACCATCCTTTGATACAATGTGCCCAAGGAAGTGAATTTCTTTCAGAAAGAATTCACTCTTCTTGCCATTAATGAGCAATCTGTTATGTTTCAGCTCATTAAAGACTGCTGTCAGATGGTCTCTGTGCTCCTCTTCACTCTTTGAATAGACTATCATGTCATCAAAGAATGTGCCCACAAAGCTTCTGTAAGGACGGAAAATTCTGTCCATCATTCTGTTAAATGTGGCAGGAGCATTTGTCAATCCAAAAGGCATGACTAAGAATTCATAGAGACCAAATGTAGTGCGAAACGCGGTCTTGTGCACATCCTCGGGTCTGATTCTAATCTGATGGTATCCACTCTTCAAATCTATCCTGCTAAACATTTCTGCTCCTTGCAAACGGTCAAGAATATCATCTATGCGCGGAATTGGAAATCTATTCTTGATCGTGTTCTTGTTCAAGGCTCTGTAGTCAATACACATTCGCCATGAACCGTCTTTCTTTTGTACCAGTAACACAGGTGAACAAAACGGGGAACTACTGGGCTGAATTAGTCCCTTCTCTAACAGCTCATTAACCTGTGTCATAATCTCTTTCTGCTGGGCGGCACTAACCCTGTACGGTGGCCTATTGGGCCGACTAGACCCTGGAATAAGATCTATGGCATGATCCTCTGGCCTCTCAGGGGGTAACTTTCCTGGTAAAGACTCTGAAAAGCAGTCTCTGAACGTATCCAAGAAAGCTTTTCTATCTTCGTCTAGTGTAGACAAATCAGTTTCAACTTCATTCACTTGCTTTGCAAAAACCAAGTACGCAGAAAGATGATTTTTCATTACTGAAGTTATAGCAGAAGCAGAAATGACTGGGACAGACTCTCCTTTCAGCTTCACATCCAAAACATGAGTCTTGTCCCTATGTACAATTGTGATTTTCTTGTTGAAAGCATCCAACACTGCATGTTTCCTATGACACCATGGAATTCCCAACAAGACATCACATCCTTCCAAGGGCATGATAAGAAACTCCTCTGTGTCCACATAACTCTGTATATGCATGCGAAGTTTGCCAAGTATAGGAGTGACAGGAACTGAATGCCCAGGGCATGCCAAATCAGCCTGTCCAATTGGTCCCATGTCTTCAGCACGAATTCCCAACTTGGCTGCCAATGCCGATGAAATAAAGTTGGCTCGAGCACCAGGGTCAAAGAAAATCAGCACTGTAGCATCTCTGATTTTACCCCATGCTCTGCACAATTCTGTAGCATTATCACATGGCTGGTCACCAACCATGTCAGGTACCAATCCTGCACTCGGCATTGTCTTCTTCTTGAGTGTCCCTTCTTTATCCTCGGCATCTTTTGTTGGCTGTTGTGGGCATTTTGCAACCATATGCCCTTTCTGTTCACAGATGAAACATTTCCCAGCTTGCATCAATGCCTTTCTCTCTTCAAATGACTTGCCATAGAGTGGCCTCTTCTGTCCTTTGCCTTGACCAACACTTTTCTGAGGTTGTGACGGCCAAGTCTTCTTCTCAAATGGCTTCTTTCTATAGAATGGTCTAGGTGGGAAATCCCTCTTCACAAGTGGTTCCTGTTTGCCCTGAGGTTCCTTGTTCACTGTGTTCTTAAAGCCACGTGAACCTCCCTGTAACAATGCATTAGCCATATTTGCATTCTCAATGAGCTGAGTCATATTAGAAACATTGGTCTTAATGCAATAATCCCTGATTTCTTTGGGCAAACCACAGCAATACTTTTCTATTTGCTCTGACAATGGCACTGTCCTGTAAGAGGTTACTGGCAAGAGTGCATCCCAAAACTTCTTATTATACTCTTCCAAATTTACACAGTTGGCTGCATCAAGTTTGTGCCATGCTGTTATAACATCCACTTCAAAAGTATTTGTAAGCCAGGCAAAAGAGAACTGCTGTTTAAACTGAACCCATGTAGCAGGTGCTTGTCCTTGCATCAACAGTGAGGTCCACCACTGCAATGCATTACCTTTCAAGAAAGTAGCAGCCTTCCGTACCTTAGAAGACTCTGTAAAGTTACCCCCAGTGTATGCTGCATCAAACTGCTGAATGAAAGTCAGCGCTTTCAATTTGTCCTGCATCCCACTGAAAGTCTCAAACTTTACTGCTTCACCTCCTTCTTTGTAATCCTTTTGCACCTTTTCTGCATCAGTCCTTACTGCTCTTTGTCCACTAGGTTGAGAAAATTCAGCCACACTGACAGGCGCTGCAGGCCCCAAAACTGGACTAAAATAAGTTTGAAATCCGGGCTGCATACCTATATTGGCATAAAGAGGGTTCACAGCTTCCATAGGCATCATTCCTGGTGACCCTCTTGACATCAATCCTGTGGGCGGTCTAGCCATGGCCTGGAAAACAGACCCACCACCAAAATAGCCGGGCTGGAAAGCAACGAATGGAGGAATGGTCGGCATGACCCTTTGCACATTACTTTCCTGGCCATTAAATGCATGTACCTGTGCCTGTGTAACATGCTGCACTGGATCAGCTGCCACTGCTGGTGTCTGCTCTACATGCTGTGGCATCCTTGGCATCTGTTCCTGTGCCCTGTCAACTGCATGCTGAGATGATTCAGCCTGGGAATCCCCTGTCCTTGACTGCAAATACCTCTTCATCCTGGGATTCTTCACCAACTGTTCAAAGGTACCAACCATGCTCAGGAGTTGCGCATGAAATAAATCCTCTTGTTCCTGTTCTTCCTCTAACAAGACTGGCTGTACTACTGGCTCCATCCGAGCAGAGGCTGACACCTGGGCACCTGTCACCTCTATATGCTGTCTGCGAGTAGAAGAGGAACTCTCCTCGGCAGGGAGCTTGCCTTTCCCTTTGTCTGTCATACTGTCAACTGAAAGTTTAAGGGAACCTGTATCCAAAGAAAGAGACCGTACTCTTTCTCACCTGTAATCAGTTGTACCTCACTATGTGTGTCTCCTGTTCACCCAATCCAATCCGTGTCCGGGCTCTTGCAGAAAAGAGGACCCTATCCCGGCAATGGAACCATAAAACCGGTCTATGGACACATAAAGCGGTAATTCATTCACAAATAACCTGGACTTACTGAGACACACATTCACAGAATCCTCGCTCCCTCGCTCAACAACACATTGGCCCCGAAGTCCGGCGCCCCTTGCGGTATTTCTTTATTGTTAAAAGGTTGGAAATTACAAAGCACAAGTGCAACAAAGCACTCTACTTGCATCAGCTGAATTTTACAAATTCTAGGAGAAATTTGCCAGCATAACTGCAGTAAAACCGTTCCATAACATCTCAGAATGAATCCCAACTGACAGGCACACTTCCATAGGCATCAAGCTGCCCAATGGAGTCCAAAACATCACAATTCAGCTTGCTGTAATTTTCTGCACAGGCCTGTTTTCAGCTCTGTTTTCAGCCCAAAATAACCCTTGTACTGTCCTGGAGAGCTTTAACAAAGTCCTACTGCATTTTGGCATCAACCGGGCAACATAACAGCCCAAAAACAGCACCTAAACAGTGTTGAAACAGCATTGTTTTGAAGAGGTTATTACCCTCTTCTGTCCCTGCTTTGGTGTAGGAACCAACTACACCTGTTCCTATTCAAGGAGGCAACTAGCCTTTGCATATAAGCATGAAATTCACACAATTGTACCTGATTTTATCGGATGAGAGCATTTCCATAGTCTGCAAGAGAGAGAAAGAGAGAGAGAGGCTGTGGGGAGCAAGCTCAACCCTCAATTCCTGAGTTGTAGAGCAAGGGAGTGCACCACAATAGCTGGTTTTCCTGCAACAAAACACCACGATGGCTGCAAATTGAGCCTCCTTCCCCAATTTCCCACGCTTCCCTCTTCTCAATGAGGAAAATGTACCAAAATTTGACACTTGGCACATTTTTAAGCCTTTTCCACATGCAATCTTCCAGGCTAAAAATCTCCTGACTGGTTCACATTCTCACAATAGTCCTTTGTCAGCTTTTGGTCCCCTTGACATTCCGCACAAACTGACGCGAACACTTTTCAATTCCGACACTGCCAAAAATAGCAGTTCCCTAGATTTTAGGGATGATGTCATCTGCATTCCTTCTGGTCTCCTGACCATCTTTGACCACTATGGTCACTTCAGAATTTGCTTAGAATTCAAGATACATTCACATTTCGGTGGCGGCCACTTACTAGTGTAAACTGGCCTATACCCTCATTCAGTGGCCATGTCCTGGACACTGTCATTCATCTTTCAATGCCCATGTCCTGGACACTGTCATTCATCTTTCAGTGCAGGTCTCAAGCTTAGCCAACCATTGGTCCAAAGTCCCACTGGCTGACCCATTCTGACATTGCAATGGCCCAAGCCCTTCCAAGAGATCCCGGGGGAAAGCAACAGCAACCAAAGAGAAAGAAAAGAAAAATATATATATTTATAAAGAAATGTAAATAAGGAAAACAACTGCAAAAAGCTTCACCTCCTGGTGACAGCCAACCACTTATCTAGAGGGATATATAAGGGTGCTCACCCTTCCCCTCACTTTTCATCTCATTCTTGCATATCTGCTGGAGGTCATTGGTTGTAGCAACAGTCTCTTATGCTTGTAAGCACCTACGGGCTTCCCTCGTGCTCATTTTCAGCAATAATCAACTATTTCCACCCTTCTACAGTTTGTGCTTTGGGCCTACAACCTGTGATGCTCTTTCTTTCATGGTATCAGAGCCAAACGATGATCTACAGGCAAGAAAGTGCTGCGTTTTCTCTCTAGGAGCAAGGGTTTCTAGGAATCGGTTTTTGCATTTTGGCTGCATTTTTTGCATCTGTAGCCTGGGACTGTTACGTTTTTGAATTAGGAGACTGAAGCTCTCTTCTAGGTGCTCAGGACAGGGTTCCTCATAGATTTGCTTTCTCTATTTCTCTTTTCCCACCCTCCCTCCCCTTCTTCTTTCTCTCCTCTTGATGAGAGGCGGCTATTTTTTTTTTACATCCCTCTTGCTTCATAGGAGATTCATTGTCAAAGGACAGGCTCTCGGACATTTCTTTGCTGCCGTTTCTTCTCCACACTCTTACGCACTGCTGCAGCTGTGGTGCTTAGCAGGTTGTCAACGGACTACCTGAGTCAGAGGAGGATTATCTATCAGCAGACATGGCTTCCAAAGATTTCTCTATAGTTGTTTCTTCTCCAAATTCTACCCCACGGCCTCCTAGGCCTACCAAGGCACTTTGGATTCATCAGATTCTGGAGCATTTGTGTTGTGCCGACACTTCTCCAGTTAGCATCTTCTCGGATTCTCATAGTGCTATTGCTCTAGCTCAGAATCCTATGATACGAGGACGATCCAAGCATATTGAGGTGCATTATCATTTTGTACATGACTCGATTGAGTTGGAACTTCTTCGACTGGCCTATTGTTCTACGAAGGACAATCTGGCTGATCTCTTCACCAAACCACTTCCGAGAGCTACTTTGGAGGTGTTTCTTCAACATGCTGGTATTGGACCGCCCCTCTGGCGCTGAAGAGGAGGTGTTGGAATATATCATCTCCAGAGGGTCTACATACACCTTTTCATGCTTGTTTTGGTCATTTTATGAGACCCTACATTGGCATATTTAGTAAATATTATTCAGGCATTTTTATAGCATTTTATGCTACTGGACAGCTGGCCGACCAATTATCTAGAGGGATATATAAGGGTGCTCACCCTTCCCCTCACTTTTCATCTCATTCTTGCATATCTGTTGGAGGTCATTAGCTATAGCAACAATCTCTTATACTTGTAAGCACCTACGGGCTTCCCTCGTGCTCATTTTCAGCAATAATCAACTGTTTCCAGCCTTCTACAGTTTGTGCTTTGGGCCTACAACCTGTGATGCTCTTTCTTTCATAGTGTGGATGTAGTTCGAAGTTTCCTTGGCTTATGCTCTTATCACAGGAAGTTCATCAAGTGGGTTGCAATGGTGGCTAGTCCATTGCATGATTTGACAAAGAAAGCCGTGGGATTTTCGATGGACCAAAGCTGAAAAAGAATCCTTTGAAGCATTGAAATTTTATGCTAGCAAAGGACCGGTGTTGATTATTCCAAATTTGTCAAAGCCT
This sequence comes from Cibotium barometz, assembly GCF_041138505.1. Lineage (NCBI taxonomy): Eukaryota > Viridiplantae > Streptophyta > Polypodiopsida > Cyatheales > Cibotiaceae > Cibotium > Cibotium barometz. Next base: position 51,265,416 of record NC_141075.1, read on the forward strand.
TTTGCGGTTGAATGTGATGCCTCAAGAGATTGCATTGGAGCAGTCTTGAACCAAGAGGGCCATGCTGTGGCCTATGTAAGTCGAAGACTTCATGTGACATGTGAGAGCTTAAGACCGTAGTAATCACAACCTTAGTCTAACTAAACTGCACTTAATGATGTTTAAGAGATAGACAAATATGTGTCAATGCAATGCAGCTATATTAGATGATGAATGCAGTTACAATGAGATCCAAATGGATCTATACTGCTGAATATGCTGCCTATATGCTGAATATGCTGAATAAGCTGAATGAACTGCTGTCCACTATCTTTCCCTTGTCTCCTGGGAAGGAAACGCTGAAGGGGATGCTTTGGAACAGATGCTATGCTGACCTGATGATGAAACGCAGATGCTCTCCAACACGGGAAGGTGGATGCTCCATGCGTTTGCAGATCTGATGGGCTGAACTGAATGCGTTTGCTGAAGATGATGCTGATGATGATGCGTTGCTGATTATGCTGATGCGTTGGCTGGATATGCTGCTCCCAAAGCTTCCTGGAGGAGATGCGTTGGAGAACACACTGCTGAATGCTGTTATGATGAGCTTGCTATGCTGAATGGAGAGGCTCTTCTATTTATATGAGTGAGGGCTGCTGGTCGGCCAGCTACTGAATGTCCACGACTGGGCATAAATGCCATAAATGCCAGTTGGCTGGTCACTAAATGATGTCATGCTGATTTTGGTGATAAAACACCCTCATATATGCCTGAATAAATCATGACTAAATGCCTGATGATATCTATGATGCTAATATGATGCCATGTCACTGTACACCTGACGGGTGTGCACGTGACACTTCAAGGAGTCGAAAAGACTACACCCATGTATGAGAAAGAGTTGATGGCTATCATTCATGCATTGAAGATTTGAAAGTATTATCTTATGGGTGTTGAGTTGTTATCACGACAGATCATCAAAGTCTTAGATACTTAATGTCAAAATCTCAGAAAAGCATATGAGATGGGCTAATTATTTGGCCCAATTTTATTTCCAAATTATGCACACTCATGGAAAAGACAACAAGGTAGCATATGCATCATCTCAGAGACCCATGAGCCATGCGGTTTCTATGGGTTATCATATGGATTTTATTTTGATGATAGATCTTTATGCTACTAATGAGGCTTTCAAGGATATTTGGAACAGATTGCAGAACGGAGATTTACTGAACTCCTATGTCATCAAGGAGGGTTTCCTTATGATACAAACCCAGTTATGTGTGACAAAGGATTTGAGGCCAAATGTGATGGAAGAATGCCATGCTCCACGCTACATGGGGCATAGAGGAATCTTGACGACAACTCAAGCTTTGGAGAGCTATTTTTATTGGCCTAGCATGAGAAAGGACATTGAGCAATATGTTCGAGAATGTTTGGTTTGTCAAAAGATCAAGTTTGATCGACAAACAGCAGCAGGACTATTGCAACCATTGCCGATTTCGAATGTTCCATGGGAGAGTATTGCTATGGATTTTATCTTTGGATTACCAAAGTCACGAAATGGAAATGATGGTATATGGACTATTATTGATAGATTCAATAAGCAAGCCCACTTCATTCCAGTAAAGAAGACCATTCGCACAGAGCATATGGCGAGATTGCTTATTCAACAAATTTTCAAGCACCATGGATTGCCTAAGTCCATTGTGGGAAATAGATGTCACAAGCCTGGACATTTCCCAGTATGAAAGGGGTCTGGTGGACTCCAGGATGTCTAAATATTTGGAAAGTACAAGCTTTGGGAATGGGGGATTATCCTAGAATACAAAGGACCACACTCCTAAAATTTAGGAGAGTTGCTATTTTTAGCCCAACTCCGATGGAAATTCTGTTCGCGTCGTTACATCTGGAATTGACCTTTAGCAAGAGTTGGCAAAGTGCCTATGACAAAATGTCTACCAGTTGGCATATTTTTAGAGAGAAAGTTTATGGAAGGACCCATCTCTTAGATTGGGACATGTGGCAAGAAAGTGGACCAAAGTGAGACAAGTGGCCTGACACTTGTTAGAAAGTGGATCGAAGTGAGACAAGTGGCCTCACACTTGTCACTTCAGCTATTGTGTGGCTCTCCACTTGTCATTGTAGCCTTCTCTTGCCATTTTAGCTCATGGGAGGCCCAAATCTATAAATTGGAGCCCTCTCTCTTCATTAATGAAGGCTCTCTTGCTACACACTAGCCTCTACCACCGTTACAGGCTGCCCTAATGATGGCTACTCTCTTTCTCTCTCTCTTGAAGGCTGCCCATGAAGAATACCGACTGTTGGGGACTGTTTTGGAGGCTTCCATCGTGAAGAAATACTGAAGGATTAAAGTTGCGGACAACTTTTAAGAAGCTGGGGAGGATGTCACCAGCCTGGACATCTCCCAGTATGAAAGGGGTCTGGTGGACTCCAGGATGTCTAAATATTTGGAAAGTACAAGCTTTGGGAATGGGGGATTATCCTAGAATACAAAGGACCACACTCCTAAAATTTAGGAGAGTTGCTATTTTTGGCCCGACTCCGATGGAAATTCTGTTCGCGTCATTACATCTAGAATTGAGCAGATACCAAGAGTTGGCAAAGTGCCTATGACAGAATGTCTACCAGTTGGGATATTTTTAGAGATAAAGTTTATGGAAGGACCCATCTCTTAGATTGGGACATGTGGCAAGAAAGTGGACCAAAGTGAGACAAGTGGCCTGACACTTGTTAGAAAGTGGATCGAAGTGAGACAAGTGGCCTCACACTTGTCACTTCAGCTATTGTGTGGCTCTCCACTTGTCATTGTAGCCTTCTCTTGCCATTTTAGCTCACGGGAGGCCCAAATCTATAAATTGGAGCCCTCTCTCTTCATTAATGAAGGCTCTCTTGCTGCACACTAGCCTCTACCACCGTTACAGGCTGCCCTAATGATGGCTACTCTCTTTCTCTCTCTCTCTCTCTTGAAGGCTGCCCATGAAGAATACCGGCTGTTGGGGACTGTTTTGGAGGCTTCCATCGCGAAGAAATACTGAAGGCAAGGGTATTTAATCATTTATTATGATTTTTAGCCATTGTACTTGTTGTACCAGCCTTTGTACCTACTGTACCAGCCATTGTACTGGCTATACCAATCCTTGTACTTGTACTTGTTGTACCACCCATTGTACCGACTATACCAACTTTTGTACTTGTTGTACCAACCACTATACCTACTGTACTAGTCACTGTACATGCTGTACCAACATTTGTACTTGTACCTGCTGTACCAACCGCTGTACCCCGTACCAACTGTACCAGCCATTGTACCTACTGTACCAACCACTGTACCGATTGTACCAGCCATTGTACCTGTTGTACTGGCTGAATGGAGAGTTGTACTTGCTGTACCAGCTTTATTGCATGAAGACCCGTGGTTTTTGGGGAAGAATTAACACCCACACGGAGGTATATGGATTATGTTGTTGGCTCGGCATTTCTACAACCTATGTTCCGGCTCAGTTGCCTTGTGTTGGGCTGTGTTATGGCATTTGTATAGGGATAATCCGGCATCTCCCGTGGGGAGAGTAAGGCCCTCAAAGCTTGTACATGATATTATTCTCCTTCGTTAATAAAATACTCCAAGGGGGGGGGGGGGGGGGGTCGCCCCATTCCTGCCTCTATGTGGTGTCACATGTGCAAGCTCCATTTTCAGCATTTGTGGATGTTTTGTCCAACTTTATGTTTTATGCAAAGTGATGATGGATATGTGTTAAGGGTGTGGCCATGTTTAAGTGTTTTAATATGCGTTGATGGTATCAACAAGTGTGTCAAAGGCCCTAGTCCCCCGGGCACCGCCCACCGCCTGCGAGTTTCAATAGAGATCCTTGAACTACCAGTTTCTTTTAAAGAGCTCTTTTCAACAATATGGGGACAAAGCTGAATTCATTTTCGGCTTATCATCCTCAAACTGATGGACAAAGTGAGATTGCAAACCTCACTATCTTGGATATGCTAAAGTGTTATGTTCTCGAAGCAAAGGATCAATAGGAGAAGTATTTGCCTTTGATTGAGTATGCTTACAACAACATCATTCATTCATCTACAGACAAAGCTCCTTTTGAGATTATGTATGGCAAACAATTGTTGTTGCCCCTGCCTAAAACCAAGGAAGAGATCTTCAATGCGGATGAGTTTGTTCAAGAGTCAGACTTGGATACAGCTTTTGCACAGATTCAAAAGGCTATTGAGACATCTCAAGCCAAGCAAAAGAAAGCTGCGGATAAGCATAGAGGGAAGGTCTCGTTTGAAGAAGAAAATTCAGTCTTGGTGACATTCGAGAAAGCAAAACTTAGGAAGTCTAAAGCCAAGAAGCACAAGGACCCAAAGCTTGCTCCTAGGTATTATGGACCTTTTTAGATTACAAAGAAGATCAACGATGCATGTTATCGGTTGGACCTTCTAGATCATTGGAGAATACATAATGCCTTCCATGTGAGTTTATTGAAACCATATACAGGACCACTCCTAGAGGAGCCCGTATTGGAGGATCCACCAGAGGTGGAAGAGCAAGAAGAGATTTTGCAACCAGAACAGATTGTGTTTCATTCCGTGAGAAAAAGAGGAAAGACAGTAGTCAGAAAGTTCCTCTTGAAATTCAAGATTATTTGCCACTGGATGCGAAATGGATGTCAGAGGAGTACTTCAAGGAGTATCCAGAGATACTTCGGGCCTATGACGAAGCGGTTTGTCCAGATATATTTGAAGTATAGACATAGACGTCTTGAGAGCAAGACAGATTCAAGAGAGAGGGATTGTACCTCTAGCTCTTTCATTGTATATATATATATATATATATATATTTGAATGTAATTGATCGTTATTTTGCTTATGTAATGATGAATTGGACATTCTCTGGTTTGGGTCGGTTACATACCAAATGATCCAAGCAGTGAGATTTGTATTTGGGTGGCAATGATGCTAGATGACCCATTGCGCGGCCTTTGTGCCACATGCCTTGGATTTCACAGTCGAGCGATCATAGTGACCAGATGGCCCACACGACTGTTGGATTTGATAGTCGGATGGCCCAGATGAGTAGTTATGATTTGATTAAGTGGTTTCCCTAGGGAGCTAGATAGCTCAGGAGCAGTTTTCGATGAGACTAGATGCTCGACAATGACAAGACAATCTATGAACAGGAAGATCTTTACATGTGCATTGCAAAAAAATGTGTGTTTGAATTTCTTTGACTTTTGTATGCTATTTTTGATGCGTAGACAATGCTTCGATTTATGGCATGTGATAGTCCACTGGGCTCCAGACTACCTGGCCAGTACCAAGAATACCCAGTAGACACAAATGATGCATAACTGTTTGCTGACTACATTGTGGCTAATTTTTGCAAGAGGTAAGTATGGATTTCTTTTATCTAACACATGTGACAGGTCATAAAGAAAAACCATCAAAGACAAACCATTGGTCAAAGATGAGGCATTGAGATGTTGCCCGACGAGAAGATGACATCACAGATATGGGGATGTCCAGATGCACAAGCTCACCAGATGGGGCTAGTACTTGGAACATATGGGTACACTTGTACTCCACAGTTGAGGACAATTGCGATATAAGAGGGAGGGAATGTAACTATTTGGCCTTCCTAGCACTTCATCATATGATGGAACCCTTGCCAGGACACTGGACTAGTGGAAGAAGGCATGGGAACAAGGACCATAAGATTTGCACATGGAAAAGCAGAGAAAAGCAAAAAGTCTAACTAAGTTGACCGCAAGCCAAGAGCATCCCTGGGAAGAGAAAGTTGTTTTTTTCAAAAAGCACTCTAGGGCCAAAAGCAAGGCCCTAAAGCTCGAAAACTTGGGAAAGTTGACCTTATTTGAATAATAGTTTATTGTAAAAAGTGAAAAAGAGAAAAACAAAGCAAAGCTAGCCTTTAGGCAAAAAGCAAGACCCTCACAAGTATAAAACAAGCATGAACCTCACACCTCCCATCATAATTGAAGCGTGGAATTCTTCATCGTCGCCCTGCTGCTGTTCCAAAGCATTGCTGATGTCACCCTGTGCCACGTCATCAGTCAGTGGTACACTGTACGGACCCGTACAGTTCATACGGAACTATACAACACTGCTGTTCTGTTCTGCGCAGACTGGCTGTTGCCGTGCTCAAACTGTACAACACTGTTGTTCTGCGCAGACTGGTTGCTGCTGTGCTGCCACGTGGATCTGTTCTGGTCCGTAGACATCTATACGGCCTAAAACTACAGCTGTACGGCCTTTTGGGCAATTTCTACTCCGGATTGGGCATCTAATCTACTGCTGAACATTAAAAACTTCATCATCTACACTTATCACTTATGTACCTCATTTACAAGCTTGGGGTACGTTGGCTTTCGTGCAGGAAGATCAAACTTGTGGAGAATTTGTGCTTTTGCTCAAGTTTTGGGCAAATTTTCCATGGATTTGAAACTAGCCCGGTGAGGGATCTTGTGGGCCATCCCCGTGGTGTGCTTGGCAATGGGACCTCGTGTCTCGACATCGACTATGGCATTGGTTTCTACATCGGCATATTTGTTTGCTTTTGTATTCATTAATGTATTGATCCTAGCTTCGAGCCCATGGATTGTTTCTGAATAAATTCCTGAAAGGGGGCGGGGCCCATTCCCTACTCAGTGTGTGTCCTCTGCAAAATTCTCTAAACCCTACACTCTCCCTCTCTCTATTTTTTCCATCTCTTGGATACGTGGTGGAATCATTCATAGCACGCCCCATTGGATTTACAACAACTCCCCGCCATCAGCTCGATTGTGCTTGCAATGCCACATCAAAAACCGATTTGGGGCTTTTCTCAACTCAGGTGAATCCTTCTAATTGATGTTCCTACATTCATAAAAATTTGAGGCTTCTGCAAAAATCAGCCCTCTACATTAAATAGGAGCACCTACAGCATCAGGTTTCAAATTGAAGTCTCTACAAGTATAATGGAGACCAACAGAAGCAATCCAGCCATTGAAAAGTTCAATGGAAGCAACATCCCGACATGGCAGATTAAGATGCATCTCCTAATGATGAGAGATGGCGTCTCGAATGCGGTCAACAGCACAACCAGCAAACCAAGCAACGGAATGGGGAAGATTCGCACCTCGAATGATCGAAATGACAAGGCTCTGGCAATCATCGAGCCCAGGTTGTCTTACAAACTGATTCATCATGTGGATTTCACGAAGATCTCAAAAGAGGTATGGGACAAACTCGTTTGGTAATAAAATCATTACCTCTGAAGTTTTTCTTAAGCGAAAAAAATTTCCACTCAAAAAATGAATCAAGAAGAAACTTTGAGTAAGCCCTCCGGCTTCTTCAAGTCCTTAGAATCCTTCTATGGTGGCTGTCCACAAATTTGATGAGGCGGGATAGTCTTATCCTTCCTTTTGGCAGATACTAGAATCAATCTGTCATTGTTGCAACCAATCAATGTGCAAGTTCTCAGCGGTAAGGGCAGAGTTGATCAACCGCTACATAGTGCAATTAGGATAGAAGTCCACACTCCTATGCATGATAGGAGAAAGTCCGGACTCAAACTTCTGCCTCTTCACATCCTCCGAGATGACATGAAAGAAGTAACCTATAGAAGTACTCTCCAAAAGTTTGAGATGTAAGTAGTGACAGATTCGGAGCTTACTCCACTTCTTCCCGATGCTCCGCTCAAACTTGTTTGGCAATAATATCATTAACTCCAAAGTTCTTCTTAAGATAAAATTTTCCGCTTAAAAGATGAATCAAGAAAAAACTTTGGGTGAGCCCCCCCGGCTTCTTGGAGTCCTTAGAATTCCTTCTATGGTGGCTGTCAACAAATTTGGTGAGGCAAGACAGCCTCTGGCGAATGCTAGAATCGATCTATCATTGCAACCAATCAATGTGCAAGTTCTCGACAGCAAGGGCAGAGTTGGTCAACTGCTACATAGTGCAATTAGGATACAAGTCCACACTCCTCTTGATGATAGGAGAAAGTCCAAACTAAAACTTCCGCCTCCGAGGTGACATGAGAGAAGTAACCTGATTACAAGTCCACACTCCTCTTGATGATAGGAGAAAGTCCAAACTAAAACTTCCGCCTCCGAGGTGACATGAGAGAAGTCACCTGTAGAAGTACTATCCAAAAGTTCAAGATGTAAGCAATGACGGTTTTGGTATCCTTTTGAGAAAGCTTACTCCACTCCTTCTTGATGCTCTACTCAGAGTTAGGAGGCAAAAGCTGAGCATTGAACTTTGCCTTGAAATCTTCCCGTGGTTGGAGCATCACCGAAAAACTTCTCCAACCACCAATTGCTTGTGGTCCCCTTCAAGTGCATAGACATATCGCAGCTTTGACTTCTCACAATACTCCTCATCACAAGGATTAAAACAAGATGACAAACTGATAAACCATTCCAAAATCGACATAAAACAAAAGAAATGACATAATGAGGTAGAAGACACCACACTAGACCAAAACGATCGGCCCCCCTTAGATAATCGTATATTACTAAAGCATTCAAGTACAAGCACCGGGGTGTCCCGAAGGACCACCACATCACCACTTTCCCAAGGTTCTCCAACACTTCAAGCAAGTCTTTGGGCAGCAACCAAGTGTGAAAGCAACCTCGAGAGTTCTCCATGAGTTCCCAGTGTCACCAGAGGCCACACAATAGATGCGGGTTGAAGCTCAGCCTCTATACGGCACACTATATGACCGGCCACTGATTTAGGGTTATGATTTGTTATAGATACAATACTTCTAGGTCATGTAGGTGAAGAAGCTGTGTGGTTGTGTCCCATAGATATTGCAAATGAAGGAAAGCCAACACATGAACATGTCAACAAAAAATTTATTCCAAAATCCAAACGTCCCTTGGTTGTATGTTCAAGCAAGCAACAACAATGCATGCACATGCTCAAGCATCTCACACTCATGCAAGAAATCTTTGTTCTCAATGCTTGTACCACCACAAGTTCCTCAAACACTCCAAGTTGTACCACTTCACCACAAGGTCCAAGAATCATACCTTCATCGTGAGGACCAAAGAATCATATCAATTGGTCCTCCACTTTGCATATCTATCTTGCCAAACCAAGCTCCAAGAAGAGTATCACTTGAGCCACTAGATCACCACTAGAGCTAAGACACCTAGACTCTGGAGATAACTAACAAATGACTTTTATTAACCACAATATTTAAAAAGATAATCAAGGAATAATGGTGACACGAATTATGTCCTCCAAGGACTCCATAAGGTCCGGTTAAGAACAAGATTCTGAAGTCCATGCCCCTTTCTTTATGGAACTCAATAGACGCTAAGAATGCAAAAAGTGCCTTGCAAATGACATTAGCGAAAAGTCGGCTTTATTTCAAGGAGTCCTAGTTCTACAAGATCTCAAAAATATTTAAGAAAACAGTCAGTGTTGGGCCTTACTCAGCACATGAAAGATGCCATCCACCGCTCGGATATGCGATAAAAAACTATTTCCTAAACCCTGTCCTTGGTGAGCCCCTCGCACCAAGCCTGCTATATCATGTACTTCCAAATATGCAGAAACCTGCAAAATGCACCAAACATTTTATTTCATTAGGTATCATTCAATAGTATCAAAAAAATCCTGTAAGATATTAGAGAATGATAGAAAAAAAAGCTATAATTAAGATGATAGAGATGTCTACACCAGACAACAAATGGAAGAAAAGAACACCATGTGTCTCCTCTCTACAGATCTAGAAGATCCTTTCAATCTGTTCCTTATGGAAGACAATGTAAAGAATGACTTCATGTGAAAGGTCTAGGTGCCCTCAACAGCACTGGTGCGTGCAAGTCACCTCCAACTCTACCACGCGGACACTTTTCCAAGAATATCTATTAACCAAGATAACAATTTGCAATGCCTTGTTAAGGCGTAAATGGCGTGTCTAGATGCAATTCTCTTGTTGATTGAATGCCAAGGGTCGGTCCTTGTTGCAAGTATGAGGCTTACATGATCTAAAACAGCTTTTCTTTGCCAAATCCTCTCAACCTCCATGCATTCCTATGGGCAATGCTGAATCCACTCTTAGGTATGATGCACCCGAAGCAAGATATGTATGAGAAAAGCACCCAAATGAAGGTATACACAATGTGCTCTCAAGGCCAAGTCTAGTATCACCAAGATCTATCAAAGTAATATTCATTTGCATACTCTCTTTAACTGGTGCAAATTGCTGCACGGCCATCAAGTCCCTGTACACCTAGCACCTGGTGGTGGTGACCCTTGTCAAGTTCCTCATGATCTACACTCCACAATTCAACTGACCCATGCCACTAGAAAGAAATATTCAGGCCAGCCCCAAAAATCTGAAGATTCAGCCTCCAAAAAAGGCTGTTGTATCATCTCCACAACTCATTGTTGAGTGCTTGCAGTGACATGATAGGCAAAAAGAGACCATTAATGCCAAGGTCCACCATTCTCATAAAATAGCTCGTGGCTTCTAGGATAAAAAAAGAGTACAAGTAGGCATCCCTGCCGAACACTCCTCTAAAAAGCCTAACAGACTACTCAATCATAAGGCTTCTGAAATTCTAGTAGTAAATGTTTTTTTTTACACTCCTGCCTGCGAAAATCAATCCAAAAAAGTGAATCTTGCGCCCTCCTCGGTGATAACCATACAGCCTGAGTCCTGCATCTCCCAGAGCACACCAAAACTATTTAATTCATACAGGGTCTTAGAGCAAGAAATAACAAACAGGGTAAACTTTCCTCTCCTCTGCATTTACACCTAGGTAGGGTGTAGATGGCTCTCAATTTTCTTTTAATGTAGAAGGTGCATCCAAAACTGCTGCATCTCTCTCGAGACCAACTGAAAAAACATTACTCCAAACGCTACTTTCTACTCTATCCCAATAAGAAACGGCAAATAAAAAACAAATGCAAACCATCACTATATTGGATCTGTCAAAACACTCTCGTGATGCAAGTATGTGAACATAGTAAATGATGCACTGCGCAAGCACACATTTATTTATTTTTTATGAAAATCCACCCATTTGTCCATAATCATTTGAATTCTTTATCCTGCTTCTTGGGCACCCACGCTAACGTATAGTGAAAAGGTCTATTACTAATGTGCTCCCCCTAGCCCCTCCAGTAGCCACCTTTTTTCATACCACATTCAGTTGTTCCTAAACAATTCATTGTAGCTCACTGCATAACCTTAAAGCCCCTCGTGCTCAGCCCCAAGCTGGGCGTTTAAGAGACATAAATCCACATGCAGCAAGCCCTGGTGTGTTGTCGCTCAGAGTAGTCCTAGTCCAAGACTGGATGATCGATCCCCCTCAGCTGATTCCATTAACTAATTTATAAAGTCTCCAATAAGTAGGACCTCCCCATTGGATACCCCATCCTATGCCCAGGTTACATTGATAAGCCTATGGCTTTGAGACATTAAACCCAGTATTCCAATTCATTATATATTGATAGTACTGCAGGGGTTCTCTAGCTAAATGCACATCATAAAGACTCTCACCTATAAAATGGTAGCAAACGACCAAAGCTTAGAAGTGGAATCCACCAATTGACAATGCAACTCAAGCGATTAGAAATTGGAGCACTCTCACAGACCCTCATTCAACTAAATGCTGAGGAGATCACAAAAATGGATCCGCACATGTATGAAAGAGATTGAAAAGAATATTCAGGCCACAACTGAGATCGAAAAGTACTCAAGGGAAGATAGCATAACTCATGAGGCAACTCAATCTATATTTTAAGCATAAATATTAATGAGATATTTAAAGTAAATGGGTTCAGAGAAACTTGAATATCATCATTTATCTGTCTGATAAGAAGGGATTATGCAATATATTGTGCATGCCTATACATGCCGGCACACATATAAACATTCCATACATGAAGTTTGAAAAGCTGTTGATTGCCAGATGCACCAACCTTTCCAATGGTCCAAGGCTTTTTTCAACTTGCCTCTTAATATAATATCATGGTGTATACCTCATACAAGGCATATGTATTAACAACAAGCAGTTTGCACATGAGAGCGCATTTGCAGCCATGCTCAAGGATAATGGAACAGAAAATAACATCACAATAAGCAGCCTGCACAGGAAGCAGTTTGCACACGAGCGGGCATGTATGCAGCCGATATCAGATGATGTGGAAGTACCTCGCTTTTGGGCTTGTAGAGCTGGGAGAGCCATTCGAAACGCTCGTCGGGGACATTGACTCTGGCCTCGTTGGGCTCGATGGTGCAGAAGGGGAAGTTCTCCGCCGGGATCGAGAGCTTGGTGAGCGTGTTGAAGAGGGTCGATTTGCCCACGTTTGGCAATCCCACCTACAAAAACAGGGAAGACTTGAGGCAGCTTATTTGTGAATATAGCCAAAGAAAGGTGGGGAGGGGGCTAGCTGGCCTTCTTACGATGCCGATTTTGAGATGAGAGGAGAAGCGACCCAGAATGGGCCGCTCAGGAGCAGCCTCCTTGCTTTTGGCAGCCTTGGGCGGCATCCTGCGAGAGGCTTCTCCTCCCTTCTTTTCTCTTGTTTGTGAGCTTGGCAGTGGCTAACCGAGAGACTTCTGGTAGCGCTGCACAGCAAAACCCCTCTCTATGATCCGACGTTTACTTTTTGCCTACCCTTGGAGCATGTATTGACTCGAAGCTATTTTGTGCATTTTGTGCATTATGCATTAGATATATTATTTGAGCATAACGTAATGCACATCACGTTAAACCTTATACCTTAAGGTTTAACCTTCATAGCCTCCAATGAATAAGGAACATTTTACAAGTGGCGGTGTCAGAAGGTGAAAGGAAGGAGAGCGAGTGAATGAGGTGATGTTTAGGGGCGAGAGAAGGCAATCACTATGAGCTGAGAGGAAAAATGGGTTTAGTGGACGGGTGGTCTTTAGGGGATTGGAGGGATAATCCTGGGCATACATATTTTAGTCTACAATACTTGAGTTCTTCCTCTAGGATTGATTTACTATTCTTCAGTCAGCAAGCTACATGGGTACCACACACTTTAAGGGTGTCTATTGACTTCAATTCAGTATTGTCAGATCATATGCCTCTAAAGTGGAGTTGGTATTGTGAAGATTTTGGAAGTGTTGTGTTGGAGAAGTTCCCAACTAGGAAGCTGAGAGTGAATAACCTTTTGTTAAAGGACAAGCTGTTTGTTGAATATACTGATCAAGCCATGAAGAGGCTAAAAGCCAGAGGAACGGCTACAGGGTCATGGAGAAAATTTGCTAATGAGATGCAAGGGGTCATTAGGGCTGTAGGGAAGCTAAGAGCTGAGGAAAAAAGCAGGCTAGAAAAAACTGGACTGGTCAGTTGGAGTATCTGCAAAAGAAAAGACAGGTTAATGGGCTTACTGAAGAGGAAGCTTATGTACTCTTTAGATGTCATAATGCGTTGAAGCATGAGGAGGAGATAGTTGGTAAAAAGGAATTGAATTGGATTAGAAAGAAAACATTTAAGAACAGCAGAAAACCGAAAAAATTTCAATTTAAGATTGCAAGGGGGAAAAGTGGTAATGAAGTAATTGGGGAGATCTTAGATGAAAAAGGGCAAAGGATAAAGGGTATTGGTCTTATTTGCAAAAAAATGGGTAGAGTTTCTTGGTTCTACTCTTAGTCTAGAAGAAGATCACTCTCTTAGGAGGGTTCAAGTTGAGAATAAGCTGATTGGGTTGGTTAATAGCAGTGTGGAGCCTGATAAAGCCAGCTCGCTTGAGAGAGATCTGGACATTGAAGAGTGTTGGGTGGGACTTTTGAAATCGGGAAGGGAGAAGGCCCGTGGTGGCTGGGACGGTCTAACTGTTGAGTTTTTTATAGCTTTCTGGCCCTCTTTGAAGGACATTATGTGGGAAGCTTACAACAAGGCCTTCAAGACCAGGTACTTGGATAAAGATTTCAAAGAAGGATTGGTGAAACTGATACCTAAACAAGTTGCTTGCAATAGGTTTGGACATTGGAGACCAATTACCTTGTTAATAGTGATATATAAAATTTTAGCTAAGGTTATTGCTATCAGAATCACCCCAATGTTACAAAAGGTAATATCTAAAAGGCAATATGGGCTCATCAAAGGGAGATCAATCTATGATAATATATTTGCTACTATGCTAGGCACAAATATTGCTTAAAAAAACCGAACTTGCTTCAGCTAGATTTGGAAAAAGCCTATGATAGAGTGCATTGGTCCTTTGTTGCTAAAGTGATGGAGAAGTTAGGGTTTAGACCCAAAATAGCCTCTTGTATTTATACTCTCACTGGGGGAAGCTCATCTAATGTTTTGCTGAATGGTAGAGTTATTGGAGGGTTTGCCATTAACATATCTGTTAGGCAAGGTTGTCCTCTTGCCCCCCTACTGTTTGCTATTACCTCGCACCCATTAATTGTTGCCTTGGAAGATGCTTGGAAGATGTTTAGAAGATGTTTGGAAGATGTTTGGAAGATGCTTGCTCAAGAGGTACTGTCTCACTGGTTTAAGATTGAGGTTCAGTGATATGAGCAGCTAGTCATCCAATGCTTTGCTAACGATGATTCATTGCTGTTCTTGAAAGCTGACAAATGAAAATATAAGACAGGCCTTAAGCATTAGCCAAGAGTTTGCATATGCCTCTTGATCAAGGTGCAATATACCGAAATCTAAGATCATCAGCTTGACTAAAGATAATGACTTTGATCTGCAAGGGTGGGGATGTGAGGTTGTTAAAAGAGGACAAATTGTAAGACACCCGAGAGTCCCAGTTAGGGTTGATGTCATAAATAAACAACTGGTTGATTGGGCTTTAGACAGATTCTCAGCAAAGATAAAGAAGTGGGAAGGGGTCAGAATTCCTTTCCATGATAGAGTTGTGATTTATAATATAGTGTTGAATGCTTATGTAATGTTTTTATGCCTTGTGTTAGAGTTTGGTAAAAGTAATTGGAAGAGGATCTTGGGTCCTATAAGGGATTTTCTGTGGAGAAATGGCAAAGTCACTGGGAAAGCTTTACCCTGGTTAGCTTGGGATAAATTGGCTATGCCAACAAGGAGTGAAGGGGGGATTGGCATTGTGCATTTACCTACTCATACTCTAGCAAGGGTGGCTCAGTTTCTTCAAAAATGTCTGTCTTAAGATGAAACATAGACTGTTATGATCAGAGAATCGGTAGAGGTCTCTTTGGTCCTATCTAAAGGTGGTTGGTAGGGTTTGGTCTGGAAGGAAAAATTGTTCTCTCATGCTCCTTTAAAGTGACAGCTTAAGAGGCTCAGTAGTAACTGGAAAGATGTTTTAACTTTAATGGTTTGGGATGGGGGTTATAGGGCCTCAGGGAATTCAATGCTTAGCCTAAGCCTATGGTGGTCTCATAAATTTAACCCACCATTGGGCCTTTTGGATACTCATTCTGCAAGGAGGTTGAATAATAGGGGATTAAGAAAGTTAGCTATATGTTGGGATATAATTGAGGTGGGTTGGAGAGAACTAGATCAATTACATCAAGAGTATGATTTCTCTACAAGGGAAAGGGAATTAATGAGACAGGTGTTGATTCAGATTCAAGGGGGATGGCTTTCCGCTGCTTATGATGAGTCTTGTTGGATCAAAGATTGGGCTTGGGTTAATGGGGTTAAACTGATGAAAGGCACAACTAGGGCTCTGTATGCAGAATTAAGGAAAGGGGACTTGAATGTGGAGTATTGCAACAAAATTTGGAAGGTGAGTTGGAGTCTTGGCTGTTGGAAAAAGAAGTGGAAAG
The DNA here is from genome assembly GCF_041138505.1 of Cibotium barometz. Classification (NCBI taxonomy): domain Eukaryota; kingdom Viridiplantae; phylum Streptophyta; class Polypodiopsida; order Cyatheales; family Cibotiaceae; genus Cibotium; species Cibotium barometz. The sequence continues at coordinate 51,281,173 of NC_141075.1, forward strand.
AATTGTGGGAGGGTCAGATTCTTGTTAAATTCCAGGTGTCCTTGTGGAGAGTGTGCATGTGGGCTCTACCTATTGGAGTAAAATTGATACAGAAGAACATAACTAGTGGCTGTTGCCCCATTGTAGATCTGCCTTAGAGGATGGTAAGCATGCCTTCTAGAATTGTCCAACTATCAGAGGAGCATAGGGAAAACTAATGAAATGGGTACAACATGGGTTGGGATTTCAAACGTAGTGGGGGGACTGGATTCTGGGCAAATGGTCTGTTAATGCTGAGGGAGCAGAGGTTCTATTCAGTATCATCAGGGCTTGCTGTTTATGGGAAATCTGGACTTTTAGAAACTATGTTGTGTTTCAAAATATAATGGATGTTGGGTTGCATGTGACAGGATTGATGCATAAATGTGTAGATATGTGATTTGTGTGAACAAGATAGAAATTGATGGTCTGGAATTGATGCTACAGAGAATACAGAATGGCAACTGATTGCTCCTTTGGCTGGGAACCCCTCTTGCATACTAGGGAAACCTAATTTTTAGTTATTATGATTGCAGGTTTCTTTGGATATGGGAAGCCTAAACAACTGAGGTTTGGACTGAAGACTAAAAGATGGTATTTGAAAGAGAAGCAGTTAAGACATACTTTGTGGCCTTCATAGAGAACCCAGTGGGGACAAGACCCACTATCAAGATATGGTCAAGTAAGGGAGAGGTGTCGGAAAAGCAGACTAGAGGGTGCACCACAGAGAAGCATTAATTGAGGCTAGTATATTGGTGGACTAGTGAGGGTCTTGGGAGCAATCCTCTTTTGTAAATGAAGATGATAGATGGAATCTGTTATGTAATTTGTTAAACAATAGTAATAGAGATGTGGGATGTAGTGATAAGTAGGTGACACCCACCTGGCTTCATTTTGACGTAATGAACTCTCTACTAATTTATATATATATATATATAATTATTGGTCCCAAAAAAAAACAAGTGGCAGTGTCAACCCTTACGGCTTCTTCCATGCCTTGTGGCTCTGCGTGCTCAACCCCCTTAAGAGAGGAGACCAAAAGAGACAAAGCACTCTTATTGCCTGCAAAGTGTGTGTGTGTGTGTGTGTGTGTGTGTGTGTGTGTGTGTGTGTGTGTGTGTGTGTGTGTGTGTGTGTGTGTGTGTATATATATATATATATATATATATATATATATATATATATATATATATATATATAGAGAGAGAGAGAGAGAGAGAGAGAGAGAGAGAGAGAGAGAGAGAGATTTGTGTAGATCTTTTATTCTTTGTTGAACCCTATTCTATCCTATCAACCCTCTTATGTGCAAGAGGGAGAGGCCGAGGGATATACAAGCGAAAAGACACTAGTAACCTTGAGTGGTGCACTGTGTTATTATACGAGGAGGAGGGAGAAGGTGTGAGAGAGGGAGATAGGGAGAGGCCAAGGGATAGATAGGCAGAAATACACTAATACATGGAGTGGTGCTACATTGTACAAGGAGGAGGGAGAAGAAGAGAGGGAGAAATAGTCACCTCATATGGTGTTGCATTGTACGAGAAGTGGTGAGAGAGGGAGAGGCCAAGGGATAGACAAGCAGAAAGGCACTAGTAACCTCGAGTGGTACTATTGTATGAGGAGGAAGGAGAAGGGGTGAGAGAGGGGGAGAGAAATAGTCACCTTGCATGATGTTGCACTATACGAGAGCAAGAGGGAGAGAAGTTGTTTGCTACTACATGACAGGGGGAAAGACACAGCAGCAGCAACATGCAGTAAAACATCTGACATGCTAAATCCCCAGGATTCGGGCATTCTATTTTAAGCTTTAAGAAAATTTAAGGTACCAAAGCTATATTTTCTCTTGAGGTTTAAGGGCCTTTAATCAATCAAAGCACTATGTTAATGCTAAAGAACAATTTGGATGCTTATTAAATATTCATACAAACTTTATATGGTGCATTAGTAAGGGACAATATATTATTATAAGGTTAAACTTTAGCTTACTGATCTATCTAGAATCTATTTCTCCCACCAATCTAATCTATCTAGAATCTACTACTACCTAGAGTCTATCTAATCTATCTAGAATCTACTACTACCTAGAGTCTATCTAATCTATCTAGGATCTACTTCTCCCATCAATGATCCCATCTCCCTCAAACTGAGCAATGACTCATCTACCCTCTCACTAGTGATGCGGAGTCCTCGCCACCACCTCCGTGCATCCTCCTCAACTACTCTAAAGGTGGTCCTTCTCTTACTCATCAATTAGAGCCTCCATTATCATAGTTTTGGCCATTACAGTCATGATCAGACATTGTGTGTGTGTGTGTGTGTGTGTGTGTGTGTGTGTGTGTGAGAGAGAGAGAGAGAGAGAGAGAGAGAGAGAGAGAGAGAGAGAGAGAGAGAGAGAGAGAGAGGGAGAGGGAGGGAGAGGGAGAGAGAGAGAGAGGGAGGGAGAGGGAGAAAGACATTGTCATGTCTCCTAAAACTAGTGTCATCATGCAGAAGAGCCCTAGTCCATGATTGTGCCCTTGCATTAACCATGCCCTAACTCATGGGAAAAAATCAAAATGTGTGCCCAATGCATTGAGAGAGAGAGAGAGAGAGAAGAACAGTAACCACAACAAGTTTAATCAGTATCAATGAGAACTTTGAAGACCTTAAGAGAGAAGTAGAGATATTGTAGGAGAAGAGAGACAAACGTGTGATTGTTGGGAAAGAAGGGATTCTAACGCATGCAAAAACACATGCACACGCATAGTCGAGCATTTTGGTGTTACAAGAGGAGGGAGGAAGGTGTACAACTATGATAGTGGGTTTGGTATCTCCCCCAATTCTATCAAATCATCAAAGTAAGATCTATAATGTGCACCTTGTGCATGACATCCTTCATCTTGAGTCTACCAAAATCACCATAAAATCTTCCTATTGAAGCACACTCATGTGTAACAGTAATTTGGTATTATCTCTCTTGCTTTTTAAGTTCTTTGTCTTGTGGAATACCCTACTATCTACATGAACGCACAAGTTGTATTTTCTTACACTTTCTACTCTCTTGTAACTCTCTCGTGAGCTTAAGTGGATGTGTGGATGGCCAATTTAGCACCATGATGTACATGGAATCCAAAACAAGTGGAAATCAAGCATTAGAGGTTTGATTTTGGTTTTCTTTTCTCTCTTTTTTACTTAAGTCTCTTGATATTTTTCCTTCTAGGTTATATTAGCATTTTTCCTTTCTTAATTAGGGTACGTTTTAGCTTAAATCATAGATTAAATTTAATAGTTTTAAGTTAGGATCAGGAGTAGGATTAGTTATAGAAAACTATACACGAGTGTGGTCTCAATTCGGGCAAATTTCACAATCGGAGAAATACTTGGCCCTTCGTAAGTTTAGTCACCACCTTTTGGCTTCAATCAAATGATTAGTATGCTAATGAATCATTAATGTTTAGTCACCTAATGATACCTTAAATATAAGCTAAAATTAATGTCTCAATTGAAGAGCAAATTGATGTTTAACTAAGAGTTTAAGTATAGTCTAATTCATTAATTAGCTACTAGAACTCATGCAAATCACTCCATGGTGGTCTTGGCGCTCATTCTGCCAATTACAGAGGATGCAGACCGCTTCTACCAAATACCTAATTTTGAAGGGTCCCAACCATTTTCATAATAAAAGGCAGCCTCGCATGAAGAACTTCTACATTGCCTATACCTTTCATGCCACCTAGACAAGCTGCCTACCACCACGGCTACTCCAAGCTTCTCACACCAATATCACTTAACCTTATTCTCCCACTTCATGGTGTATCATTGACCATCCACACCTTTTCACCCCGGTGCGGTAGCTTCACCGCCGAATTAGACACGATCATTGTTAGGAAGGGTCTATGTTAACCACTCCATAGGTTAACATGGTTTCACCTGCCTAATCTACCATAAGATGCTTTGCCATCTTACCCCACTCCAATAAGCACTTATATTTTGTAAGAAAATGCTAGAACATATAAAGCGACCTTGCTTTGAGCTTAATGTCAAATAGAGAAACTGTAAGGACTATGTGTACATACTTGCTTACAACTAGTAATAGAGGCTGAACCATTTTTAAGTTTGACTAACCTAGTGTGAAAATTAGTCACTTGTATATGAGTCATTTTTGACAATAAGAAATACGCATTCATTTCCTTGTAGAATAATACTTGTAAGCTTTTCTCTTTTATACTCTTGCTTGCTTGTATGCTATTGGATTAATGCATGTTGGATGGAATCTTACTTGTATGATATTGGATTAATGCATGTTAGATGGATGATTGCTTGAATAGGTTTGCTTGTAGGATTCCCTCTTGCATTAGCTTTTTCTTCCTTGGCTTTTGTGAGAGAGAACCATCGTGAAGGACAGTCTATTTTTTCCACCATCTAGATGAATAGAGCTCTCCCTTCACCTCATTTGGCAAAAGAAACATTCCGGGTGTGAACTGAGAGGATGTAACAGACAAGCTGTTGAGAATCATGGATCAAGCTCTCCTAATGATAAGACAACTACCTAATTCGATGCTAATCCTACTTTAATGGCAACACAATTAACATGACTAATCTAAGGTGGGTGATACCTAACTGAACTCGTGATGATGAGTGTGTGCTAATTAAATTCCGCTCAAGTTGATTAGACTCCAAGATAGATTAACTTGGACACGTCCCCCCTTGATGGTGACGACCTATCTTTGAGGCCTAGAGGTCATCTCTAAGAGTGAGGTCCCCCCCTTGATAAAGACTTGACCTATCTTTGAGGTCTAGAGGTCTCTTCTAAGAGTAGGGTTACAAATTTTGGCTATTTCTTCTACCTTGGCTATATCATCGGTGCCAAAGAGTATTTACAAGAACTTTTTGGTAAGAAGTAAGATTTTTTACAACAAATTTTTGTTTAAGAATTTGGTAGTGGTTGTGGTAGCTCCTTTGTTGCTCATGTTGATGTTGATATCGATGTCGTGGTAGCCTCTTGTTTGCTATGACCTTGACTCCACTTCTTGTTCTTCTTGTTGATGATGTCCATTGGCTCTTTGGTCTTTTTGCTTGTGCACACCTCCTTTGCATACTCATTTGGTTGCAACATTTTTACAAGGGATTTACTCTTCATTTTCACACACACTAACATGCTCATTTGGTCGCTTTTACAATCTTTTTCACACGAGAGAATTTTGCATGTTCATATTGGTGGCATGTACAGCATTTGTAATTTTTTGTGATTTTTTATTTATTGAGGATGATTTTGTTGCGAGTTTAAATAAAGGCCTTATTGATGATGATGAAGCTATCGTTAATGCTAGTGAAGCCCAAAAGATAGTAGTGTTTGAAGAGTATTCATAAAAATACCTGCTTTTCATGTGAACTCCCTCTAACAACATTAATCGTTTAGAATTTTTTATATATAAAATAAATGTAATCTTATCGCTTTGCACTCGCGGCGGCGGTGTGCTTGTTTGGTGATGGCGATCTCGCCTCTGCAGTTTGTTGCTACTGTTGATTCGTTTGTTGCTATGCAAGACAATTGTTCTCTCCCCTATGTGTAATCTATTGCTCTGCACTACGCAGTGCTACTATATAGAAGGTCCATGCTATTGATTTTATGGTTTGCATGTAGTTGTGTGCTACTTCTCTCTTGTTGATCGTGGCCGCTTACTGCTTTGGACAACAATCTTCCTCTCACAGTCTGCTTTTCTCTACAGCCCGAGCCCCTTGGCACGATGCTTTGGCAAGATGCAATGGGCTTATGTTAAATATCGGGGTGCCACGTATCGTGGCACCCCGCGGGCCCGGTCACCCGGTGAGACGGGCCTATTTGTAGACATATCGGGGTGCCACGATACGTGGCACCTCGCAGGCCCGGTCACCCGGTCAATGGCCGGTGAGACGGGCCTATTTGTAGACATATGTCCCATGCAGCCTCTCCTTTTTAGCCAACCGTTTAACTTCCTGGTGTATTATTGCTTTATTAGATGGCTTCTTTGTTAATGTTATGGCTCACCCTAACCCTCCTTGAAACACATCTAAAAAGAGATTACCTGGTGAACCGCAACTGTCGCGAGGATCTTTCCAATGGTCGAGCTCGTAACCCTTAAGGTCTCCAAGCTCTACAACTCCTTGAGAAACAATTCCACCGCGTCTCCCACAAGCGTTGTCACACCGCCGCATTGCACTATGGATACTTGTCCCTCCTCTCACCTCACTTCACTCACACACACACTCACTAGGATGCATTAGGATGAGAGATTAGCAAGAGCAAGACTCAATTGCACAATGGGAGAGTATCTTGTATTATGAGAGAAATTCACTTATATACATGGCCATAAGTGTTCACACTCAAACTATGGCCGGCCAGGTACTTTAGGCTCATAAGAGGCCTAATGCTATTACAATGACTACTCTCATAATATATCCATGAAGTACATCACTTAGGACTTCATCCTAGCTTGCTACCACACACTCTTGAAGTAGGAAGTGCTTTGTTTTTGTGAGTGTATGTATGGTTTTTTCAGTGTGGGAGGGTGAGTGAAGATCATTTTTGTTTTGTGGGATAGGTATACTGATTAAGGTTGTCCTTGGCATAAGGGTGTTTGGTAACATCATTGAGATCTCAAAGATTTTGGAGCTAATTGGTGGTCCTTCTTCAACTTGGCTCATGAGGACGCTGCGCAATTTCACTGTGGGAGAAAAGATGATGCCCATCTTTGGCAATATTTTTAGCCTATTTCACATGTATTTTCATGGTTGCATTCAACATTCTAGTATTACTTTGATGGTATTTATATGCCTATGCTATACATAATTGATATATCATTTGGTTGTTGGACATTCTCGGATTGGAGCCATTACCACACGAAGGCAGTCAAGGCTTGGCCTTCGACATTAGCAAAGGCCCAACACTGAAGAAACTATTTGGCTACTACAAGCGCATCTAGTGGATGCCTGCCTGATGCCTTCAAATCTTCAAGGATATGATGGAGAAAACTTTCTGGACGAGTTACATGAGTCTTCCATCGAGCCCCCATATCCTACCTCGCAACGTGACTTCGTACGAACCTACTCGATCTACTACCATTAGATTCTTTGCCAGCATTGAGGACGAACCTGAATTAGGGAGGGGGTATGTTAATCACTCTGGTTAACATCATTTTTCAAGTGTGGTTACGCTTCTTGTATTCTACCATTTTGTAAACACGCTAAGCACTTATTAATAAAAGATATATGGGATGATCGAGCTTACGGCTTTTGTAATGTCGATCGTAGTGAGCTAGATGTACATAGAGTTAGGAAGCCAATTTTGGGCCCCCAATTGTAAATGGGCAGCCGGCCATTGTAAAAAGTGAGCTCATGTATATAAATGATTTTATGGAATATGAAAAGGGACAATCCCATTTGTCTCACTTGAGTCTCTCTCTCTCTCTCTCTCTCATTCTCTCTCTCAATCTTGAGCTTATGGTTGCATGCTTGTGTTGTGAATGCTTGCTTGCTTGATTGTTGGGTATGCATGGAGTGGATGGTGTTAATCTAGCTTCTCTTCTCCTCTCCCTTCTCTTATCTTTCTCTCAAGATCCCTCTTGCATGCACATTGGCATTGAGTGGAGGTAGAGCTCTCCATAGTTCCCTTCTTCTTTTCTCATTACCTAGCTTGTGGATCACCACTTGGGTGCCACAAGTGGTGGTGGTGGAGTGAGCCCCTAGAGGCCTCACATAGGGGAGTTAACCCTCATTAGGGCTGGCTAAATGTAAGTCTCTGAATCGATCCTTGCATGGCTTCATTCTCTTCTTCTCTCCCTCTCTTGTGCAAGGTAGTATGTTTTTGTTAACACCATGATAAAACATCATGGGCCCCGATGTCAACTAAGACTGGCCACACGCTACCAAATAGACTTCTTGGGGAAATTGTAGCTCAAGGCGAGTAGGTTCCATGGGTGTTTCTATTTCACAACCCACACTGGAGATTGACTATATATGTATAAAGATGTGTACCCTAGGTCGGTAGGGACCTTGGCCTCTATACTGAAGTTTTCATTTTGTGTTTTTGACACTATACATTAACACCATGTCTCTTGCTTCCATACACTTATCCTTGAGTTGGTCATCAAACCACTTGCTATGACAGTTTTTTAACCATCAATCTGTAAGAAACTAACCACTCTGTGAGAGGCTTTCCCTTAAGGTTATGTCAGACTGCAATTCGGAGGCTTGGAACTAAGTGTTCCATTGGCATGATTGAATCAAGCTTGAATTTGAGCTAGAAAGGTGTGCTATTGACTCACTATTGACAACCACCTTGTATGCCGAGCAAATAGGCCCATAGAGTAGAGTGCAGCTTGTGGTCCCAATCACTCCTCCATGATTCTATCGTCTAGGTGAAAATAGTGCACAAGGTCTTGTTTGTGCTTTCAGCTTGGCCGTTTCCTTGTGGGTAATAAGGTGTCAAATTTTTGTGCACCACAAGGAATTCCTTGAGCAAGAACTCCACCACTTCATTGATAAAATGTGTGCTATGATCGCTCACTATTTCTAGTGGGTAGCTAAAATGGGTAATCACATTCTCATAGAGAGGAACTTGGTGGTAGCTCTCGTGCCATGTTTTTGTGTTGCTTTGGACTTGGTCCATTTTGTGAAATAGTGGGTGGCGTGACGATGATAATACATGCTTGGGTTCCCTTAGTCGTAGGGTTAATGGGAAGAAGAAAATCTAAACCCCATTTTTCAAAGAATTATTTTGAAACTATTAGGCTTAGGGGCATTTAATCCTTCTTGTGGATGATGGGAAAAACCTTTGGCATTCATTACAACACTTAACAAACTTAGCCGCATCTCTAAAGAGTGTAGACCACCAAAGTCTAGTTTGGAGAACCTTGTAGATAGTCATATCCCTAGTAAAGTGTCCTCCACCTATGCTAGAAATGGGCTTGTTCAAGCACAGTGACAAAGTCATCTTCATGAACACACTTCCTCATGATGACATCTTGACCCTTCTTGTAAAGCATTCTTGCTAATTGATAGGGGTTCGCCTTCCTAATGAGGTGTCTAGCTCTATGCTTTTTGATGGGATGGTGAATGGGAAATTTATTGGCTAACAAGAAGTGGGCGATGTCTTCACTCCATTATGGCATGTGGTCAATGTGAAATAGTGGAGCATTAGGAAGACCCTCTTTCACCCCTAGAGAGGGTTGTCCATTTGGAATTCTGGAAAGGTAGTTAGCATAGACGTGCATAGACCCCTTTCACACCGTGATGGTGAAATCAATCTCTGAAAGAATAAGCAACCATCTGCTGGTGATGCACCCTATGGTGCAAGGCTTATTTTTACCAAATATAGTAATGCTTGATGATTAACAAAGAAAAATTTAGTAGCTAGTAGGTAATACACGTACTTCTTCGTGCATATACCATGGCTAATTCCTCTCTTTCAATGGTGGTGTAGTTGCACTCAGAGCGTTATTAAGTTGATGACTAGAAAAGGTCACACAGAAGTCCATCTTATGCTAGCATGCATGGCATATACCATGGCTAATTCCTCTCTTTTAGTGGTGGTGTAGCTGTGCTCACAGTGTTGTTAAGCTAACAACAAGCAAAGGTCATAGTAGGGAAGTCCATGTGTGCTAGCATGCATCCAATAGCAAAGGCTGAAGTGTCTATATGCACATGGAAGATTAGATCCCAATTGGGGGATCTCATGATGGGTGCACTTATTGTTAATTTCTTCTTCAGTTCCTCATATGCTCATTAGCATTTGTCTATCCATTCGAAGATAATCAATATCTTACATAAAGGTCTAGTATACATGGTATAAAAAAAAAATCTTATGTAATACCATATGTGCCCCATGAATCTTTACACCCCTTTGTTGATAGGTGGTGTTTAAGATCAAGTGAATCTTGCTTTCATCCTTGGAGATGCTAGACTTGGAGGTGATGATGTGTCCAAGAATGACACCATGTTTAACCCAGAATTGATATTTGAATGGGTTTAATAAGATGCAGTAGAGTTTGCACCTTGTGAAGACTCTATAGACGACAATGAGCAAGATGATTGTTCCACTTGGAGTGCATGCATAGATCATTGATGAATATCTCTAGGATCTTCGAAAGGAGATCCTTAAAGGCTGTACACATCAAGTGTTGATAGGTGGCAAGGGCATTGGTTAGGCCGAATGGCATGGCATGATACACGTAGGTTCCCCATTCTATAGTAAACATTATCTTATATTGGTCGACTGGGTCAATCGTCACTTGGTTGTAGCCTGAGAAGCTATCCAAGAAGCTATAAGCTTCTGCTCCAGCACTCTATCTAGCATATGGTCTATGTAGGGCAAGGGGTAGTGATCATCAGTGTAATATGTGGCAGGCCATGTCATTAACCTTTTTGAGGTAAACACACACTCTAAGCTTTGTGTTCTATTTGGGAATGATCACTATTGATGACATCCACTCAATGTCCTCGATCTCGTACACATTCCCGCGTCATCTATTCTTTGACCATACTTGGGATTCATGTGGTAGGCCCTTTATTTGGATGGTTTCATGCCTTGATGTAAAGGGATAGTGTGTTTCACCACTTTCAAAGGAATTTCCTTCATGTCAGTGTCTGTCCAGGTGAACATATCTTAAAATTCCTTGAGAAAGGCAATCAATTCTCCTTCTTACTCAAGGGTGAGGTCCTTGGCAATAAAAATAGGCTTCACCTAGGCTAGCAAGGTTCATTTCCTTAACCTTGGTAGGACCATCCTATGAGGCACGTGGTTCTCCGCTTGGGCTCCTTTGAATCTTTTCATTGTGTACCACTTTATCCCCAATGTTGTAGGACTTGAAATACTTGGGCACTTGCCTTTGATCTTTCTCTTTATGATCAATGAGCTCTTTGAGTTTTGCTTCCTTCTCTGCCTCGGCCTTAACCTTATGAAGCTCGCGTTTTACAACAGCTTGGTAGAGCTTGGCTTGCTCAAAGGTCATGGGCTCCACATCACTTTTATAAACCCCTATCTTGGTCTGAATAGTGACTTGTTTAGGTCAACTTCCCACTGTCACAAGTGTAGGTTTCATGTGAACCCATGGCTTCAAGATAGCAAAGATAGTGAAGATTTGTCTCCTTGGGGAGGAGATACTTCTTAGAATTTCTACGTGGTTTCCTTTTTCTGGGCCAAGTGACTATGTGGTTAATGTTGAATTTGGTCTTTTTACGAAGGAGTCCTCACTCAATGAATCAACGCTAGCTTCTCCAAGCTTATAAGTGTTGTTGGCTTCCAAGAGGAATGTCACACACTAAGCATGAATACAGAGGTGAGTTCCATCCTATCTAGTCATTAAAACCTTGTTCTAAGCTTTTATGGAAGAATGTCCATCGTCGTCGCTAGCTACCCTAGGCTCATAATTGTTGTTGGCTCCCAAGAGGAACATCTCATACAAAGCATGAATGCGGAAGTGATTTCCATCCTATCTAGTCCTGTAAACCTTGTTCCAAGCTTTTATGGAAGAGTGTCCATGGTTTTCCAAGACATGAACCTAATCCTCAGAGTCGTTAGGCTTTGGGAGAGGTTCGTAATCCTAGTTTTCATCCAATAACTTGTTGCAACATTTATAATGTTGACTTAGGCAGCTTGAAAAGTTATGTTAGACTCATGGCGAGAATGCCCATGGGATGAGTCTTCCTTGTTGTTAGGTTTATCTTCAAGGACTAGTTGCCCTCGCATATATAGATGCGATTGGTTTTATAATCATGAACTAACCTTGCTTCTCTCATGTAAGGCCTTCAGAGGATCATTATGTATGACCCTCTTCTTTGAAAATCCATCACTATAGTGTGGTGGAAACATAGTTTGAAGGTCTTGATTTTTGCATTTTGCTCTTACAAGACACTTAAAGGTTGGCTGTGTTTCCTTCGTAAAGCTTCTTCACTACAAGGCTTGTGCCTACGAGTGGTGGGCTAGCTCTCTCTCTCTAGATCAATAAAGTCGATGTTAAGCGACTCTCTCTCCCAGGTGTTTGTATAAAAGAGGACACTCTCACTACCTTTCTGCCACCCATCGTGGGATAGAAATGGCTAGTGGGATTGCCCTTGGGATGACATGGACCCACCTAGGTTCAAGTCTCTTCGTCGATTGGTCTCTCTAGGTCAATAAAGTCGACTTTAAGCGGCTCTCTCTCTCTCTCTCTCTCTCTCTCTCCTTCTACTTGCCCGTGGTTATGCTACATAGAGCTGATATGGTGCCGCAGGTCCCATTAGGGCCTTTACACACCGTCCAATCTCACCCAATGCATGTTCATGGTCTGGGCATGAGTTGGTAGTCTTCAATGGGTAGGGAGTTTACACACTGCCCAAGCTAGAATCTTTCAAAAAGTTAGTATTCAGCATTATTGACAAAAAAACTATAACTGTACTTGAATTTGATTGGTGGGATGAGTGGGTGCCCAAGTTTGGGCAGCGAACGTTCCATGAAATTGCTTATCATGGGCGCCAGTCAGCTGCCATCTCACCTTTTGAAGTCTGCCCAATTCCAATTTTAGCATTCGATTGGCTCCCAAGATTAACAGTGGGCGGGCAGACCTTGGTGTGTAAAGTCCCTTAGGCATCGCTTCTCTGCGCGCAGCTACTTCTGCAGTGCTACTAGTCACCTTTACTCTTTCTTGCAAAGGTTCTTCACAGCCCTTGGAGCTGCTGTGCACGGTGCTGTTGCCCTGCTATAGCAATGCGTTCCTTGTAGCGACCTCCCTTCCTCTACACACAACACAACTGTGTGCAAGGGTAGTGCCGATGTCCTTCACTTGCAGCTGCACTCTTACTCTGATGCAGCGTGGTAAGGTCGCTTCACTTGCTCAGCTGCTGCTGCTGCCCCTCTGTTCCACTATGATGTGCCTGTCTTCTTTACAGGTGATTTTGATGCCTCTGAGTAGATGGGAGATGGTAGACAATAGCCGTTCTTTCTTTCCTCCTAGAGCTACGATCATGTCTCTCGCTACGCAGTGCAATTACGTGCTCTCTTTGTTGCTTCTCTGGGGTGCAGCACTGTTATTGTGAGCGGAGTCACTGTAAGATGCACGGCGGTACTCTTTGCTCCCAATCTGCAAGTCTATGCAGCAAGGCTCTGCTCCCTTCTCGTGTTATTTTTGCTTAAACTGCTACTCACGCTCTACTTGAGCTGATGCTTCTTGCGACCTTGTGTCAGCAACAACTGCACACCCCAGATCTCCTTTGCTATGCAAGCGCCTTCTTCACGCTCCTTGCTCGCACTTCTTGTTGCAAACTAAATCTTGATTATTGTGCAAATAGATGTCAATGCACGAATGGCAGGAACAAGATAAATGCTATTAGCAATAAACCAAAATCAATTAACTAAGTAGTACAACAATGAGGTCTTTAAAGCAGTTGATAGTAGCTAGTAAAATGTTAGATTATATTTCACTAAATTTTACCATAAGAGATTGATCTCTTGCTAAGAGCTAGCCCTAGGGGCAGGGGCTCACATACATACCATGTTGAAATTGGGGACTTTGGGTGGCTAATAGCAAGTATTCAATGCCATGATTAGAATGACTAATTAAACACTAATTAGTTAATGTGGACTCAAGGTAAAGCTTAATAAAAATTACAATAACAACTTAATTACATTGCTTAAACTCTTCAAATTCCATTACAACTTTGGCTTAATATATAGCCATACACACATGCTTCTTGCCTTTCCATGAATGCTCTCTCCCACATGATTTGTGTCTATACATGCCCCATGCTCCCACATGGATTCTACCTCCCACATGTCTCATGCTACATCACATGCTTTATGCTTTTCCCACTTGTACCTTGTGACTTTTAACCTAGAGTTGGTTCCCACATATACACCTTATTGTTCTATTTCTCAACATGGTTTGTCTTCTTTCTTCTCTGGCTTAGCTATATATGGGCTCTTAAATTACCATTCATCTAGTTTGATCAGTCTCTCCAAAGTTGAGAATTTCCTTGTAAAACAGAACCTATCGAAACTGAAACCTCCCATGATAAGAAGGCTATGAGGCTTACTATGTCCCATGGCTGATACTTGTACTCACTCTGAGATGGCTACTAAATGTGTAAGGTATATGCATTGATCCTTCCCTAGGAGGCGGTGCCTCAGAAGTGAACGAGATGTCGTCGTCATCGATCATCTCAGAAAAGATGTTGCATTATCTATGGTGGCCCATGGAAGGCCCAATTTCACCTCCCATTGAGTCCTCCCTCACTACATCTAGCAATGTGGGGATTGCTTGGATTGGTTCGAGAGGCAAAGACTTTGAAACTGGTTCCATTTGTAGCCTCTTAAGAATAGATACAAGTCTGAGGCCTTGGGCAAAGTCTGAAGATCCCTGATTACTTGTACTCGACGACTTGCTCCTAGCATTGGCTCTGGTTCAGCCTGCACCTTTCTCTTATAAGCTCTTGGGCTTGTTTCATCCTCTCTTTCTCCAACACACGGGGTTGGGTACTCCTTGAGTTCCTTTAGAAGGTTTTTATAGTCTATGGGTTTCTTTTCTTTGATAGGAGTAGATTTGAGTGGGAGATCGTTGGTTGTCTCCCCACAAAGGAGGTAGCTTCGGGCCTCTCGTCCGAACCACTTTCAATGGTCACGACATCATTGTCCTTGACAATTGATCATGCTTTACGTTTATGCATGCTCTTCGAGGTCTTCTTCTTTTGGACATCTAGGTCTGGTGCATTAGTCTTTTAAGGGGCTACACACTCTCACTTTTCCATTCTTTTTGGGCACTATCACCATGGGCCAAACCCATTTGGTGTTCTTTATCTTGTAGATGAATCTAGCTCTGTAAGTCGATCGATTTCTTCTTGGACCATCGTGGAGTATCTGGGATTCATAGGGTATGCTCTCTGCTTACTGGGCCTTGCTCCCTCGACCATGGGGATGGTGTGTTTGACCACTTTTGGAGGTACACCCTTCATATCTGTATATTTCCAAGCAAAGCAATCCTGGAATTTTGTGAGGAGGGTGATAGGTGTTTCTCTTCTTCTGCATATACGTCTTCCCCTATATAGATGGGTTTGGGAACTTTGCCAACTAGAGAGAAGGTAGTGGATGAAGATTTGTGCATTGGTAGGAAAGGTGCTTATGCCCACCATCAAGGTAGGCTCATCCCTAGACTTCCCATTCTTAGAATTTAGAGTCAGCCTTAATAGATATCTTTGTCAAAGTGAGCTCATATTCCATCTCCTTCTCTGTGGAGAAAATTTTGAAGAGTTTAAACTATCGTTTGACAAAATGTGAATCTCTCTCATATGACTAGTCAAGCTTGGTACACATCCAATATAGCTCATTAACTCCTTCTCTTTGTAAGCCCCAAGCTCCTCCTCCTTTTGTTGTGAGAGGAGCTCCTCTAGTCTCATTATCTATTACTAGACTTTTGTGGAGAGCCTGGATTTCGTGAACCCATACTTTGGGCTTCATCTTCCATGTGTAGCAGCTACATCGGAAAGCCTCCATTCTTTCATCTCTTGTTGTCATCTACCTTTCAAAAGCATCAATATTCTACCGATATCTCTGCTTCAACTTAGATGCACCTTGTCATCTTGTAATTGGGAATTCTTGGGTGTGGTGCCTACATGTTCTTTCTCCTTGTGGAGCATCTCATGGTAGATTTGGATGCAAGATAGAGCTTTGTCCCCTTCTTGAGTTCTTGCTCTCTAAGCCACTAAGTCCATGCATTGCTTTAGGAAATTCTTAACTATGTGGTTGTGGCTTCCATGGACTCCTTCAGAACCATTATACCTATATTATCCATGTGCTATCCATGACTGAAGTCGTCATGTATTGAGAAACTAATCATGCACATATAATCTACCATATGCACCAAGATGTCCTTCAATCATCCTCCCTTGGTATAGATTGAGCCTCCTTTGAAGTAGCTTCACCTAGTCCTCAAAGGTAGATTGTAAGCTCATGGTCCTAACATCAAACAACACCTACTACTCTCCAATCATGTCACATTGTCTCCTATCCATTCATAAGCACTCAAGTCGCATAAAATATTTGGGGACTTTGAAGAGATCACTTGCTTTATCTTTGGCGATCTCACCAACAAAACAAGAAACTAGAAACAAGAAGTCATATTTTTCAAGCGAGAAGAAGTTGGTTGTGGTGGTGGACAAGAATAACTTCTAGGTGGGGAAGTTCTAGATGACCTATTTCCTTATGGTCATAGCTTCCATACTTATACCACTACTGATACGGTTGGTGAGATTATGGTCTATATATTGCCATGTATGGCATAGTTATAGTGCCAGCTCATATAATCAAGTTCACACTATGGGCCGACCATTATATGCTATAGTAGGAGAGTACTTTTCTCTTTATTTTATGGTTAGAGAGAAGAGAAGAAGATAGAACATTTAGCTATCCATATTTCTCTTGTGTCTTACTCTCTCTTATGGGTGTGTGTGTGTGTTTGCTTGTAAGGAACTCAAGGTCTCCCTCTTCCACGCATTCTCTTTAATGAGGGGTTGGGACCAACATAGCACATAGAGGCTCAGAGGTGGGCAAAACCAAGCCGATCCACATCTTAAGGATGATGACCAAATTTGATGGAAGAAGCGATCCTATTTAGTAGAGAATTTTGATCAAATTTGTGAGGCCATGGGATAGATTGATGATCCCATCAAGATTTGCTCATTTGGCCTTTGCCTTGGAGGCAAAGCAGGCTACTGGTTTAGGTCACTAAACCCACTTAAAAAGGCCAACTATGAGGTCTTAAGACACACTTTCATACTAAGATTCTTGCTTAGTGGAGCCAGATGGAGTTCCATTACACAAATTTATAACCTCAAGTAGGAGGAGGGAGAAAGGATGTGGGATTACATTGCTAGAACCAAGTATTTCCACATGAGATGCAACATTATGAAAGATTGGATGAATTATTGTTTTTTGATTTATGATCGGTCTTAAGTGCAAGAGACTTCATAACCATCTCTACAGGTCTAGGCACTACACCTTTGATGATTGAGTGTTGTCGTGAGGCAATAGACCTTGTAGAGAATCTCCAAGACAAGGATGTAGAAGTCATCCACCTTTGATGATTGAGTGTTGTCGTGAGGCAAAAGACCTAGTGGTAGAGAATATCCAAGACAAGAATGTGGAAGTCTTCCACCCAAAATAAGAGATAGGGGATGCATCATCCAAAGTAATTAGGAAAATTTTGGTCTCTCCAGGGTCTATGTAAGCCCCCCTTTTCCCCTCATAAATCAAGGAAAAGTGCACATAAGAATACGAAAAGAGTGGCACTCTTTCTTCATTTTGCATCACTGAATCTTGTTTATGTTAGTTTAGGAAAGACACTCATTTTCAAAGTGGATAATGGTTATTAGTGTATTGTTTTATTAGTACACTAATGTTGGTTCATGAAGATGTGTAGTATGGCTAATTGGAAGTAATCGAAATCTATTACAGCACCGAAGATGTGTAGTATGGCTGTAAATTGTAGTAGGGAATTAGTATACCAATGTTGAATCTATTAGTAATTGATAAGATTAGTGTTACATAGTGTGGCTGCCCCCAAGAAGGGCATCCATATCCAAGAAGGGCATCCATATCCAAGCGGATGCGGAGAACGCACCAATGCAAGAGAGCCCAGCTTGCTTGTTGAGGCCAACCCTACCACCATGAAAGGATAAAGGGACATGGGACTCAAGCATATTAAGTTGTGGGTAGATGGGTCTATATACCCCCTCACTAAGTCTCATCCTAATTTCTCAGGCCTAACAAACTTTTTCAAGTTTGTTTGTGAGGAGGGCACAAATGGTCTTCTTATAGGGTATGCAAGGTGTCTAGTTGACCAAACCTTGAGGATCTTGGGTAGCTGTCAAAACACCATACATGCTCAAGGTGCCACCATACAACAGAGTTGCCAGCAGCCAGCTCAACTTGTAGCAGTTACAGAGCCTGAAACAATGCAAAGACATGATGTATGACTTGTCAAAATATAGTACGTAGAAACATCACAGCTTGCTGATGTTTGAAAGATCAACAAAAAGTTGCATATTAGAAACTAAAAAAAGAACACGGCTATGGCAATCAATGAACTAGCTACTTGGGTAGCAGACGAATGAAAACAAAGGCTTCGTCAATGTAGGTCTATTGTTCCCAAGATAAAACTTTGGGAGGGTGGGACCTTGATTCCTCTCCCTAAACCTTCTCACATGGTCGATGCACGTAAGAGTCTAAATGAAAGGTTTTTGAAGACGGTTGGGGCAACAACCATTACATGTGATTAGTGAGCATACGCTAAAGGCAAGGACCAAAGATGCATGCATTGTGAAGTTTACAGAGCCCAATAGCTATGTACTAGATATGTTCAAAGGTGTAGATTGCCATGGGCATGTACTATGACATGACTTCAGATGAATATAGGGGAAAACTTCAATTTGTCATCAAATTGAATGAAAATGAGATTGTTAAGGGGATAAATCTTGAAATAGTCAGCATCACTCTCATGAATCGAGCTCTTAAGGTAGATAAAAACAATCTGAAAAACTTCAATGTCCAAATCAAACAGCATAATATATGGTGACTTGCTACTTTTAGGTTTTGAAGGAGAATCACAAAGTTTTGAAGTTGTTCTCTGGTGAGACAACCACTCCTGCTCTATCATTGATCGGCAATCCCAAGGTGAAAAACTCAATGTAGAAGGGTACAACGAGTATAGTGTTGAATGGCATCTAGCAGGGGACTTGGAGACTTTAAAATGCATGTTTGGCATCTCTAATGTCACGAATGTAAGGTTACCACATTTATATTACTTATACAAGAGAGAGGTGTATTGGAAAAGACAAAAAGAAATGTTGGAAACAGATGAGGGGGACTTAGAAACCTACCCCACCAACTCATGACCGAGAAGATCCACAATGGGACCCTATTTTCAACATACCTTTGGTACGAGTCCACATTTTCACTCTACATGGCTTTGTTTGGATTGTGGATAAGATAGTATATGAGCACATATGTTTTGCATACAAGATGCAACCTGAGGGGGCTGAGGCTAATGCAACTTGTAGGAAGGTGGAACGAGTACAGTTCTTAGACATTGGTTTACATAAGAAACAAACAAAAATTGAAAAAGATGAGAAGAAATCGGGGAAAGTGGAGATGTACTAAATAAGCCTTGCTTTGCTGGAGCCAAAGCAAAAAAGTTTCTATCCCCACCTACATATGAACTTAGTAACATTAAAGTTTGTAAGCTGGAGGACTACGAAGGATGGAAGAAGTTGCATGTTGTGGTTCTAGATTGCCAGCAATAGAGGCAGAACAAGGATAGCAAAGGAAAATGTTTGGATCAGCTCTCTTAAACAAACTGGCTCTATTGATTTAGAAGATGGTGTTTAAAGGTGATGATGCACAGGAGCTCACACAATCTGTGTACACTTTCTATGTGATAACATGGTAGACACATGGAGTTCAAGCATGATCATCACACACTATATGGTTTGTGCTTTACTCAATGAGTCAGTGTCTAAATTTTTTTGAGTAATTATAGAACATGTTCTTTTTGTTTTTGTTTTTTGTAGCATTTACTTGAAGCGCATGGGCCGTACTTTGCACGAGGGAGCCTTGGAATTTGGCTCAAATTTGGTCTACTCAAGGAATGGAGAAATCACATTGGGAAGCTCGTTGTGTGTATCACCGAAACATGGATCATGGAGGTGGGATACATGGGAGCAATCCGATGGTTCAACTGCTAACTTGGTGGTATTAGAAGATAGAGTTAGAGGTAACACAAAAGCAAAAAAGGAAGGCTAATGCAAAAGAAGATGTGGCTACAGAAGCTGTAGCTCGTTGCCTTGTCAAACGAGCATGCTATGGCACATTGAATGGCAAAGAGAACCATGCCAAGTGGTTGGAAACACGAGACTGAGAAGGATGCAAATGGGTACCAAGATAAACTAGTTATTAAAGGTGTGTTTTTTAATTTCATGTGTAAAGATGTCTTTAAAAACCTAAGGTTTACATATAGTGTAAACTTCTTTCTCATACTTGCTAACCCTAGTGAGTTCACCCCAGGCACCTTCTCATCAAACACAAATTTGATTCTCCTTGCAATCTCACACTTGGTTTTATATATTTGAGTTCATCATGTTCTATATTTGCCCAATAATTGTTTTGGGTTAGTGTCATTAAAGGTTGGTTGAAATTGTCATTAAAGGTGGGTTAGTGTCATTAAAGGTTGGTTGAAATTGTCACCGAGTCTAATTGACTCATGTTAATATCACATCGGAATAATATTTTTTAGTTTAATCATCAAATAGTGTCTAGTTAAATAAATTCAAATTTAGTGTCTAGCGTTGGGTTCGTTACGCCCAGCGTGGCTACAAGTTGCTTATCCCGAAGGCAAGCTTCCAATGGGTTGTCCGAGAGGTTATGTAAGATAGGAGGCACTAACCTTAGTAGATGGTGGTGCATGTAGCCCTAGAATAGAGGTTCCTTGGTGATGGACAACACAAGCTATGGAAGCACTTCAAACACCTTCTGAGGCCTGACCTTTTTGATGAGACCTAGCCTTGCTGCCATCCATCCATGCAAAGAGGGTGGACAATGACATTAACTTCATCAGTTGCCTATGCAACACGAAAGATGCTTTTTAGGATCCACCACCACCATAATAAACTTATGCACATACATGCATGCCACCTTGTACCTACTCCATGATGTAGCTAGGCATTTTTGTATGGCTCTCTAATTTATAGACATTTTTGTATGATTCCAATATATATTAGAATAATCCTTCACTAATTTCAATTAAACAATTTTGGTACTCGTCTGGTTTTTTGATTTGGTGTGTAAATTCATATCATGCCATGATGCGAGTACTTATATGTTCTTATGTGGCATAAAGTGTTGTGATCAACGTGAAGAAGCATTGTGAGAGATGAATGTATTGGGAGTGAAGTGTCACGATAAATGGCGAAGGCGTAAAGTGTCATGATAAACGTTAAACGTTTTGTGATGAATGTATAAGTGTTGAGATGAATGTATTGGGAGTAAAGTGTCGTAAAGCGTTGCGATGATTGTATGAGGCATAAAGTATTACGATAATAAACGTTTACCTTTCTAATGAATGTATCGGGAGTTACGATGAATGTAAAGCATTGCGATGAATACTAAGACATGAATGGCAAGTGCAGACATGTTGACAAAATGAAGAGGCTAGATTACATTGAAAGACACTAGTCGATGACAACATGATACATCATTGTACTTCATTACATAGGTGGCTTTTCATGGTCATTTTACCTTCTGCCTTTTGATGACAATGGCTACACTCCCTATGGCAAAAGAAGAGCATACATAGACACACCATGCTCCTCCTTAAATAGGCACATGACCTGACCTGACCTTAGACCTTCTCACAAGCACAATCTTCTCACGCTTAATGTGATTGGGATGAGCTTGAAGGGTGCAATTTCATTTATTTCAGGGTTAATGTCCTCATACTCGAAGTCGATGAAAGAATGATCTATATCCCTAACAATGTTGCAGTACAGTTCCTCCTCCATGTCAAGATACTCCCAACACATCTACAAAAGAGTAAATACTACACCCGATCCACTGTGATAGGAGTCAAGGCAGGGCAGCAAGATGAGGTTTGTATACTCCTTTTTCTTCTAGTGGTGGATTTTCATTTTCTTGAATGATATCGTGCTGTGCTATGAGAGCACTCTCTGAAACCTCTTTTGCCTCACTATAATAATGGGCTGCTCTAGTGGTTCTTCACCTGTAAATGTCAATTGAACAGGTTAAAGTATATCATCTTTATCTCACTCCCATCCTTAGCAGGAATGTCTAATGCAAGCACAAAGATGGCTAGGGCAACATCCCGCTCAATAAGATTAATCAGATGTTACTGGGATGTCAAAAACCCTCCCGTGTAGTGGGATGCCAAAAGCTCTCTGAGATAGGGGGACATGATCTAAACACCTTCTTGTGCTTGTCCCCCTTCTTCATACCTTGAGGAGAATCCACAACAAGTCTAAATCATCATAGAAGCATGTCACTGGAGTAGACATGCACATGAAGGCTTACATGACTTGGCATCATGAAATGTTGGCATTTGTGGCCATAGGTCTAATGGAGGATAACCTTTCTCGGTATGAGAGAAAGTGGACATATGTTTGAAGCTAGTCTTTCCAAGTAATAGCCAGAAAGCTATATAAGCTAGGCATTGATCAGATCCTCCGGAGGTGCATTCCACCTCATGAAGAAGAATTTATCCTCACAGAAGCCCATCAAGGAATCAGCGCGGCAGTCACTTCACAAGAAAAATAACACAAAGGAAGATTCTCCAAGCCGATCTCTAGTGGCTGTCTATAATCGGCGATGCCTACAAATGGGCCAAACAGTGTGATGTGTGCCAGCACCTCAATGAGCCGACTGACAGAGAACGGATGCCTCACAATCTGATTCTTCCCTTGGAACCATTCCAAAAATGGGGCCTTAACTTTGTGGGTCCATTCAAACTACTAGAATCATTCACCCCAGTAAACAAGTATGTCGTGGTGGCAATTGACTATAACACCAAATGGATGGAAGCTAGAGCCCTCCAAGATAACATGTCCAAGTCCACCACCAAATTCCTGTATGAGATGATCATCAGCCGGTTTGGCTACTCGATTGAGCTGATCAGTGAGACCACGGTGCAAACACTTTGTCAATGATGTCATCCAATAGCTAGTCAGCACATCATCATCCATAAGAGATCCATAGTCTATTATCCATAGGTCAATGGTCAGGCAAAGAACTGCAGCGCATCCTCAAGAAGATGGTTGATGAGAATTGCACCGATCGGGATGAGAAGCTGTATTCATCATTATAAGCATTCCGCACAGCAAAGCCTATAAGGTCTCCACAGGGATGACTCCGTTCAAACTATTATATGACACGGAAGCTATTGTGCCCATGGAGTTCTTAATGTTGAGTCTTTGAATAGACATAGCCGAGAAGCTAAGCCCCGAGGAATCCCTACAACATCATCTGGATCAGCTCCTTTAACTAGACGAAGATCGATTCAAGAGCTTCTTCATCTCACTATACAGTGATCAAGAAGTAGAGGAAGAAATGGGTCGACCAGCATTCCAAGTTTGGATTGTTCAAAGAAGAAGACCTAGTTCTCTTGTTCTAGTCTCACGGATGGGTCCCCCCCACATGCTCGCAAAGTTTCGTTAGCATTGGAGCATGTTTGGGTTTGATGGCATGGGGATTTTCAATAAACAATATGATAGCATTGGAGCATGTTTGGGTTTAATGGCATGAGGATTTTCAATAAACAATATGATAGCCAAAGTGTTAAAAAATCCAAAAACCATGAACATCAACTAAAATGCAATGATTCTCAATAATGAACACATAAAAATGATATAATCATCAACTAAGTACATCAGAATGTGAGCTAACCCAACTACTTTGGGTTTAGCCACTAACTCAATAGATCAAGGCATAATGAAAATGAGCTACCCCAGCTAGTCTGAGGTTAGTCACTGCCAATAAATCTAAGTACAATGTAAGTGAGCTACCCCAGCTAGTCTGAGGTTAGTCACTGCCAATAAATCTAAGTACAATGTAAGTGAGCTAACCCAGCTAGTCTGAGTTTAGTCACTCTATCAAGATAGAGATCTAGTGTGAGCAGCACCCTCTCTAGCTCTCAAATGCTCTAGAATGCTCTCATGGTCATCCACTCAAAGCCAAAAATGCAGTTGAGATCTTTGTTTTTGGCTCTATACTTGATCAAGAGTGAGCCTAGTAGCAACCACTAGATGAGAGAACTGAAATGCCTCTAACTCCCACTTCCACTACTGGAACTCAAGACTCCCCCGACAAAGTCCAATTTGCTGGTAGAACCGGCCTACCATAATCATGCTATGGGCATCAAAAGAAAACCCATGATCATCCACTGTAGGATGCACTTTGGCCTAGTGCAACTCATCAGATAGTAGTCTACTCCCTCGCTATTGCTGTCACTGACAATAATAGCAAATACATCACCCTCCTGTAGAAAATATGTCAGGTCATCATAGTTAACCATGAACACAGGATCTGTGTGCTCATCGGACAACATTGGATGTGAAGGATGCTCGGGGAGAGAACTGTCTGTATTATCCATGCATCTGCCCATCCTCTCGAGGCACGATGTGACCAATCGCCATCCATACATACTCCACAAAAACATGCAAACCGTCGTGCGTAAATCGTGGTGGCTGCCATGCACGTGCTCCTAATGGAACGTAAGCCCAAGGTGCCAGGTACTATGTCACAATCATGGGGGCCTCTACGGTCAATCATGCCACCATCCACATGCCAAAAAAATCTATTGTACTCCCACACAAATGTTGGGAGCACCACTCAACCATGTGGCACGCATCTCTGAACCACTCAACATCCTATTGTAGTTGATGATGTCTTAGAGCACGTTTCACACATGCGCCCGCACCATCATGCTCTCCCTTCCCATGACCAGTCTTAAAGAATGACCAAATCATCCTATTGTAGTTGATGATGTCTTAGAGCACGTTTCACACATGCGCCTGCACCATCATGCTCTCCCTTCCCATGACCAAATCACTGGAATACTAGACTACACATTCCACACCTATAAACCCATAAAAACAAGTCTTAGTTACTATTTTCTTTAAGATGTTCTAGTGAATTTAGATTAATTATTATTACGAATCTAAGAGAACTATAAGTGCTACCTATAGAGCCAATAGAACTGCCGTGATTGAGTAACAACTTGAACTGTGCACCACAGCCATCCGACCAAACCCATCACTGGCAAAATGTGACCAAACAATCTCGTAAAAAATCATCATGGAGATAAAAACAGTGTTGCACAAAATGTGCATCATGTGAATGATCATCACTGATATAGAAATGATACTCTCGAATAATGACACGAGCCTCGGGGGTACTCGCCTCTATATTTTTCGATAGCTAATGTGGATCATAATAGCAACCTGGTGAGGTAAGGAAGAGAGACGATTAGGACACAATATAATCAATTGAGTAATATAGCTCAAACATGAAACAAATATTATGAAATATAACCCTTACCTGCTCCAAGAAGTAATACTTCGATTGTATCTCCTGAAAAGGTGTGAAGGTGTAGTTCTTTGCAAAATCAACCATAGAGGCGGCCACACCAATAGGAAACTCTACCAGGCATGCTTGGAATTGATGATCCTGCCACTTGGCACAATGATTATGCTGTATTTAGCGATAGATTTGCTCCCTAAATGTGGTTGTGAAGGGACAACATGGTGTATGTTTGTCCATGAGCTGCAACTTCCTGAACTACACCACTCTGGAGCTGGTGTGTCACATACTCATAACGTCGCCATGGCACCATCTCTTGGTCACTTGCAGCAAGATCTACCATCTGTAGATATGCAAGTGAACCACATGATGTGCAATTGCTCTCCACACAAGGCATCATATGCAAATGGGCATCCTCTGTGCGTGCACACAAAAGAGAGTGGATGAAACCACAAGGATTGCAAGGCAACTCTCTATGCCTACTAAGAGAATGGAACACATCATAAAAAAGTTGGAACTTAACATGGTAGTGACAACAACATGTGTCACACTGTCGTGAGTACCTCACAAACCAAGGCTTACATCTCTCAAATGACCTTTGCCCAATTTTAAGGTCTAGATATGATACCACAAATTGAGAATACAACTCTATTTGTGTCATTTCAAGAAAGTAAGCACCATGCGCAATGAACACTCCTCTTGTCACTCTCTTACGCAAAGCTTTCTTGAAAACTGGTGAGGCACGACAATTTTCCTCCCAAAAACTTTCTATCAAGACTCTAATGGTTTCATCTAGTAGGGGATCATGCCTAGCTACACAACCACTACTCGCCACCCACATAAAGTTTTCTATCAAGACTCTAGTGGTTTCATCTACTAGTAGGGGATGATGCCTAGCTACACAACCACTACTCGCCACCCATAAAACACCAACCTCATTGGCATCTAAACTTTGCTGTCTAATAGACCCAACTCTAAGTGCGTGTGGTGATATGGAAAGAATGTGAGATGTGGCACTCACCTTACCCTTCATTTGGGAGCTACTTATGGGTGCCACAATAGCCCGTCAAGTAGCCAAAGCGTCCGTAGAGTTCCTCTTTTTGTTAACTGTATAGGAACGACGAACACTTTATAGCACCACCATACTAACTCTCCTCTCTCTTTGACCTCCGATGTTAGAAAGCGCCTTGTAGTTGGCCATGTTGGGTAGATCGATCAAAGCATCAAACATGCATGCTTGTGATGAATGTGTGAGGTCTTTGAAATAGGATTGGAAGATTGCATGGGCACGACGATGCGCCCTTGACTTTAATAGTTCTTTCCTATCCACACTATGGGTGCCCAAAAGAGGGGGGTGGGTTCTTGTGGAAGAGAAGGGGGCTTAGGAAGGGCTAGTTTATGTGGATTATCTAAAGTAAGGGATAGTGGGGGGGAAGAGGGTGGAGGGAGAGGAAGTGGAAGACGAGGGACAAGGCTTGAAACATCGACAACGGAAGGTGTTACTGATTGACGTGCTCTCCACTCTCTCTTTCTCTCACAAGCTATCCTTTTCCTCTCCTCCTCTTGAACTTGGTGGATGGGGGGGAGTCTAGTCCTATCACGTTTTTGACTATTACAACTTTGAGAATCCATTCTCAAGGAAGTTAAGAGATAAAAATTATGAAGGCTCAATGATGGGATAGTACTAGAGATGTGTGTTTATAAAGTAAAAATAGGTTATCCACATCAATCTCATTAAATGTCCTATCTATGATTAATTGGATAATTAAGATAAACACAAAGATAAAAAGAAAACTATTATCCACTTAAAAATAAATATTATTAATAAAAAATATTTATAAATCTAAATACTTATCATTACTAGATATAAAAATTTATCTTAAAATTTATCTTTTAATTTATAATTATATAACTGCATTTTCTTTCATAATGTATTTTTTTCAAATTTTATTCAAAGGTTTTTCCTACACATAAAATATTTTTAAGAAATATTAAATTTTAAAAAAATAATTTCTTTAAATTAAATAATATAAAATTTAAAAGTAATATTATTTATCTAATTTTAAAAATATAATCCTTTATAATTAGTGATTTTAAATTCTTTTATATCAATAAGTTATATATATTTTATTTCTCTTTTTTAGAAAATACTGAAAACATACTAAATTAACTTTTTTTAAATATATTTTTTTAAAATATATTTAAAAAAAATTTATTTCTCTTTTTTAGAAAATACTGAAAACATACTAAATTAACTCTTTTTTTAAATAGGAAGGTAGGAAGGAGGTGCCATGTGTCATAGGCGTGCATGCCACGTGGCATTTTCTTGACATGTGACACTATTATGGCTAATGTGGCAATTCCATGATGTGGCATGCTATATCATCAAGTTCAAAGTGGCGTGCAAAGGTGACAAGAAGATGTGGCATTAATGATGACTAGGATGATGAGGTGGAAAGTCAACTAGGTTGACCATGTTTACATGGAGGGTGGAGGTGGCAAGGTGCTTATGTGGATCCTCTCGAAGCTGATGTGGACATAAAGTGGCATGCACATATAAGATTTATGCCTACCCAAGACTCACACATGGCATGATATCTAAGCTTTGAAGATTACCAAGCCTAGATTTCCAAACCTAACTAGGATTGGTTTTAGACTAGAAAAGGGGAGAATGGACACAATATGGGAATTTTCATTTGGGAGGATTGAAAATGGACCTTTCCATACTCAAATTAAGCCAAATTTTTTTAAATAAATTCACGGTAATAATTACATTCATCCCTAGAGTTTTTAGATTGAAAAATTCAATATTTGATTTTCTAAAATTAAATTGCAATTGATTTAATGGGCCTCTAACAGTCATAACAAATTTTCCAAAGTAAATCTACAAAAATCCAACCGTTAGATTTGTAATTTTACCTTAGATCCACATTCTACTAATCTTCCCCAATCTAATCATCACTAGATCCATTTAAATTGAGCATTTTAAATGGTAGTTGTGGTAGGAGGACAAAATAGTATGTTTTTTAAACAATTCTAATACCTTTTAAATAATATAGAAAATAGTAAAACATATCAAAAATTACTCAATAAATCAAGTTAAGCTCTATGTCATGTGAATTTGTAATATGCAAAGTGGGAGCATCATATGATTAATAATGTAAAAGTTATAGGTAATTTACTCACATTTAGTGTACTTGTCCAAACCTCCGACACAGGACATGTATACAATTTTGGTTCCCAAAGAAAAGGGACTTTGTAATTATTGGATATTTGATTAGATTATAGTTTTAGTTGCCCAAATTTGCATATGATGTTTCATTAGAAGACCTTGAAGTGAAACTCTTTGGCTAACTAGGAGAGATTGGCTATTCTCCTTTTAAAAATGCCTATTTTTAGGCTAAAAAGTGTGGAGATATTCTGGGAGAGGTGGAGAGAATCGAGCAAAAGAGGTGGAGTGAATCAAGGAGAAATCAGTGGGATTAGATGCTTGGATGTAAACTCTATAAATTGAGGCATTGGCCTAATGAGAATTTGCTGGTTTTTGATTATCCATGCCTACATTAAGCTATTGGTTAATTACTCACTAATCACGTCTTAATTATCATCTAATCACTTTGTTAATGATGTTGATTCTAGCATTTGATCCACCATAGCTCATCACATTGCAGTAATTTTAACATGGTATCAGAGCCAAGCCTAGAATCCATCAAGTTTATGAGCCCATTATCTAGTTAATTAGGATTAGTAAATAATTAGAAAATAATCAATTTTTTAGTTATTTTCAAGAAGCTTTCTGTACCCCCGCCAGTGGAGGAGCTCCCCCTCACTCTAGGCACAACATTAGCTCAAAACCTTTCAGCCCTAGCTGGCCATAACCATTGGGCTCCAGTCCCATGGGCTCCAGCCCATGCAAGAAGATCATGAAACCGCCGACGCATTCAGGAGCAAATCGCGTTTTTTTCAACGTAATTTTTTCTAAAGAAATTGCAGATCTTGTCTACTCCAAATCAAATTGATCTAATTTCTCTTAGTCCCAAGGGTTTTCAAGCATGCTCTACAAGCTTGTGAAGTCAAAAATTGATTTGATCAAGTCTACAGTGAGATCCAAGCTCATCAAATCTGCAAGTGACTTTGGTAAAATAGAGATTAAGCATTCAATGTTTGGTCAAATCTTGTGTTTCTTGGCTTAATCCTCTACTAGAGTAATTACTATTAATGGCCTTGAAAGGATTTGAGCTCATTTGAACTCTAAGGCCTCAGACCTGGGCTCCTCGCATACTCTATTTTTTGCACACAAAACAGAGGATTAATTTACTAATGATGATTAATCAATGCTAATCACTATATTTTGGTGCAATTGAGGGTTTAAATTAACCATTAAGTATCTGATACAGATCCTTATAACTTCAGATTGCAATTCGGAGTTGGTTTGATACTCCAACCATTCCATACAAATTGGTTATCCTTGATTTAATGTAATTTTTGGCAAAATGATGCTGATAAATTTGTGGTAATCATCATTTTACATTTAACCCTGGGTTAATGCCTACAAATCACACTCAAATTCAAGATTATTCACAGCCAGAGTTGCATTTGGGAATGTGCATAAGAATGAATGCTATATGCATTATGTATTGGGCACATTACATCAATGTAAAAATGGGATCAGACATTGCCCTTGTCCAGAATAAGACAAGAGGTAAGACCTCCCACATAGATTTGGGTTTGCATTGCATAATGATACAAGATAAACATCAAAAGCCCAAAAGAACTGTCAACAAAACATTTAAACATGTTGCTCACATGGAACAAGGACTAACGGACAAGCTTATGGCCCCAGCCATCCAGCCATGAAAGAAGAAGAACATCCCTTTCCAAGAGGAAGATTCACACCAAGAAGAAAAGCTAGAGGAAGCATTGAAGGAAGACATGGATGTGTGAAGAGAAGCTGCCACGACAAGAAGACTGAAGACAAGAGAAGATGTGAGGCTCCAAAGAGTGAGGAGCCATGTGAAAATCTCAGAGAGAGAGAGAGAGAGAGAGAGAGAGAGAGAGAGAGAGAGACCCCACAACCCAATGTAACCTGCCCCAACAAAGTAAAACCACCTCTGAGCCACCGATGATGTAGGCCACGTGGTAGATGTATGTGTGAGCACTTTAGTCAAGGTCGCGGGCACTTGTAGTAGCCTTGGACACATAGAGAGATAGAGTGTCAAGGACTATGAGTTTAGGGACTTGAGGCACTGGTCGCGGACTATCAAGTAAGAGAGAAACTTGGTATAGGGTCCAGGTGTGCTAAGTTCACTTGAGGGAAGGTGTGCTAGGCACTGGTCATCGCGAACTATCAAGTAAGTCGCGGACTATCAAGTAAGAGAGAAACTTGGTATAGGGTCCAAGTGTGCTAGGAGTATTCACTTGAGGGGAGGTGTTGAAATATACAAGTGAATAGGGTGTGTGCGGGAACAAGCCCTTGGTTAGAGACTGTAAAAGAGAATCTGTAAATGTGAGAGAACCTGTGAAAAGGTGAGAAGAATCTACTGGGAGAGAATAAAGGTAGCATGAGAAGATTTAGGAAGTGTGGAGATATTCCGGGAGAGGTGGAGAGAATCAAGCAAAAGAAGTGTGGAGATATTCTGGGAGAGATGGAGAGAATCAAGCAAAAGAGGTGGAGTGAATCAAGGAGAGGTGAGAGTGAATCAAGCAAAAGAGGTGGAGTGAATCAAGGAGAAATCAGTGGGATTAGATGCTTGGATGTAAATTCTATAAATTGAGGCATTGGCCTAATGAGAATTTGCTGGTTTTTGATTATCCATGCCTACATTAAGCTATTAGTTAAGCACTCACTAATCACATCTTAAGTATCATCTAATCACTTTGTTAATGATGTTGATTCTAGCATTTGATCCACCATAGCTCATCACATTGCTGTAATTTTAACAACTCACATGTATGTACACCCACACATACACATATGCACACTTAACCCTCCCCCTATAAACTACCCTTGCTTAGGTCTTCTTAAATTTTCCTCCCCATAGATCCTTCCATAAAGTTTTGAAACACCCCCCTTTCCTAGGAGAAAAATTTCATGCCCAAATACATACAAACAAAAATTTGGGGAAAAAAATCTTGGCTGACATCATCATGTAGGCTCATGTTGCCATATTATCACCAAAAATTAAAAAAATATAAAATGCTTGAAAAGTTGGCTCATGCCATGCCATTATGTAGACTCACCTTGCCACATCATTACCTAAAAAGTTAAAAACAGTTGATAAAACATAAAATAAAGTCATCATGTAGGCTCATGTTGCCACATCATCACGTAGGCTCACATTGCCACATCATCACCTCATGTGTCACATCATCACTCAAAAAAAACTTGGCTCATGTCACCACGTCATCACCTTGCCACATTATCACCCAAATATTTTTGGCTAACATCACCACATCATCATTTAGGCTCACGTACTTAAGGAATAGTTAATAGGCATTACGTGAAAGTAAAAGGAAAGGTGAATGATATTTAGTCGAAGCCCAACAGACACAAAATAGATCACCCTTCTTTAGGGTAGTTGAAGTGACATTGGCTCTAGTGAAAAGGCATAGTTAGCCAATGAAGGGTCAAGGGGCTAAAGCTGAAAGGTCATACACCATTAGAGCCTATGTGCCATGAGATTAGGGTCCATTTTGAGATATGGTGGAGAATCAAAGCACTACTCTTACAAGTCCTCAAGCTTATAATACAAGGAGCATTACATTCGTATCAGAGCCAAGTTCTTTCTCTTCCACGTTTCCATTCAACCACTCATTGTTGCTAACTCTAATTATACTTAATCTCTTTTCTATTCATTTCCATAAGCTAATCCCTATAAAAAATACCTCTTGCCTAATAAATTAGACATACTTTGGAGTTCTACATGGAGTAAGTGGAGTACAAGATAACCATGAAGGATCATTGAAGCAAATATCAAAACAAGGAGAAATGAACGGAATTGTTCTTCACATCATTAGAGATAATTCGTAATTACCCAACCAACTAAGGTCATTGTGTTGCATTTTTCTTTCTTTGTAAGAAATTTTTCATTTTACTTAGTGTTAGAGTAAATGGCTTCTCAAGGTGGGAAGGATGAAAAGGTGAGAAGGGGAAAAACCTAATGTCCTCTTTCCATGTGGAAGAGGATATTACAAAACCAAATGAAATGGAAATGCAAGATTTAAAATTTAATGATTATGAGGATATGGAAATGAACAAGATGAAAGAAAAAATATATAATATAGAAAACAAACTTAAGAAAATGATGGGTCTTCTTAGCTCCTTTATGGGAGGGGAAGGATTGGGAGTAAAATAAATATCTGAAAGTAACATTAGTAAGGGAATGGGAAAAAACTCTTAAAAATGGGTTGAATCAAACCATAATTTAAGAGGGTCCCAAAACCAGAGACCATGGTATGCCCACTTTTAGTGGAGAAGAGAAGAGAAGGAGAGAAATAAAGATGTGGTCCATATTTTTTTTACAAAAATGGCAAGATTTGCATCTTTTAAGAAATGTTCTTGATCATAACCACCCCATTGAAGCTATCCTATCGTTACAAGGCAAAGCTTATAAATGGTGGATGAGTTTAGTGGAAGTTAGGCAAGTACCTGATTCTTGGGATTCATTCAAGGAATTATTCTTAAAGGAATATCTTCCTGAAAATGAAGAAGATCGAAATTGGGAGGAGTGGGATAATTGTTCTATGAAGCAAAAGAATTTAAATCTCGTTCAATATATAGCTTGCTATAGAGAAATTATCTTAAAACTTAAGGGCATAGACAATTTTCAAAAAGTAAGAGGCATAGAGAAACTGTCTTAAGGACATAGACAATTTTCAAAAAGTAAGAGGCTTTGTTTTAGAGGCCTGAAAAGGGAGTACAAGAAAAGGAAGTTTGCTCCAAAGAGCCAAAAAACTTAGATGAGGCTCTAAGATTTGTAAAAAAATTTGACGATACCATGGTAATGGTAATCGTAAAGAAAAAGATAATTTTTTTCATATAAACCTCATAGAGAAAATGTTGGCTCTCAAAAAACAAAGGGTTTTTTCTTTAAAAAGGAAGAACCTTCAAAAAAGCAAAAATCCAATCCTAGTAAGTTTTTAAAAAAGCATAATTTTGAGAGAGCGGTTAAAGAAAAGCTTTATTTCTCTTGTCTTGAGCCAGGATATAATAAAAGTATTGTCCTAAGTCCCAAGGACAAGAACTTACTAAGAATAGTAATGATAAACATAAAGGAAGAATAGTGCACACTATTCAAGTGTTAACACTTAAGATTCTTTATAAATCGGTCGAGGTTTGTCATTCTGATGAAAAGCATTGTTGTATGGTGGCGAAATCTATGTAGGAACCAATATTTGTACTACATGATTTGGTTCGAGTGCATGGAAATATTAAGAATAAAAAAGTTAGAATTCTCATAGATGATATGACCACACATAATTTTTTTAATTACAACTTGGTTAAGAAGCTTAAATTACCTCAAGTCCCAAGTTCTAGTATTATTAGCCAATGGCTAAGATAAAGATGAGTGGGATACTGTGGTAAACCAAGTTGGGATAAAGATTCAAGAGTATGAAGCACTTTTAGAATTTCAAGTGTTGCATTTGTCCGCATATGCAATTCTTAGGGGAGAATGATTATTGTCATTGGGGGAAAACACTTTCGAGAAGCTATTTGCATAATACACTAACATTTGAGCATAAAGGAAAATTTATTACATTGCAAGCAGAGCACAATGTACCATCTTCTCCTTTGATATGTAATATTGAGCTCCAAAAGCTTCATCAAGATAATAAAATAGAACAAATGTTTTTGTGTTATGCAATGCCTCAATTTAAAAACCATTGTGAAAAGTTTGTTTCAAACATATGAAGTAGCTAATTATTCTTTTAACAATTTATTAGAAGAATTTAAAAATATTTTTTAAAAATATTACCAAAAGGTTTACCTCCTAATAGAGGGGTAAATCATCCCATATAAGTTTTAAAGGATTCAAAGCCAATTAGAGTAAGTCACCTTATAGAGTAAGTTTTATTGAAAGACAAGAAGTTGAAAAATGGTTGACTGAATGTTTAGAACAAGGCTTTATTAAGCCAAGCAAGTCTCCTTGGGCTTCACTAACATTGGTGAAGGAAAAAGATAGATCTATGTTCTTGTGCATAGATTATCCTAGATTGAATGCAATCACAATAAAAAATAAATTTCTTATTCCCAGGATAGATGAGTTGATTGATCAACTCAAAGGTGCTAAATATTTTAGTAAGATAGATTTAAGTTTTGGATATCATCAAGTAAGAATTAAAATTGAGGATGTGCCAAAAACAACATTTAGGACATCTTTTGGGCATTATGAGTTTTTAGTTATGCCTTTTGGTCTAACTAATGCTCTCGCTACTTTTATGACCATGATGAACACTATAGTTTATCCTTATTTAGGAAAATTTGTGACGGTTTTTATAAATGATATACTAGCCTTTAGTCAAAATGAATAAGAACATATTAAGCACCTTAGAAAAGTATTTCAATTATAGAGGAAAAATAAATTATTTAATAAAAATCTAAATGTGACTTTTTCAAAAAAAGAAGTACAATATCTTGGACACACAATGTCCGAGGAAGGGATTTGTATGGATCCTCATAAAGTTGAAGCTATATTGAGATGGAAGGTCCCATCCAATATTGATGAATTACAAACCTTTTTACGACTTGTAGGGTTCTATCAAAAGTTTATAAGGAATTATACTAAGATAGCTGTTTCAATGACGAACTAGCTCAAAGGAAAGGAAAAACAATTTGGTTAGTTTTGAAAATTTAAAAGTAGTAATAGCTATTGATTCTATTTTGCAAATAGTGGATCCAAATGATGAAAAGATGCAGGGGAGAAGAGAGCTTGAGCTCTTGTAAGCACACACACACACTCACAAAACCCTAAGAGAGAACACACAAGATGAGAGGCTGAAAATCTTCTTCTTCTTCACTCAACACTTAACACACCATGTACAAAGATAAGAGTACACACCTATGAAAAGGTACTCAACCAAATACATACTAGGGTTCTCTATAGTGTGTACCCAACTAAATGAGCTGGCGCTATAACTATGCCAGTCTCTAGAATGGCTGTCACACAGCCTGTCATCCCACTGGCCGCATATCACCCATGATCTCACCAACCATGCCAGTGGTGTAAGTGTGGGACCTATCCCCCAGGCGGGTCATTAGTGTCCACCGCCTCACTAGATGAGCTCGATATCTCAACACTCCCCCTCGAGCTCAACTCCATCTCATGTACACCAAGTGAAGCTCTGAATCTGTGGAGCTTCTCTATACCCAATGCTTTGGTGAAGATGTCAGCTACCTGATCCTGTGTGGGTGCTGACATAACCAAGGTCAATGTCTCCTGCCAAGATCTTCTCTCTAACAAAATGGTAGTGGACCTCTATATGCTTCGTGCGAGCATGAAAAACTGGGTTCCTGGCCAACTGTATACTGCTAATGTTGTCACAAAAAATGCAAACTTGTCTATCCCCACTGATAGACCCAAATCTGCAAGTAGCTTTCTCAACCAAGCTACCTCACATGCTGCCATAACAGCTCCTTTGTACTCGGCCTCTGTAGTACTGGATAGAGCAACCGTAGGCTACTTCTTGCTGCTCCAAGTCATAGCAACACTCCCCAAAGAAAACATGAATCCACTAGTAGATCTTCTATCTGAGATACTATCAGCCCAATCAGCATCTGTGTACCCATGTACACATATCTCTGTCCTAGTTTCATAAAATAGTCCACAATGCAAAGTAGACCTCACATACCTCAATATGCATCTCAATGCATCCAAATGCGGCTTTTGATGAGGAACTTGCATAAACTGACTCACCAACCCAACAGCATAGCTCAAATCTGGCCTGGTGATTGTCATGTAGATCAAGCTTCCTACTATGCGCCTATACATAGTAGGATCCTCCAAAATCTCTCCTGAATCTGCACTCAACTTACCATTATGATCCAATGGCATTGAGATAGGCTTACAGCCTGTCATACCATACTTGGACAACATGTCCAAGCCATACTGTCTCTTTAGTAATCCAATACCATGTGGTGACCTAATCACCTCAATGCCCAAGAAATATCTGAGCTCCCCCAGATCCTTCATCTCAAACTTCTGTCTAATCAAGATCTTTACATCAAAGATCTCTGCAACATGGTCCCCCGTAATGATCAAGTCATCTACATAGATGACAACAAGCACAACCCTCTATCACCGTGTCTCACATATTGCGAGAAATTTGCATTGGCTACATGAAAGCCAATAGTGACAAGATATTCAAAAATCTTATCAGACCATGCTCTTGGTGCTTGTTTTAAGCCATACAAGGCTTTTTTAACCCTGCAAACATGCTCGGGGTGACTCACATCCTCATAACCAGGTGGCTGCAACATATACACCTCTTCCTGCAAATCCCCATGCAAGAATGCATTCTTTACATCCATCTGATATAAAGATCATTGCTTTGACGTAGCCACTGCTATCACAACTCTCACTGTTGCCATCTTGGCAACTGGGCTGAAAGTTTCCTCATAATCAATGCCATATGTATGTGCATATCCTTTGGCTACCAACCTAGCCTTATACCTGTTTATGCTTCCATCACTGTTATGTTTTACTTTGTACACCCACTTGCATCCAATGGCTTTCTTGCCTTCAGGCAATTGCACTAAATCCTAAGTCTCATTTCCATATAGTGCATCCATCTCCTCATCCATAGCTTTCTCCCAACACACATTTCCAACAGCCTCATCAATGCATGTGGGCTCTACAACTTGCACAACCTTTGCCATGTATGCATAGTGATGTGCCACATAACCATCATAGGTAGACCTCTGCACAGGATTCTTCACTCTCCCAAATCTTTGTAGCTTTACATTCATGGCGTCCATAGCCTTCTTTACACCAAGTGTTCTCATAGTTGGTATCCCAAGCTCCTCATCAAGGTTCATCTCTGAGCCACTAGACTCTCCATCAACATAAGAATGCCCTGCAGAAATGTTAGGCATACTAAGGGGCTCAACCACTTTCTCTTTGCCTTTATGTGATGTACTAATCACATTTGCAGGACTGGTATTATGAGGCAGCCTGCCACTCCATGTGGTCTATCAACTGAACCACTAGATGAGGACACTCCTGGTCCACTCAAAGACTGTCATTGCTGACTTGCATTCTGTGCAACCACATTTCCACTCACATCAGCCCTAACAGCTTCTTTTTCAGCAGCATACCAGCTGCTCATCTCATCAAAAACAACATCCTTGCTTACCCTCAACTCACATGTAGTAGGGTTATAACACCTGTATCCCTTTTGCTCAAGGGAATATCCAATAAACACACATTTTTCAGCTTTTGGATCCAGCTTAGTTCTCAGCTTATCTCGCACATGCACATATGCAATGCACCTAAAAACTTTTAGATGAGACAAATCAGGTTTTCTACCAGTAAACCTCTCCTCTGGGGTGGAGTTACATCATGTATGGCTGCAGTTGGAGTTCTGTTCATGATGTAAACTGTTGTAGAAACATCCTCAGCCTAATAGCTATGCGGCATATTCTTCTCTTCCATCATCAATGCTTGCACAATCTCAGCAATGTGCCTGTTTTTCCGCTCAGCAACTCCATTTTGCTGCGGAGTGTATCTACATGTAAACTGTCTTCAAATACCATTTTTCTTTAAAAATTCAGAGAACTCATTGGAGAAGTACTCTCCCCTCCATCTGACCTTAGGCACTTTACATATTTCCCTGTTTGCTTTTCAACCATAACTCTGAAATTTTGAAAGTGAGTGAACACCTCACCCTTCTCCTTCATGAAGTATACCCACACTTTCCTTATGTGGTTATCAATAAGTGTCACATAATACCTGCAGCCTCCCATAGACATGGTCTTCGTAGGACCCCATACATCTGAATGCACAACATCTAGTGCATTTCTGCTCACATATCTGTTACGTGGAAATACATGCTTTGTTTGCTTTCTAAATTGGCATGCTTCACATATTCTCTGCATACCTTCCACTTTAAATTTTGGCAGCCCTGTCACAATTCCTTTAGTCTGCATAGACTTCATTCTCTGCACATTCACATGTCCAATTCTTTTATGCCAAATGTCTGTGTCTGCAACAATTCCTGAACCATTTGCAAACTTTGCAGCACTCACTTCAGGCATGTTTACATTCAACGTAAATATTCTGCCCACTCTGTTGCCTTTTGCAACCAACCTGCACTTGTCTTTAAAGTCTTCAACATAACAACCATCAAGGTTAAACCGAACCTGCAAACCCTGCTCAATCATCTGGCCAACTGAAACCAGATTCTTTGTTATGTTCGAAACATGAAGTACATCTGCAAGGTACTTCACTTTGCCATCCTGCATAGACATCCTGCATAGACAATGGCACATCTCCAACATGGGCAATTGGATGAGCAGTGTCATCCCCTGTTTCCACAAAACCTGGTCTTTCAAGGTTTTTCATCTCCTTGAACCACTCCCCCCATGACTTGTCATGTGGTTCGAAGCACCTGAATCAACATACCATACATCATCTTTATGTGCTGCTTCAACATACCATACATCATCTTTATGTACTGCTTCAACATTTTTAGACATGGCATTAACAACATGCTGCATAACAAACAACCTTTCATTATCCTCATTGTTTCTGCTCGAGGATGCATAGTTGTTTTGCTGCAATTTTCCATTTTGCATGTTAGCCTGCTTCTTATAACAATCTGCCTGCACATGTCCAGGCTTACCACAATAAAAGCATCCACGTGTATCATTATACTGCCTTTGCCAATTTCCACGACCTCTTTGACTCCCCCTGCCTCTGAATTGGCCTCTTCCACCTATGTGTTGTTGTTGTTGTTGTTGTAAATTTTGGGACTATTGTTGTTGCTGCTGCTGGCCATAATTCTGATTACCTGTTCGGCCATCTCCTTGACCGCGTCCACGGCCTCCTCTTTCTGAACTTGTGTTGTAGAAGGCCTGTTGCTCTGAACAGTTTTTGTTTTGTGAAGACTATTGGTCTTCACCCAAGCTCTTCTCTTTTATAATCAGCAAAGATACCAAATCTGTAAAATTGGGAATGTTTTCCCGAGTCTGAATAGACGTCTTGAACGGCTTGTATTGTGGTCTGAGACCACGTAGACAGACTTCCACCTTATCATCATCATCTACTGACACACCAATAGATGCAAGGGATTCCACAATAGATGCAAGGGATTCCACAATACCCTTTGTCTTCAATGCATAGTCATTCACAGACATACTCTTTTTCTCCACAGTATGAAGTTCATTCTTCAACTGTATCTTACGTGCCTTGGTATTTGTTCCATAGAGTTTTACCAAGGTGTCCCATGCCTCCTTGGGGGACTTAGCATCCTGTATGTGCCCAATCATGGTGTCCTATATACTGATAGAGAGCCAATACATAACTTTTCTGGCTCCTTGGTTCCAATCCTTAAACTCTTTCACCACTGCAACAGTCGGATTGATCTCCGGTATCTTCGGTTCCTCTTCATGCTCACCTTCTATATAGTCCCAGTAACCCTTTCCCATCAGGAAATTCATCAACCTGAACCTCCAAGCCTGGAAGTTTTTCTTATCAAGCTTCTCAGCAACAATCTAGTTTATGCCATCATTTGACATCTTGCCAGATACAAATTTACCAGAAACAACACTCTGGTTTGTCGTGCACAAACTACTGTATTTTCTACAGCGGTACTGTAGTACACTCAAATGTCACAACCACTAACCTCAATGTGCATACATACACCCAATGGCAACTGTTGACCTCTTTGCATCACACACAATGTCTGCACAGCCAATCTGTCTTCCTGCAGTTCTTAAAATAGAGTTCTGCAGAGAATCGATGACTTACCCGCAGTGCTCGAAATCGCCTGCTTTCTGAAAAACAAAGGTCCTGACGCGCCCAAAACGCATTTTCGGCCCAAAAATTCAGTCCGATAGGACAATATAGTTTCCCTATAGCTTTACTCCCGCAAAGAAAGCTCGTCAATCAGAGATCGTTTGTGCCGGTGCCTCCCGTAGAGCTCCTGACAAGGGTGTAGTCACACCAACACAAATAGGGAAGAGTAGTTGAAGCTCTTACCCTCGTACCGCTTCCTGTGGTTCTCTTGCTTGCAGCTCAGCCCTTAGCATAAACCAGGCTCTGATACCATGAAAAGATGCAGGGGAGAAGAGAACTTGAGCTCTTGCAAAGCACACACACACACTCAAGAGAACACACAAGATGAGAGGCTGAAAATCTTCTTCTTCACTCAACACTCAAGAGAACACACAAGATGAGAGGCTGAAAATCTTCTTCTTCACTCAACACTCAACACACCATGTACAAAGATAAGAGTACACACCTATGAAAAGGTACTCAACTAAATACATACTAGGGTTCTCTATAGTGTGAACCCAACTAAATGAGCTCGCGCTATAACTATGCCAGTCTCTAGAATGGCCGTCACACAGCCTGTCATCCCACTGGCCGCATATCACCCATGATCTCACCAACCATGCCAGTGGTGTAAGTGTGGGACCTATCCCTCAGGCGGGTCATCACTGTCCACCGCCTCACTAGATGAGCTCGATATCTCAAAACAAATGAACCATTTGTATTGGAAATGGATGCTATTAATTTTGATGTAGAAGAAGTATTATTGCAAAAGGGAAAGCCAGTTGCATTTGAAAGTAAACAATTAGACAAAGATCAAAGCAACTTTTCAACTTATGAAAAAGAACTATTTGCAATTGTGCATGCTCTTAAAAAGTGGTGTCATTATTTGTATGGTGCTAATTTTGAAGTATTGTCTAACCCCATGAAAATCTTAAATGGTTAATACTCAAAAAAGGAGTTAAGAGATGGGAAGGCTAGATGGGCAGAAATCCTATAAGAGTTTGATTTTCAAATAAAAAATAGAAAAGAAAAATTTAATGTCGTGGGGCGGATGCTCTAAGTCGAGCTCCCATGATAAATAAGTTGTGTTTTACTCAGTAGTTACTAGCTTACTTAAAAGGAAAATGTGCTAATGACCCTAGATATCAAGTAGTTTGGAATTACTTGATTAAAAAAAGACAACTCTCAAATAGAGGGCAAAGAAAAGGAAGTAGCTAGTGATATAAGGGCGTCACTTAAAAAAGATAATGGCTTAAAGGAATCACTTAAAGAAGGGTCAATAAAAGTGAAAAAAGATCATTGGAGAAATTTTTCCATCGATAATGGGTACTTGTTATATAAAGGTCACATTTGTGTACCTTAAGAAGAAAATATTCGTGAGAATGTCATGAAAATCCAAGTGCAAGCACTCGGGAATTTCTAAGACATATGCACTTATTAAAAGACGGGTAGGTTTAAAGAAGAACGTTGAGAATTATCTTATAAAATTCCTTAAGTGCCAAGGCAATAAAGTTGAGCGCCTAAAGAATATTACAACCACTACAAATACCTGAGGGTAAGTGGGAAAGTATTTCTATGGATTTCATAGTGGAACTACCCCAAACAACTAGAGGGCATGATTCAATGTGGGTAGTAGTGGATAGGTTAACCAAGTTGGTACAATTTATACCAACTAAAAAAGAATTTAAAACACTAGAATTGGCTATAATATTTATCCATCATCTATACATATTGTATGGATTGCCAACAAATGTACTAAGCGACCGAGATACAAAGTTTAAAAACCATTTTTAGAAAGAAGTGTTCAAAAAATTAGACACTAAACTATGAGTACATCTGAACATCCATGAAGTGATGGTCAGACAGAAAGGGTTAGCCAAGTCCTAGAAGATATGCTTTGAGCATATGTAAATCATAAGCAAAACAATTGGGATGAGTATCTTCCATTATTAGAATTTGCTTATAATAGTACTAAGCATTCTGCTACCGGTTTTACTCCATTCATGCTAATGTATGGATTTTAACCTAGAGAACCCATAGCAGTTGAGTTACAAAAAGGAAAATTGTAAAGTGTAAACGACTTTATCAAAGGCATGCAAGACATGCTAAACATTGCAAGAAGCAACATTAAGAGAGGGTAGGGTCATTCTATTAGCTATGAGAAAGGTAAAAGAAGACCAATTAATTTTGAGGAAGGTGATTTAGTTTATGTAAATTTTTTTGAACAGTTAGAAACTTTAAAAAGTGTAAAAGTTCCAAAGTTAAGTCCAAGGTATTGTGGTCCTTATACAATACTTAAAAATTTTGGAAGTGTAGCTTACAAGGTAGCTTTATCTGAAGGTTCTAGAGTACATCATGTCTTTCATGTTAGTAGATTGAAATGCAAGATGGGAAATAATGACAACATCATTGGAAAAGAAGAAATTGTGGATTTTATAGAACCACCTATTCTTCCACATGAGCCTGAAAAGATTCTCGAATATTAACATTCTGTGTTTAAAGAATGTTTAGTAAAGTGGAAATATAGAAGAGAAGAAGGATGGCTACACTAAAGAAAATGTTTACTGAGTTTGTTTTCGAGGTCAAAAACTTTTTTTTCAAAGAGGAAGAAATGTTTTGAGACTGACAACAGGAAACACTAAAAGGTAAGAGTAGCAAAGATTATTTATATGAAAAAGGTTTACATATAAATAAGGTTAAGGGATTTTAACTTGGAAATACCTAAGAAATGGTTAATAGGCATTAAAGTAAAAGTGAAAGGGGAATTAGATGGTGCACAATGGAAGCCCAGGGGACATAGAAGATGGTGCCCCCATCTAGGGGTAGCTGAAGAGAAATTTGGCTAATGAAAAGGAAATGTTAGCTAATAGAAAGTCAAGGGGATGAAGTTGGAAGATCATGTACCACTTAGGCCTATAAAACCATGAGTTTAGGGTCCATTTGGGATGTGTTTAGGTGTAGAATCAAAGTACTAATCTTACAAGCCATCAAGATTATAATGCAAGGAACATTACATCCACCCAACCACATCCCATTCATCAAGCTTAGGGTCCATTTGGGATGTAATGATCCTTGCATTATAAGCTTGATGACTTGTAAGACTAGTAATTTGATTCTACACCCAACCACATCCCAAATGGACCCTAAGCTCATGGTTATATAGGCCCTAATGGTGCATGACCTTCCAGCTTTAGCTCCTTGACCCTTATTGGCTAACTATGCCTTTTCACTAGCCAAATGCCACTTTAAATACCCTAAAGAGGGGTGCCCTCTTTTGTGTCTATTGGGCTTCCACTGATGAATACCATTCACCTTCCTTTTACTTTCACTCAATGCCTATTAACCATTCACCTTCCTTTTACTTTCACTCAATGCCTATTAACCATTCCTTAGGTATTTCCAATTTGAAATCCCGTGAACCTTATTTATATGTAAACTTTTTACATACAAATTAACTTTTGTGTCTATTGGACTTCCACCGAACACCATTCACTTTCCTTTTCACTCAATGCCTATTAACCATTCCTTAGTATTTCCAATTTGAAATCCCGTGAACCTTATTTATATGTAAACTTTTTACATACAAATAAACTTTTCTAGTCTTACCTTTTAGTGTTCCCTGTTAGTCTCATAATATTTTAGTGTTCCCTGTTAGTCTCATAATATTTTTCCCCCCTTGAAAGAAAAGTTTTCGTCCTCGAAAACACTCTACGAACCTTTTCTCAATCA
This sequence comes from Cibotium barometz, assembly GCF_041138505.1. Taxonomy (NCBI): domain Eukaryota; kingdom Viridiplantae; phylum Streptophyta; class Polypodiopsida; order Cyatheales; family Cibotiaceae; genus Cibotium; species Cibotium barometz. Next base: position 51,324,976 of record NC_141075.1, read on the forward strand.
GTGTAGCCACTCTTTCCCAAGTTGATTCTTCTTCTGGTCTATCTTTCCACTTTACTAAATATTCTTTAAACACAGAATGTCTAGTTTTCTTTTCTTGATATTTTAGAATCTTTTCAAGCTCATGTGGAAGAATAGGTGGTTCTATAAAATCAACTATTGATTCTTTCCAGTGACATTGTCATTTTTTCCTATCTTGCATTTCAATCTACTAACATGAAACACAGGATGTACTCTGGAACCTTTAGGTAAAGCTACCTTGTAAGCTACATTTCCATTTTTTTAAAGTATTGTTCTTACCACAATACCTTCAACTTAACTTTGGAACTTTTTCACTTTCTAAAGTTTCTGACTTTTCATAAACTTTTACATAAACTAAATCACACCATTCACCTTTCCTTTTACTTTTACTTAATGCCTATCCATTCCTTAGGTATTTCCAAGTTGAAATCCCCTGAACCTTATTTATATGTAAACCTTTTGCATATAAATTAACTTTCCTAGTCTTACCTTTTAGTGTTTCCTGTGAGTCTCATAACATTTCTTTCCTCTTTGAAAGAAAAGTTTTCATCCTCCGAAAACAAACTTTGGAAACATTTTCTTTAGTGTAGCCACTCTTTCCCAAGTTAATCCTTCTTTTGGTCTATCTTTCCACTTTACTAAACATTCTTTAAACACAAAATGTCTAGGCCTAGTTTTCTTTTATCAATATTTGAGAATCTTCTCAAGCTCGTGTGGAAGAATAGGTGGTTCTATAAAATAGACTACTACTTCTTTTCCAATGACGTTGTCATTGTTTCCCATCTTGCGTTTTTAGTCTACTAACATGAAAGATATGATGTACTCTGGAACCTTCAGATATAAAGCTACATTGTAAGCTACAATTCCAATTTTTTAAAGTATTTTATAAGGAACAATACCTTGGACTTAACTTTGGAACTTTTCCACTTTTTAAAGTTTGTGACTTTTCCAATGACATTATCATTGTTTTCCATCTTGTGTTTCAGTCTACTAACATGAAAGACATGATGTACTATGGAACCTTCAGATAAAGCTACTTTGTAAGCTACACTTCCAATTTTTTAAAGTATTGTATAAGGACCACAATACCTTGGACTCAACTTTGGAACTTTTTCACTTTTTAAAGTTTCTAACTTTTCAAAAACTTTTACATAAACTAAATCAACTTCCTCAAAATTAATTGGTCTTCTTTTACCTTTCTCATAACTAATAGAATGATCTTGCGCTCTTTTAACATTGCTTCTTGCAATGTTTAACATGTCTTGCATGTCTTTGAAAAAGTCCTGGAATTTTCCTTTTTGTAACCCAACTGCTATGGGTGCTCTAGGTTGAAATCCATACATTAGCATGAATGGACTAAAACTAGGAGCAAAATGTGTAGCACTATTATAAGCAAATGCTAATAATGGAAGATACTCATCCCAATTGTTTTGCTTATGATTAACGTATACTCGAAGCATATCTTCTAGGACTTGGTTAACCCTTTCCATCTATCCATCATTTGTGAATGTTCAAATGTACTCATACTATGTTTGGTGTCTAATTTGTTAAACACTTCTTTCCAAAAAATGGCTTGTAAACTTTGTATCTCAGTTGCTTACTATATCTGCTGGCAATCCATACAATTTGTATAGATGATGGATAAATATTCTAGCCAATTCTGATGTTTTTACTTCTTTTTTAGCTGATAAAAATTGTACCAACTTAGTTAACCTATCCACTACTACCCACAGTAAATCATGACCTCTACATATTTGGGATAGTCCCACTATGAAATCCATTGAAATACTTTCCCACTTACCCTTAGGTATTTGTAGTGGTTGTAATATTCCACCTACTTTTAGGTGCTCAACTTTATTGACTTGGCACTTAGGGAATTTTATAATATAATTATGGATGCCCTTCTTTAAACCTACCCAATAAAACTGTCTTCTAACAAGTGCATAGGTCTTTGAAATTCCCGAGTGCCCTGCACTTGGATTGTCATAGTAAAATATTCTCACGAATATTTTCTTCTTTAGGTACACAAATGCAACCTTTATATAACAAGTACCCATTATCGATGGAAAAAGTTTTCCAATGATCTTTTTCACTTATCCACCCTTCTTTAAGTGATTCCTTTGAACCACTATCTTTTTTAAGTGACACCCTTATATCTAGAGGAGCATCTACATTTTCTTTACTCTCTATTTGAGAGTTATCTTATCTTTTTTAATCAAGTAATTCCAAACTACTTGATAGTAGCGAGGGTCATTAGCACATTTGAACCACTATCTTTTTTAAGTGATTCCTTTGAACCACTATCTTTTTTAAGTGATTTCTTTGAACCACTATCTTTTTTAAGTGACACCCTTATATGACTAGAGGAGCATCTACATTTTCTTTACTCTCTATTTGAGAGTTATCTTATCTTTTTTAATCAAGTAATTCCAAACTACTTGATAGCGAGGGTCATTAGCTCATTTTCCTTTTAAGTGAGCCAGCAACTCACTTTCTAGTTGAGTAAAACTCAAGTCATTCATGGGTGCTTGATTTAGAGCATCTGCCCATGACATTAAATTTTCCTTTTCTATATCTAATTTAAAAATCAAACTCTTATAGGATTTCAACCCATCTAGCCTTCCTATCTCTTAATTCCTTTTGAGTATCTAACCATTTAAGACTTTCATGGGAGTCAGACAATACTTCAAAATTGGCACCATACAAAACACCACTTTTGAAGAGCATGCACAATTACAAATAGTTCTTTCTTAAGTGGAATAGTTACTTTGAGCGGGCTCCCTTCTTTAGGGTAGTTAAAGTGACATTGGCTAATGAAAAGGCACAGTTAGCCAATAAAGAGTCAAGGGCCTGAAGGTGGAAGGTCATGCACCATTAGGACCTATATAACCATGAGCTTAAGGTTCATTTGAGATATGGTTGGGTAGAGAATCAAAGCACTAGTCTTACAAGTCCTCAAGCGTATAATGCAAGGAGCATTACATTGGTATCAGAGCCAAGTTCTTTCTCTTCCATGTTTCCATTAAGCCACTCATTGCTAACTCTAATTATAGTTATACCCATTAATCTCTACACCTTAATATCTTTTCTATTAATTTCCATAAGCTAATTCCTATATTTCTCAAATTTTCTCCATACAAAATACCTACCTCTTGCCTAATAAATTGGGCATACTTTAGAGTTTTACATGGAGCGAGTGGAGTACAAGATAACCATGAAGGATCATTGAAGCAAATATCAAAATAAGGAGGAATCAATGGAATTGTTCTTCACATCATTAGGAAAACATCATAAATTACCCAACCAAGTAAGGTCATTGTGATGCTTTTTTTTTTATGTTGAAAAGGGAAAAAACCAAATGTCCTCTTTCCACATGGAAGAGGGTATTACCAAACCAAATGAAATATGCAAGATCTAGAGACATACTTTGATGATTATGACAATGTGGAAATGAAAGAGATGAAAGAAAAAATCTCTAATATAGAAAACAAACTCAAGAAACCTTGTCTTCAGTGTAGCCACTCTTTTCCAAGTTGATCATTCTTTTGGTCTATCTTTCCACTTTACTAAACATTCTTTAAACACAGAATGTCTAGCTTTATTTTCTCGATATTCTAGAATCTTTTTCAGACTCATATGCAAGAATAGGTGGTTTGATAAATGTAATGCTCCTTGGGTTATAAGCTTGATGACCTATAAGACTAGTGCTTTGATTCTCCACTCAACTATATCCCAAATGGACCCTAAGATCATGGTTATATAGGCCCTAATGGTGCATGACCTTCCAGCTTCAGCCCCTTAATTCTTCATTGGCTAACTGTGCCTTTATACTAGCCAATGTCACTTCAACTAGCCAAAAGGAGGGCGCCCTCTTTTGTGTCTGTTGGGCTTCTACTAAATACCATTCACCTTTCCTTTTACTTTCACTTAATTCCTATTAATCATTTCTTAGGTATTTCCAATTTGTATTCCTCTGAACCTTATTTATATGTAAATCTTTTACATATGAATTAACTTTCCTAGTCTTACCTTTTAGTGTTTCCTATTAGTCTCATAACAATTCTCCCCCCCTTGAAAGAAAAGTTTGGCTGAAGCTGGAAGGTCATGCACCATTAGAGCCTATATAACCATGAGCTTAGGGTCCATTTAAGATATGGTTGGGTGGAGAATCAAAGAGCTAGTCTTACAAGTCCTCAAGCTTATAATGCAAGGAGCATTACACCACATCATCACGTAGGCTCAAGTTGCCACATCATCACTTTAAAAAACTTTAAAAATTAGACTCTAAAAAATGCACCATTATTATTATAATAATATAAATAGAGAGAAAGAGAAAAGAAGAGAAGAAGAGATAAAACGAGAGCGAGAGAGAGAGAGAGAGAGAGAGAGAGAGAGAGAGAGAGAGAGAGAGAGAGAGAGAGAGAGAGGGCAAGAGGGGGCACGTGAAAACCTCCCCCCCAGTAGAAGAGAACTAAGAAGAGCACCTAGCCCGAGTAAAGAGTCACAATGCAACTAAAGTCGACAAAAGTGATGATTCACTCAATCACACTCTGCATCTCCTTCCATGGCATGACACTGGCACACCACTTGCTTCCATCCGTGCTACTCTTGAAGCAAGATAGAGATGCCCAAAAAGGTCACAATAATGTCGAATGCCTAAGGTGAGAATTGTCCCAAACTTCACCCCTAGGCCGAGGAAGGTTGTTTGGTAATGCTTCCCTTCTTTCTACTAACATCGCCATGCTTCAAGCAAGTGGATTAAATAGCCACCAACATTTTAAAAGAGGCTCAAGAAGCAGTCAGATCCCTTCGGCGATATATGGCAAGCCGCTCATAGTTTGCAGTTTACCCATGTACGTACCAGATTGGGTGTTGTTAGGGAAACCCTACCCTAATGTGTCATGGGAAGTTGCCTATCTGTCGATCTCGAGCATAGCTCAAGAGCTCCACTATAGCTGCTCGTCTCATCGCCGTCCTCCTGCACTCGTTGTCACATCGAGGCGGTTGCTCTAATCCAACAGGCGATGCAAGCTCTCTCGCGAAGATCATATGGGATCTCCACAAAAGAGGATCGCGTTAGTTAGCCTAATCAGAGAGAGAGAGAGAGAGAGAGAGAGAGAGAGAGAGAGAGAGAGAGAGAGAGAGAGAGAACAAGTGCTTAGCACTAATCGCTCCCAAACCCTAACCCTAAGTACACCACACATGCTAGATTAGAGTTTGCAACGCAGAGAGAGAACACTCCATTTCTATTGCACAAATGGGAGAATGAGTTACAAACAAAAGAAATTGGCTTTTATAGTTTCAAGCCTTTCGCACTAGGCTGCCTAGGAGTAAGTGACCCAGGGCGCCCAAAACATAGTTACAAGGCTTTTCTATGTGATTTGGCTAACTGACCAAGATCCTCTTGTCTGTCCTTTGAAGCTCAATACTTGGGAGCTTCTTTAGGACGTTTCCCTCATCAAATGATGGGATTTACAATATAACACGAGCGCCCATTACATAAGTGTGCAGACATAGCTATCATAGAAATGTGTTTACCAATATATGGCTAACATACTCCCCTTCCTAAAGTTGATCGCATCCTTGTGATTGGTGAGGGGTTGTCGAGGCATGTGGGGAAGTGTCACACTTGGTTGGTTCTCCTATCTCTTCGGAAATGAGAGGGGGTGGGGGAGTTAGTAAGATGGAAAGAAGTTAGTAGAGTACTGGCAATTAAGTATCCAACAAGTCTGATGGGCTCTTATGAGTTTGCTTTTTTGTATGTGCCCAGTAGTACTCTTTATTTTATTTTTGGTGTTTTTTTCAAAATCGCCTTTGCGGCAGGACATCCTCATTAGAGGAGTTAGGGTACTTGAATGAGTGGACTAGCACAGAATACTTAATGAGACTAGTATCTAAGTGGGAGGTGGTATTATTAAGGAGGAGTTAGTAAAACAATGGTGTTAGTAAGCAAGTAGTGAGGGGGGAATTCTGGAGGGACAAGGAGGTAACATGCATGGAGACTTCTTACGCTCTGAGATATTGTATGTCGATGTCGATGTTCATGAAGCTCTAGCATCTTTGTCAAGACACTGTGATGGGTATCTTGGCTCCCGTGGATGTTGAGTCATCAAGTTGCGGTGTTCTCTCTCTTTTCTTTGGGTGCATTGTCTTCTTCTATCATTAAAGCGTTAGGATCCTGTATGGATAGGAGTGGTAGTTGATGGAGCGAGGATCCATAGGTGTTGAGCCGAAGAAGTTTTGGACAGGATTGATTAGACATGAAGCGTAGTTATTCGGGTGCAGTACAAGATCCAGGCGATGGGTCGTACCATGGACTAGGCTTGTGCCCACTATGGTCCCCCCATCTAGAGATGTACCTGGATGGCTGTTGATGATGAAGCTTTATGCGGTGTATGCACATAGAATAGAGTCCAATGAGATTTGCAGGTGTTGTACATGGACGAGGGCAAAAGGTGTGCCTGTGGTCCTAATCATCATCATCTTCTTCTTCTTTTGACATGTGTTTATTGGTCAGCACCTCTAAGGAGGGTTTTGTACTGAGTGGCCCATGTGGCTAGAGTTGAGATTACCTTTGAGTTTATCTTTGAGTGGTTGGATAAGCTCAGCCATGTGTAGCACTGCTCCTTGGTTTGGTGACAAAGTCGAGGGGCAGGGTGGAGCTTCATGGATGAGGCTCTGTGGATTGAAAGGGTTGGGTGAATTGAGCTTTGGAGTGCCCATTGGTTGGGTATGGGCAAGTCCAGAGGATTTTGTTGAGGAGGAGGAGAGAACTTGCCTGCCCGTTGGTTACCAAAGCATCTTTTCGATTGAACAAGTACTAGCGTGGTGGTTTGGGCAAACTACTGAGGGGTATGCCTTGGGAGCCAAATGATGCCATCATGGAAGCCTTGGGCTTCTAAGAGATATTTGGGCACCCAACGCTGCCGAGAGTGATGAAGGTCCATGGTTGGCGAGGCTTTCGACTTTTGTGTCGAGACGAGGGTTTGAGCTATGAGGTGGGTGTTGACGTGGAGGAGAGGCTTTTGATTGTGGCTTGGGGAGTCACATGTGTGTGTTGCCTTTATGGAAGCCTTGTGCTTGGAGCACATTAGTAGGCACCCAACGTTGTTGGCTTCATTGTGCTTGGGGTTACTGAACCCATGGTTGTGGGACCTTTTGTCGTGTCTTCTTGGGAAGTTGTTATGGTGGATGAGCACAAACAGAATGCTTGGGTAGCTAGAGGCGAGTGTTCCCTTCATAGTAGCCTTGTGCTCGAACAGGTGGTCGAGGACAAGCCAACATTGAAGCTTTGTCTTGGGGTTGGTGTTTGTTATTGTAGTTGGTGTTTTGCTCTTGGGTTTTAGAGATAGCCGTTTGGGGATCCATAATTTTGTGTAGCTGTCATAGAATCCATTTTGGTAGATGCACTCCTTGTCCCAGAGGATCATTGTTACCTTGCCCTGGGGAATCTTGTACTTGTAACATTCTGGACCAAGCTTCCGGCGGTAAGGACGATTACTTCTTTTGTTTCACCTATGGGAACCACATAAAACTTACATGCCAATGGGTTAGCTATAGTATGTATAGTTTATGTAAAAGACCCAAGGTTTTGTATGCGTTGTGAACTAGGCAATTGAACTTTGGCATGGGTAGTTTTAAGAGATGGTTTGCCCAGAGAGACCCATGTTTCTCATGGCAAAAGATTATAGCTAGCTATGGGAGATAGCAAGGCATGTTTTCTTTGCATGTTTCTACCAAAGGGAAAATCTATCCAAACCCGACGGGTGGTTGTTTCAGGTTGTGGAGCTACACTTACACTCAGGGTGTTAAGTGAGACAATGGCTTGGTAGGGTTGATGAAGGGTCTCGCCGTTTGGGAGCACGAATTATGTGTTGAGTTTGCGACCTGGGAGGGTGTCAAATGTAGCAAGGATTTTAAGCCAATCGTGGTCGACTTCGTCTCACTATTGACAAAAGCGATCGTGCATGGCACCCGTGTGTCATCAAGGGTTTTATGAGACAAGCATCGTAAACCAAGAGATCATTGCTCCCAGTGGTGGTCACAGAGTCTTCATCAAAGGGAGCATTGGACATGGGATGTGAGTGCCATGTATGTAAATTGACCTTAAGCATCTGAGACCCTTTACGAAGGTAGACAAGATGCATGTACAAGTCATGGATTAGTCGGGTTTGTCTCATGAAGGGTTGACCCAAGATGGCATCATAGGTGACATTACAAAAGTCCATGACCACAAATGTGAGATGCATGTGGATTAGTCGAGTTTGTCTCGTGAAGGGTCGATCCAAGATGGCATCATAGGTAGCATTATGAAAGTCCATGACCACAAATGTAAGGTGGAATGTCATGTCACAGACTTTGACCTTGAGGTCATGCACTAGGCCTAGGGGTTTTGCAGAGTTCCCGACTGCAAGCTTGATCACCAACGTGGTGTGATCAAGGCATGGCCCTAGGTTTTCCAACATATTTGCGTGAGGATGTTTACACCAGGTTTTCCAACATATTTGCGTGAGGATGTTTACACCAGCACCTCCATCCAGGATGCCTTTCACCACATGTCCATTATAGGAAATGGGCAATGCTATGTTTGTGTCATCACCTTCAAGTATTGTCCCAGTGCATTAACACAAATTGTGGGTGCTCCTTCGGGTTGTGAGTTGTGGTGATGAAGTAAGTCTGGATGACAGGGCTTAAATTCGTCCGGGGAATCTAAGGTAGCACACTTCTCCATAAAAGCATGTAGTTTGTGTTCCATCCAATCCCGAAGGTCATTCCATAAATTTGGACTACCTTTTTACAAGGTTCCTATGGGCATGTGGATTTGGGAGGAAAGGAAGAAAGAGAGGCCGGCCAGGTCGCGTTGATGAGTAGGGGCTTCTTGAGGGGCACAAGGCCTTGATCATAGGGTGGACTAGCAATAGTATATGGAAGTTTAATTTGGTCCTTATTTGATAGGTGTGGAGGTCGAGAGTTGGTTGTAGTAGAAGGATAAAATACCTCAGCAAATTTGGTGTGTAAACCTCATGAGTCGTTATCGGAATCTGTGTCAGTGTTTGCATCATGTAATTCGATGTGAACATGGGATTTGGGCTTGGCCGTTTGTGGAATGTGCACAAGTGGTTTAGGGTCCATGTGAGGCATCGGCAAAAGGGAGATGAGGTGTTAGGGGTGCCTCAGGGATGGCGGAGCACATGGGCTCCACAGACCTGGTTGGAATCTTTCCATGAGCAATAGGGTATGCCTGGAGCGGCAACGGTTAGGATGGAAAGATTGGCAGTGGAGAAGGGCGTGGTGGTGCGTTATGTGAGTAATTGGTTTGGGGCGGTGCCACCAGTAAGGCTTGGAGCCCGGGAGGAGAGGAAGGTAACGTTACAAATGAGCTTTGGGTTGTTATTCGCGACCTGGTTGGAATCTTTCCATGAGCAATAGGGTGTGCCTGGAGCGGCAACGGTTAGGATGGAAAGATTGGCAGTGGAGAAGGGCGTGGTGGCGCGTTATGTGATGAGTAATTGGTTTGGTGCCGTGCCACCAGTAAGGCTTGGAGCCTGAGAGGAGAGGAAGGTAATGTTACAAATGAGCTTTGGGTTGTTATTGGTGTGGTGGCCAATTGCGTGGAATAGCTTTCTCGCATGTTGTCATTGAGAAAGATTGCTATTTGTAGGCCTGATCAAAGGTGCAGGGGTCATTGACCCAACTAGTGGTCGTGAAGCCTTGGATTGTGCAGACCCAAGAGGAAATGGTCCATTAATTACTTATATGTCAAATTTTTCCTCTCTTCACAACGCGAATCAAGGTACTTGATGTGAACGATGTAAGGTACTTGATGAGAACGATGTAAGGTACTTGATGTAAGCGATGTAGTCGCGTAATGTTTCCTCAAGTTTTTGTTCCAATTGGAACAGTTGGATGATGGGGCTCCATTTTGGGTGCAAATCCGAGAATGAAGGCATCTCTCATCGCTTTGAAAGCGCTTTTGTGCCAAGGGTCCAAGGATTGGAACCATTGCATGGCCTTGCCTTCAAGGTTGAGTCCAAGGAGATGAACTTTGGTTGCATCGTCAAAAATTTCAAATGCCTGACAAATTTGGTTAAAGACCTTGATATGTGGAATATGGGGTCTCCAACTCTGTGGAATTTTGGTAGAAGTTTGAAAATTTTCGCCCATATAGGTTTTGTATGTGATGTTCGTGGGCACAAGTGTTGTGACACTCCCCTTCTTAGAGTTTGTGCTAAGCTCGAAATGGCAAGTTGTAGTGCAAGGGGAGGTGGCACAAAGGTGGGGGGTGGGAATAGATCCGTGGTAGATAGAGAAGAGGGTACTTGAATGTGCTCGGGGTGTCTATCCATGCCGGGATGTATATATGGAGGGCCCCCACTAGATGAGGGCTCTTCAAAGATCGTTTCGCTCTCTCGGCCAAACATGTGTGGCATAGCGACCACATGTGAATGTGCAATTGGGGCCGGGGTGCTGCTGAAAGAAATGGAGGCATTGGGGGCATGCAACCATGACCAAAAGGTGTCTATGGTACGCGCACAGGCCTGAAATACAAGTTTTAGCTTACTTTTGCCTTGCGCGTGAATGTACCCTTAAGGTTAGAGTCGGGGAGGTAGACCAAAAGCACCTCTAAAGATTTGAAAATTTTAAAAATTTTAATTTTTTTAAAGAAAATTTTTTATATAAAAGGTTTGGTGTGGCCGTACGCTTAAAAGCGTATGCCCATGGCTTTAGTATGTAACAGTTGTGTGGTAAGTGTAGAACGGCCATGGTAAAATTTTATTTATTTATTTGCTTTTTTTGTATGGTCGTACGCTTACAAGCGTACGCTCGTGGATTTAACACGAAACGGTCGTACGGATTTTTATTTTTTATTTTGATTTTATTTTTTTAAAAATGGTACGGCCGTACGCTTACAAGCGTATGCCCATGGCTTTAGTATGGAATGACCGTGGGCAAGTGTGAAACGATTGTATGGATCTTCTTCTTTCTTTTTTTTTTGGGTATAGCCGTACGCCTACAAACGAACGCCCGTGGCTTTAGTATGGAATGGTCGTGTGAATTGTTTTATTTTTATTTTTTCTTTTTTTTTTTGTATGGCTATACACTTACAAGCATACACCTATGGCTTTAGTATGGAACGGCCGTACGGATTTTTAATTTTTTTTAAAATTATTATTATTATTATTATTTTAAATTTTTAAAAGTACGACCATATGCTTACAAGCGTACATCCGTGGCTTTAGTATGGAACGGCCGTGGAGCAAGTGTGGAACGGTCCCGCGACTTTCTTTCTTCTTCTTTTTTTTGAATTTTTTGGTACGGTCGTACGCTTACAAGCGTACGCCCGTGGCTTTAGGTTGGTACGGTTGGCAAATGTGGAATGGCCGCGTGGCAAGTTGGAATTTGAATTTGAATTTGAATTTGAATTTCAAATTGGAGGAAAGTGAGTGAGAGACAACTAAGACTCCCTCATTAATGCTCGGTAGGTGGGAAAGGGCTAAAGTTAGAGGTTACCTCTAAATCAATGGATTTTGACTAATTTAGAGGCACTCTAGCTTAACTAAAGATTAATTCTCTTAATCCCACTGTTAATCACTCTAGCTTAACTAAAGATTAATTCTCTTAATCCCACTGTTAATCACTCCTTAACCCTCTTCTTTACTCCTTAACCCTCTTAATCCCACTGTTAATCACTCCACCCTCTTAATCCCACTGTTAATCACTCCTTAACCCTCTTCTTTACCCTCAAATTAATCCCATTGTTAATCACTCCTTAACCCTCTTCTTTACTCCTTAATCCTCTTAATCCCACTATTAATCACTCTTTAACCCTCTTAATTCCACTGTTAATCACTCCTTAACCCTCTTAATCCCACTATTAATCACTCCTTATCCCTCTTCTTTACTCCTTAACCCTCTTAATCCCATTGTTAATCACTCCTTAACCCTCTTCTTTACTCCTTAACCCTCTTAATCCCACTGTTAATCACTCCTTAACCCTCTTCTTTACCCTCAAACTACTCCTAATTGGTGAGGAGTTTAAGCATGGGGATTTGATAGGTGGATTAGCAATGTTTATGCTAATTCAAAGATGTGATTATCCCAAAATAATTTCACTAATTAGTCCACTAAAAAGAGAAAAATTAGATAAAAGAGACCAAATTAGTGTTAATTCTTGCTAATTGAGGCCTAATTGGAGTGAACTAAACATAGATTTGAGTCAAGGCAAGTGTTTAGAACACTAATGCCACTCCAATTAGTCTAATTGCAAGCAATTAGGCTCAATTTTTTAGTTTTTTGCTCTCTTTAAGTCCACTAATCACACTAACTAGTAGGTTAGTGATAATTAGTGAAAATCAAGAGATAGTTTATGGTTTTTTTTTGTTTTTTTGTTTGATTAGTGTTTTATCTAGTAATGCTAACCTACCCATGCAAAGGGATTAAGCAAAAGAAAAAAAGATTAATCTAAAAATTAAGAAAAACGGTTTAAGTTTAAGTAAAAACCCTCTTGATTGGGCTTTCTAATCACCCAAATCTCAAGTTTTTTTCACTCAAACAAGTGGTAGTCCTACTCTAAATACAAAGCTATATATGAATCTCAACAAAATATAAAAAAGAACCAAACAAAACATTAAAATATAACAAAAAATAAAAAAACCGCATGCCACAGAGCCTACAAGCTATGAAGGCTCCATCGGATTCGAATCAAAGATGGCGTAGACAAGTAGTAGATTGGCGCTCTTTGGCAACAGTGCCAAAGATGTTAAGGAAACCCTACCCTAACATGTCGTGGTGGGAAGTTGCCTATCCGCCGAGCTTAAGCATGGCTCAAGAGCTCCACCATCGCTGCTCATCACCACTGTCCTCTTGCACTCATTGTCACACCTAGGCGGTTGCTCTAATCCAACGGGTGATGCAAGCTCTCTCGCGAAGATCGTGTGATATCTCCATGGAAGAGGATCACGTTGGTTAGCCTAATCACGAAAAGAGAGAGAGAGAGAGAGAGAGAGAGAGAGAGAGAGAGAGAGAGAGGAAATAAGTGATTAGCACTAATCACTCCCAAACCCTAATCCTAAGCACACCACACATGCTAGATTAGAGTTGCAAGAGAGAGGGAGAGAGAGAACACTCCACTTCTATTCCATAAATAGGAGAATGAGTTACAAACAAGAGAATTTGTCTTTTATAGTTTCAAGCCTTTTTCCATTAGGCCGCTCGGGAGAAAGTGACCCGAGGTGCCCAAAACATAGTTACAAGGCTTTTCTCTAAGGTTTGGCCAACTGACCAAGATCCTCTTATATGTCCTTTGAAGCTCAATACTTGGGATCGTTTTTAGGGCGTTTCCCTCATCAAATGATGGGATTTACAATATAGCACGGGCGCCCATTGCATAAGTGTTCAGTGTGCGGACATAGTTGTCATAGGAATATATTAACCAATATTTGGTTAATAGGTGTCCTAAATTCTTTCATTCTCATGAACAACCCAATCTTATTCCCACCACCACTTGCCTTATCGGCCAACCTCGTTATACATTAGGCACCGATTCCCTATCTCAAACCATGTGTAAGAGTCAAAAAAAGTAGACAAAAAAGCATCAAGAAAGCAGTGCGTTGGAATTTTCATCAAACGAAGCTTCTACATGAGCCCACCTTATGCCCATTGTCCATTCACATCATCTACAACGTCCATGGGCTGTGCATGTATTACACACATAGGCATCGCTCATTCACGAACTAATGTTGAGCTTTATCTCTAATAGCCATCCATGTATATTTCTGGATGGGGGTACCATAGCCTAGCCCATGGTACGATCCATCACTTGGACCTTCCCCAAATGAGCATGAACCTTCCGTGGTCTCGTCCTCGACCACAACACCTACTCAACCCACCTTGCCTATATCCTGAGTGCTCGACACCATCGAACCCCTCGAGCCACAGAGGCCGCCTAGCTCTATTGCAGCTATGGGCACATCGTTGGCATAAAGTCCATTGCTGCTATGCCTCAAACAAAGTACCAATATTGACTTCCACAAAAAAGAAATATCAAGTAAATGTTGAAGAAAGCAGCAAAGAGAATCGAAGAAAGCAGCAAAGAGAGTCAAAGAAAGCAGTTGAGCTTGAGAAATTTTAGTGATGGAGAAGTGTACACACATGGGCACACCTTCAGCCCATTGCCTTTGCACATTACCTGCATATTTCATAACAAGTATTATAATTATTTTTTTCACTTCTCGTAACTAACCTCATCAACGTCGACCCTCTAGGTACATCTTTGGATGGGGAAACCATGGTGGGCACAAGCGTGGCCCATGTATAATCCATCGCCTGGAGAACCCTCGACCTTGCAGGTATCTCCAAAGCAGTTTAGTGTATATAACCTTTGCTTCACACATAACCCAACACCAACAACACCTTGGCCTGGTTGATGGATTCACCAACAAAGAAGCATTATATGCTATCAGATCCAGGCCTTATACCCTATCGTGCCATGATGCCCTAAAACTCAATCCACCCATTTCCTTGGGGTCATGGCACTCATTCCATCAACAAATATAGGGTGTGGACCACTTCTACCAACTACCTCATGTTGAAAGGTCCACACCATTTCCACAACCAATAGAACCCTGGCTTGAAGCACCTCTACATCACCTATGACTTCCCATGCCGTGCCTACAAGCTACTTGCCATCACGGCTGACCAAAAGTCCCCTACCTCTGATTTCGGATCAGTCCTAAACTAAATAGTTAACCTCACTCTACCAACTCCGTGGCATATCTTGGACTATCCACACCATCCACTTTCTCAGAAAGGGGGTATGTTAACCACTCCATTGGTTAACATGCTTTCGCCCGCCTGACCTATTGTAAGGTGTTTTGCCATCTTACCTGCATGAATGGGCACTTATCTTTTGTAAGATGATGCTGATAAAGCAGCCTTACCAAATAGGGAAAGTCTACGGACTTAGTGTAAATAATTGCTTAAGACTAGTAATAGAGGCTAGACTATTTTTAAGTTTGGCAGGTCTAGTATGAAAACTACTCACTTGTATATAAGTCAATTTTGACAATAAGCAAGGGACAATCATTTCCTTGTAATAGTTCACTTGCAAGCTCTCCCTCTTCCCTCTTCTTGCTTGCTTGCTTGTATGCTTTTGAATCTTGCTTGCTTGATGGATGCATGCTAGATAGGTGTTTAATTGTAGGTTTTTTTTTTTTGGTTTTTTTGCAGTAGCTTCCTCTTCTCCCCCCTGCCTATGTGAGGGAGAACCATTGCGAGACGAAGAACCATCTCTTCTTGCCTCCATCTATGCATTCTTCACCCCTTTGGCAAGGAGGATTATGATGTGACAATGGAGTGAGGATGTGACAGACAAGCTAGTGCACTCACATGGGATGTTACATTTGTGGCTCAAAGGCAAGACCCAATGACATATGCTTCAACATTGATTTTTCACTATGTAGATAATTAAATCACCTTTATTGTGACCATTAAATTTGATACTCTCCACTTTTTTTTTGGGAAATTTAGTGCTTTGTGTTGTGTTGATTCTACTTTCACTATTGTGTATTCTTACGTACACACACACACACACACACACACACACACACACACACACACACACACACACACACATTTCTTCCCTCTAGGCTTGAGGTTTTGGAGTTTAGTCCTGAATCCTTTGTAAATTGTGAGTGGTGAGCGCGCACACACACACACTCCCTCTCTCTTTCACACACACATTTCTTGACGCCGTAGAGTAGAGGTGTACTCTAGACTCCAATCTCCAAGGTTTTAAATTCCAAATTGTAATTAGCTCCAAGGTTTTAAGTGCCTCCAAAAGCTTGAAGGTTCCAACTCTAAGATCCACACTTGTGATTGTGTTATAGCATTTCTAGAAACAATAGTAGGTTAGTAGGGTACACATGATGCTTAAATTAAGGCTTCTTTATCAAATTTCCCTTCTTAAATTATGAGTGGCCTTCAAAAGTGTGAAGGTGTAGATCTCTAATAATTGCTTTTGTTTTTGTTTTTGTTTTTTGGCAACCCAAAATTTTGCTCTACCTTGTGATGAATATCTACATGCTAATAATGCCCGTGAAAGAGCCATTTCAACATTGAGTAGTTAGGTATGGTTTCTTAATGAGGATGAAAGGGATAAAGAGTCTTGGGTCAACATTGAAAGAGAACTTTTGGCTACACCATCATCGAAACAAGTGCTGTTCCCACCTTTTTGAACTACCCTTCCTTTTATTAGTGACTTTGTAGAGAAAGTCCAAAGGCATAAGCATTAGGGCATGGGGCTCATTTGAAGTTCACTGAAATGGCAAGAAGTAAACTTTGAAAGTTGACCACTCAAACCATGGAGGACTTGTAATGTGGTCCATGTCCAATTAGGTTTTGGATTTGTGCCAAGTATGTCATTGTTGGGTGGGTTTTTATATGCATAAACCACTAGAACCCTTTTTTCCATTATGTCAAATTGCTTCTTCATCCAATTACATACTTAAGAGTTTTCTGAGCATATTAAGAATTGTCGTCAAAGGGACACTAAATCACCTTCAAGATGTCCATAAAATTCAGTGTATATAAAGGACTATGTATTGTTCATTCTACACTACAGAAACCTCTTCACATCTTCTCATATCATAGATTGCGAACGAGCCATGGGTGCACTTGAGGAGGGTGTTGACACTGAGCGAGACATTGAGATGGAGGGGCCCATGATAGAACTCTTTTATAGAAAGTGTGCATAAGTTTTCCATTTAAAGACAGATCAATTCCGAGAGAGGTGAAAATGCTCATGTAATTTCCTCAAAATAACATAACAAAATACATTACATTACCTTACATTACATTTCATTACATCCAGGGAAGGGTGCCATGTAGGAAGCCAAGTGGGATTGTCTGATTGAGACGAAGAACTCTCTCTCTCTCTCTCCCTCTATCTCTCTCCTCTTCTTAACAGCCCACCTTACCCTTCGTGGTTATAATTCCCGTGCAGTGTTGCAATTCGATCGGCCGCCGGTAAGCTTCCTCTGCTCGGCACATCCCAATCAACAGCTTTTAGGGTTCTCTACACAGTTTAAGGGTGTCCGTACATAGGATTAGAGTTTCCGCACACACGCTCAGGGTTTTCGTACCCTGAGTCAGTGTTTCCGCACCCAGGCTTAGGGTTTTCGTACGCAAGGTTAGGGTTTCTCGTACACAGGGAGAGGGTTTCTCTGGTTTTCCCCAAACATAGTTTTCTTACACCGGCGTAGGGTTGTCTTCAGGTTTTTTTTTTCCCCCTGCTAACAGAGAGAAGCTGCGGCTATGGCGCATCTTCAGAGGGCTGCTTATGACCACGCCATGGCCGAGGAATTCGATTTTGATTTCGACGATGATGCCGATGAGTTCCCTGAGGACATCCGAGAAGATCAATTTGGCTCCGACTTCGACGATGAATTCGATGTGGTCAGCGCTCACCCTCTTGCTTTGAAAAACCATTATGATCTGTTGCCAGTGTGCTTCTTTGATGTCCGCCCTGTTTTTGATCCTTTCGCCTGGAGAGTCTGCTCTTGTCTTACACACTTCATCCCATGAACACAACAGGCAAGCAGGTTGACCGATACCACCGCAGCGCAGGCTAGGCGAGGGAAAGACATTCAGGGAATCCCTTGGGATCGATTACAGTTTACAAGGGAAAAGTACAGGGAAAGCAGATTGCAGCATTACAAAAACTACGAGAACTTGAACGTGTCACATCAAGAGCTAGAAAAGGTGGGTTTTTGAATTTCCCTTTTGCTGAAGCAATACTGCATCCAAACTCACGGAAGTGTTCATGGTCATTTTGATTACTCTTTGATGATAGGAATGCTTGCAAGTAAGGAAAGAAGGCAAGTTCTATGCGTTTCGGCACAACACAAGAGCAGTGAAATCCACGGTTGTACATTTTCAGGTATGTCTGTGTTGGAGCTTGGTACATTGTGCTAGCCTTTAAATTTTAATATCTACTGTTCATGCTCTTTGAGCACGCTCAAACAATGATGTGAATCATTAGAAGAGTCGTAGTATGTGACGGTATTGCTGCCAATGAATTATTCTAAAGGTCTATGAGGCAACTTTAGCTCATAGTGGGTGAAAATGAGACAAGAGAAGAGGAGATGGATTCAGCAAGTGGGAGGAGTTGGATGTTATCTGAGGCGAACTGAAGAGCAATTGGAATTTGGGGGCAAAAGAGAGGCAAAATAGGGCATACATGTGCAAATGGTTAATACATGCAGAACAGGGCAGAATACATGTACAAAGGGGTTTTTGAGAAAACCGCCTAGAAAAGTGGGAAAAAAATTCCAAAAATTGGGTGATATGCTTATCACCTAAGGTTTTATCCAACTTTCATCTTAGCCTTAGAATGTGTTTTTTGTCTTTTTTGCTGCATTTGCTCTTCAGACAGGGTATGCTTTTTTAGGGGTTTGAAGGTGATATGACCAGGAGCCATGGGGTTGGTTGCTATTTATGCCCTTTGAACACTTGGGGCAGCTGCCAAGGAACGGAAAAGAAGCTTTGAGTTTGTTCGTTCTGCTTGTCAAGGGTTTGAACAGAGGACCGCCTGGGATGCAGGCGTCTTTGCTTTTTATCAGCTGATTGTTTCCATGACCTATTAGCATAGCAAATTTATGGCTGTGCCCTTGCCTGCCACCAGTTACCCACAGCATAGCGGTGATGAAATCTCAAGCTTGTCACTAGTGTCTTCTGAGGCTGCTTGCCCATGCTTTCCTATGCTCTTTGGTTTGTATATGGTCTCTTTCAATTTATACATGTCATGTTTAACTATTCTATGCAAGCATGGGACAACGTGCAGACTTGTAGACTGGTTGTGAGAACAGGGACAAATGAATGTTTTTATAACTCAATTCCAGCAAGGTGACCTGTCAATCTCAAAGTATCGATCATTAAACCTGCTGAGCTATCTTTACGAATTTTTAGATTGTGACAAGCCTTGTTTTATTAGTCCAATCACAGCTGAAGCCATCGCTTTCAATACGAGAATATCACCTGACCTTAAGCTTCCTGGCCAATTGGAAATAGAGCTCTTAAGGTCCTTGAGATTGGGGAAAGTGCCTGGGGAGGCACTTTTGCTGAGAAACAGGAGATTAACAAAAGAGATGCCTTGTCTTGGAGAAATGTTCACAAGCGCTGTTGGGATTGAAGGCTTCTGGAATCACATGGGTGGAATGCAGGGGTTATGTTGTGAAAGCACCAAAACCCCTTTAGGCAAGTCCCCAAAATGGGTGAGGTATGGATTATAGGTAGATTTCTTGTAGACCAAAATAGTCGCGACCATGGGCACCGCCCATGTAGGATCCAAGTATTGTACTCACCAAAGCAATTGGCCTTTCATGAGTTCAGATAACTCACTAGGGTTATCACCTACTCACCTGGTTACCACCCTTCCGTGAGTTCACATAACTCACCAGGGTTACCACCCTACCATGAGTTTACATACTCACTCACCAAGGCTACCACCCTTCCATGAATGAGTCTATCATGCTCCTGGATACTTCCAAGACAACATCTTGGAAATCCTTACGCATGTCATAACTCTCTGTAGGTTTGTGACATCCCCCTAGCTTCTAATTAGTTGTTCGCCCGGGTACTCCTTAAAGTAAGCCTCATCAACCCACTTCGCATCAAGTCTTGGGTTGTTTATAAATTTGACAAGATATTTGCGAACAAGCTTGCCACCAGGCGCTTTTTGTTCCTTGATTGGGTAGGTGATCGGGATACTAGGCATTTCACTTCTGGTTACTGCTTCACTTAAGGTTCCGGCCTCATTTGTTGGAGATCCAAGAAGCAGACTACAATTTCTCTTTCTTCCATTGAGGCTAAGTACCGCGGTTATTTGAATACTTGCTGCGAGCTATTATGGTTGATGTAGATGCTGAGTAATCTTGATGTTCTTTCGATCTCTCCCATTTGCATTCTTATAGACAGCCATAGTGCTATGGCATTTGCACGTACTTTATCTTTTCATGGCAGGACCAAACACATTGAGGTTCATTTTCACTTTGTTTGTGAGCTGGTTGTTGACGGCATCATTTCTATGGAGTATTTGTAGGCATATGCTCACTTATGGTAGTGCTATGTGTGAACAGGGCTTAACCAAGGGCACTTTTTCCCATGTGGTTTTTCCCCTTGGACATCAAGTGTGAAAGGACACTCTTAACATATAATATTTTGTACTTCTATATTATATGGATGTGGCACACATGCAAGGGTTGACTTGCATTTTGTGGATACCACACTTTTGGCTCTCTCTCTCTCTCTCTCATTTCTGTGTGTGAGCTTCTCTACCCTGCACCTAACCCTAATGTGCAGGTTTGTGTGTGTGAGTGTGTGAGTCCAACACCCAACATTTGGTATCAGAGCTGGGAGCTGGGAGCTGGGAGCTGGCCTTGGAAAACTGCTGCTGGAAAAATTTCTGGAAATTCCATCCGCAGCCTGCAAATTTCCGTCGCCTGCGTTTTTTCGATTCCGTTGACGCTGTGTTTCCGTCCGTCGGAGCTTAGCCGTCCGGCCGCCAGAGACGGGCGGCACTAGTGGGGAGCCCACTGCCTCCGCCCAGCCTCGCGGCGGCGCTTCCTCTGCAGCCGGCGACCCAGCACCGGCGGCGCCCAGTTCCGTCAACGTCCACGTGCTCCCCGCCCCGCCGTTCCGTCCAGGCTCCCGCCTGACGCCGTCCGTCAAGGTCCTGCTCCGGCGCCGCTGTCCGTCCATCTACGACACTCAGGCCCCCCTTGCTGTTCCGTCCACGCCGCGTCCATTCGTCTACGCAGTGTTCGCCGTATGCTCCACTGCTCGCCCGACGATAGTCCAAGGCCACCGTCTACGCTCCGTCTTGACTGGCGTCCACTTCAGGCGCCCGCACTGGTCTCAGCCCGCCGGCACACCCTGCCCGACTCCTACGCGTCCGTCTGCTGTTCGCCGCCAGCGACCTCAACACCTGCCGCCAGCAACTCGTCGCCTCTCGCTCGCCCGTTACAGGCCATTCTCGCTAGCCCACGACTCCGCCTACCTCTTCGCTAGCGATTCCAGCGCTGGCCTCTCTCTTGTTCGACTTCAATGCCCAAAGCCCGCCTCTGCTGGTCCGCCACCGCCCAGAGCACACCTCCGCCAGCTGCCACGTGCATAGGTGAAGAATCACCTGCAGCTCAGTGTGCTCTCCACCTGCATCGACTCCCTCCAACGCCTTCACCTGCAACGACTCCCTTCAACAAGGTCTCTTCCCGGCTGCCCAGGTACCTTTGTTTCAGCAAACAGAAAATAAACATTTGGTTTGCAGGCAGATTTTGCCAGGAAGATTTGTAAGCTTGCAGGTGGTACAGGATTAAGGCAAATTTGGGGGTTTTTGAAATTGAGGTCAAAATCAGCAAATTGAACCTCTCTTATTTGCAAAAATTTGGGGGTTTTCAAAATTGAGGTCAAAATTGGCAAATTGAAGCTCTTACATTTGCAGAAATTTGGGGTTTTTCTGAAAATTGGCCAATTAGATGCACATTGAAGCGATTGGAGTGCATAAAAATTGGGGATTTTCTGATTGGAGCATGTAATTGGGCATTGCAGCTGCGATTTGTCGCGTATGTATACACATTGAGTGTAATTGGACAATTTGGTGCAGGTTTACACTTGCTTTGGTTTGCAGGCATACATTTGCACAGGACATTTGGTTGCCTGGCAGTGCACATTGGTGCTTGGTTTGCTTGCAGCTATACTTTGTTGACATGGCACAGAATGCTACGGATGTATTTGGTGTGCTCACCCAGGAGGACAAGCTGGATGGATCTAACTACTCCCTCTGGAGTTTTATGATCCGTAATTTGCTGGTAGCCAAAGGGCTTTGGGGCATCGTGTGTGGTGATGACACACGCCCACATACCATTCAACCAGCCACGCCTCAAAGGGGAGGTGCTCAAAGAGCTCCTGATGTAGATCCTGCTCCCACACAAGAGCAGAAGAGATGGGACTCTAGAGATGCACAGGCCATGTCATTGATAGCCCTTTCAGTGAAAAGGACTATTATTCCGCACATTCGTTCATGCAAGACATCGAAGCTTGCATGGGACACATTGGAAGCAATGTATCAGGTACGCAACGAGGCAAGAGTTGCCTACTTGAAGAGGCAATTGGATCTTCTTTCTATGGATGAGGGTGACTCCATGGCAGATCATCTCACCAAAGTGAGATTTGCAGGAACAATTGCTCAACATTGATGAGGTTATCCCAGACAGACAGATGGTCACCAACACTCTTCATTCTTTACCGCCTTCCTACTTGGGCTTTCACACCTCTCTCAACCTCTCGATGAGAGGAGGTGGTGATCCCGTCACTTTTGAAGAGCTCGTGGGTTTACTCTTGCAAGAAGAGCAAACAAGAGCAAACATATCGAGCAACCGGGTGGAGAAAAGGCATTTACAGCCAAGGACAAGGGTAAAGCAAAGAGCTTTAAGCATGGGGGACAACAGTCTAGCAAGGCTGGTCATGGACAGCCCTCTTCTAGTGGTGAAAAGTCTGACAAAGGGGATGCAAACAAGCCCAAAAAGAAGGGCAAATGTCACTACTGCCATAAGCCTGGACACTACATCAGTGAATGTAGAAAAAGGATTGCAAAAGAGAAAAAGAAAGAAGCAGGCAATGCAGTAGCAGACTCTTCGGATGACAAAGCACAGCAATCAGCTAATGTAATCCAGGAAGAGTACACTTTTTTGGTCACATGCACTAGTGACACACCAGGTGCTTCAGACACTGATATGTCTTGCATTGCATCTGACACACAGAATGCATCATGGTATTTTGATAGTGGTGCTTCGAGCCACATCACTTCATGCAAAGATGTATTTCAGCACTTGGTTTATGCTTCAAATGGCCGCACTGTATCATGTGCAGATCATACCACATATCCAGTAAAGGGAATTGGTAATGTCATACTTATTGCAGCCAATGGTGCCAATATATGTATGAAAAATGTATTGTATGTTCCAGGGATAAAGAAAAATCTGCTCTCCGTCTCAGCCATAAACGACCAAGGTTTAAAGGTTGAATTTGAAGATGGGAAGTGTTTGGTAAAAGACCCATCAAAGGGTTATGAAATAGTCACTTCTGGAACACGATACAAAGGCTTGTATAAGCTGGACAGCTATGACAAGCGCACTTATGATGCAAATACAATGGCTGCCCACACTCCTGCTATGCATGATGCAGAGCTATGGCATGCTCGTTTTGGGCATGTAAATTTTCAGAGTTTGATGCTTTTGCAGAAGCATCATATGGTTGATAATATGCCGCCTCTTGAGTCTCCGCCAAGACATGTATGTGAGGGGTGTATTTTGGGAAAGATGCATCGGAAACCATTCCCCAAAGATGGAGCTGTTAGAGCTGAAAGTAAATTACAGCTCATACATAGTGATGTATGTGGTCCAATGCGGACACCATCCATAGGGGGGCATCTTTACTTTGTCACATTCATTGATGACTACTCCAGGTTTGCTTGGGCTTACCCTTTGAAAGCGAAAGAAGATGTGTTTACATGCTTTCGACACTTTGTAGCAATGGCTGAAAATATGTGTGCATGTAAAGTCCAAACACTCCGCTCAGATAGAGGTGGAGAATACATGTCAAATGCATTCAAGGATTATATGCTTCAAAAGGGCATCAAACACCAATGTACTGTGCCTTATACACCGCAGCAGAATGGTGTAGCTGAAAGGAAAAATAGATCTCTCATGGAGATGGCACGATGCATGGTGAAAGCACAAAAGTTGCCTCACAAATTTTGGATGGAAGCTATAATGTGTGCAACTCATGTGTTGAACAGGTGTCCAACAAAAGCTTTGAAAACCATAACACCATTTGAGGCTTGGTATAGCCGAAAGCCAACAGTGGATTATATGCGTACATTTGGGTGTTTGGCATATGCACATGTGCCAGAACAACTCCGAACAAAGCTTGATGACAAAGCAATTAAATGCATTTTTGTGGGCTACAGCAATGAAAGTAAAGGATACCGTCTTTATAATCCAACTACACGAAGGATTTTTGTGAGTAGAGATGTGGTATTTGCTGAAAATTCAGAACAGCCCATGGTCAGCTTATATAAAAGCAATGATACAGGCATACAGGACATGTTTGATGGACTTTTACCCATTGCAATTAGGGGGGATTCAGATCAGCCAGCCCCTACACAAGAAAATCCACATGTAGAACATGTGGACCAGCCAGCCATTCAGCCCCCTTCTGTGGAAGAAGTGGAAGATCTTGTCAGGGAAGAGCAAACAGCCATAGACACAGCCAAGTCAGTGCCAAGATGGTTGCTGAAAACTTTGCAAGAAAGCAAACTTGCAGCTCCACTCACAGGTAGAACAAGAGCTAGTTCCAGCCATGCTTTGAATGTACATCGTGGGGAGTCTGCATTCGCAATGGGTGGTCTCTTTGATTCAGAAGAGCCTTCTTCTTATGAAGAAGCACATGAGAATGAGCATTGGTTGCAAGCTATGCAAGCTGAAATTTCTTCTATCATGAAGAATAATACATGGGATCTTGTGGAATTGCCTAAAGGCAAGCATGTAATTGGCACAAAGTGGGTGTACAAAGTCAAAAGAAAGTCTGATGGTACTATTGACAGGTACAAAGCAAGACTAGTGGCTAAAGGCTACTCCCAGAAAAAGGGAATAGATTATGAAGAGACTTTTACTCCTACTTCGAGAATGACCACAATAAGATCTGTGATTACATTGGCTGCTCATAAAGGATGGAAAGTGCATCAATTGGATATCAAAACTGCATTCTTAAATGGGGATTTACAGGAGGAAGTATATGTAAATCAGCCCATTGGTTTTGTAGTTCCTGGTGAGGAACATAAAGTATGCAAGTTGCACAAAGCATTGTATGGGTTAAAGCAAGCTCCAAGAGCTTGGTATGATAAGATACATGCTCATCTAACCAGCCAAGGTTATGAGAATAGTCCAGCTGAAAGCACATTGTATGTGAAGAAAACAGATGCCGATATTCTCATAGTCATCTTGTATGTAGATGACATGCTCATTACAGGTACAAGCAAAGCACAAATTTCAGATTTCAAAGCTGATTTGAAAGCTGAATTTGATATGTTAGATTTGGGGCCTTTACACTACTATCTCGGCATACAGTTTATGCAGAAAGATGATGGCATTGTTATGCAGCAAACTAAGTACATAAAAAGTTTGCTAAAAAGGTTTCACATGGATGAATGTAAGCCCATTTCTACTCCGGTAGAATCAGGTGTACGGCTTACTATGCATGATATTGGAGAGCCTTTTGAGGCCGGCCTTTATAGCCAGGCAGTGGGATGCCTCATTTACTTGTGTAACACGAGGCCAGACATATCTTTTGGAGTGTCTTTGTTGAGCAAATTCATGCACAGCCCAGGCACAAAGCATTGGCAAGCAGTCAAACGCATTTTTCGATATCTTAAGGGTACCCTGGATCTTGGTTTGTTCTATCCCAGGGGGGGCAGCTTGCAGCTTTATGCATACAGTGATTCAGATTGGGCTGGTGATTATGATACTAGGCAATCCACCAGTGGGAATTGTTTTTTTCTTGGCAGCTCATGCATATCTTGGTTGAGTAAAAAGCAACCCACTGTTGCTACATCTACTTGTGAAGCTGAGTACAGGGCAGTCTTTAGAGCTACAGTAGATTGTGTATGGTTGAGGAGACTATTGGCTGATCTTCGTGAGTGTCAGCAGACACCCACCACCATTCTCACTGATAGCCAGAGTGCTATGGCCGTGGCACGAAATCCAGTATTTCATGCACGTACCAAGCACATAGAGATTTATTATCACTATGTCAGAGAGAGGCTACATGCAGGGGAGATCAGTTTATCTTATTGCCCTACACAGGATAATGTTGCAGACCTATTCACAAAGGCTTTACCTCGAGAAAAGTTTGAAGCTTTCCGCAAAGCTTTGGGCTTACTCTCATACAGAGAGTGATTTGCTACCTTGTACAGGTTCACACTTCCATTATTTGTAGGCATATGCTCACTTATGGTAGTGCTATGTGTGAACAGGGCTTAACCAAGGGCACTTTTTCCCATGTGGTTTTTCCCCTTGGACATCAAGTGTGAAAGGACACTCTAACATATAATATTTTGTACTTCTATATTATATGGATGTGGCACACATGCAAGGGTTGACTTGCATTTTGTGGATACCACACTTTTGGCTCTCTCTCTCTCTCTCTCTCTCTCATTTCTGTGTGTGAGCTTCTCTACCCTACACCTAACCCTAATGTGGAGGTTTGTGTGTGTGAGTGTGTGAGTCCAACACCCAACAGTATTGTCTGTCTCAAGAAAACCTAGCTGATGCCTTCACCAACCCTCTTCCTCAAGATACTATTGATCAGCTTCTCACCTATATGGGAGTCGGAACACCGTGCTGGAGCTGAGAGGTGTTGGAATGATCATCTTTAGCCTTGTTTGACCCCTTTTATGCCACCTTTTATATATGATATTTTTTTGGGTGCTTTTTCCTCCTTTTATTAGGCGTTTTTCCTAGTCGTGGACTTCGTGCTAAGTCGTGGGTTTTTAAAGCCACGACTTAATTTGTAAAAGTGGCTTGTTCAATGCTCTTTTTTGTAAAAGTGGCTTGTTCTAGCTTAAAGTAGGGTTTGTTGTTTTAACTTAGAGTAGGCCTTGTTTAGTCTTTTCTTTCTCGCTCTAGCTTAATATAGACTTAGTTTGGTTCTTTCCTATGTTTTGTGATTGTTTGTTGTTATACCTTAGAGCAGACTTTGAGTGCTAGTCTCTATCATGGCTGAGTATGCCCATCACCTCCGGAGAGTGATAGAAACTCAGCTCGTTGGTTTTATAAAGCATGTTCTTTTGGACTAACCTTATACAAACTTGCACCTACTCTTGGGCACTGATGACGTGAGTAGGGATAAAGTACTAACAATAAAAAGTTCGTTATTTCCAAACCTTGACAAGAACCAAAGTGCAATACTCACAAAAATTCAAACCGTCAATCGATCACGGATAGCATGGACTACCTGCTACAGCATCCCTACTCACGCGAGGGAGCATGAGTTGTTGGAGAGTTTGATTTGGGTAAATTTCAAGTGCATTTTGGAAGATGGGTTGAAGCCCCGACTCCAACTAAGAGAATAGTCGAAGGCAGCAAGCAAGCAGAGACAGAGGAGAGACTTGGAGCAGCCAACAATGATTCAACACTTCAGCAAAAATGATGAATGAATTATATGGCAAAAAGCCTGTTCTTATATACATCATGAAGGAGCTGGTCGGCCAACATAAAAACCCACGACTTATATACCTTCATAAGGTCAGAAAAATCTGAACTTACAAATTGAGAGATTCGAGAAAGAAATAATAGTGAAGAAGGACAACGACAAAAACAAAGTATTTGAAAGATCAAAAATAAATAAACTAACAAACCAAGCTACTAAGGAGAGGAAATCAAAAGATAATATCAACTAAGACTTTTAATTAAGACATTAACCAAAACAAAAAAACAACACAAAAGACAAACAAACCAACAAACAAAAAAACAAAACAAAAAAAAAAACAAAATAGCAAAACAGAGAACTGGAAACTCTAGACCTAAAGCACTAAGAGCCAAAACCAAACATTAAGCTACACTTTAAAAAAGACTTCAACACAAAAGTGCAACCATTAACTCCAATGTCTGTCCGAACATGAAGTGTAGGTTCATCAACTCTATCATGCATAGCGTGGACAACTTGAGGTCATTTTAAAACTTAATTTATGCGTTTGGACATTTTAGTGCTGCAAAGGTGTATTTTGTGTGCATACATTCATGAATTATCTGAACTTGTGAGAGAAGCTGAAGGATGTAGGACCTTAACCAAAAGCGTACTTGTACGTTCATGGTCAGTTATCTCGGTCTTGGCTGGTTATCTTTTCGTGTTTGTCATATACGCTGCTTTTTATTTCTGTACAAGAGAATGCCTGGCTAATAAACATTTTTTTATAACAACTTGATGTCACCAAATAGCATATCTAATCTGCAAAATTTTATGCTTTTTTAACACTAATGCACTTTACTTGTACCTTCATGGGCAATTATCTCGGTTTTGGCTGGTTATCTTCTCGTGTTTGTCATATATGATTTCTGTAGAAGAGAATGCCTGGTTAATAAACATTTTTTATAACAACTTGATGTCATCAAATAGCATATCTAACCTGCAATTTTTTTAACACTAATGCATGACTCTGACAAATGTTTTACAGCTTAGAAACCTCGTCTGGGCTACTTCAAAACATGACATTTATGTGATGCATAACTCCTCAGTTCTGCACTGGTCTCCTTTGAACCGAAGACACACAGAAGTTTTGAATGCTGCAAGGCCTATTGTTCCAGTTCCCGAGGTTCACTTTGTGAAACTCATTTGAGTTTTCTTGAGAGCTTCCTAAGTTTCAGTTTGGTGTAATCATCTATCTAGGATGATATTTTTATATTTTCCTGGTGTACTCATCTTTCTAGGATGATACTTGTGTGTTTTTCTACATGCAGGCACAGAGAAGCCCATGGGCTTTACAGTCTGCTGTAAGACACGTGCAAATTAGTACTATGTGTGTCAAAAACAATCTTCTAGTGGCTGGTGGGTTTCAAGGGGAGATGGTGTGCAAAGTAAGTTAAATTTAGTCCGTCTTTAAGAGAACTCTCTAGAGCTTGAAGCTACCTTATGGTATATTTTTCACTTATAATTATGGGGTACTTCTGAGTGTAGTTTTTGGACCGTCCTGGAGTCTCTTACTGTACCAAGATCACATTCGATGAAAATGCCATCACCAATGCTGTTGAGATTTATGAGAATTCTAGGTAAGATATCTGCAAAAAACTTCAACTTGCAAGTTGTTTGTATTTCGTGGCAAAAACTCATTTTTTGAGATTCTGGTGGTGCAGTGGCGCAATACGCTTGATGACCTCAAACAATGATTCCATTGTTCGAGTATTTGACATCGAGAAGTTTGAAGTGCTTCAGAAGTTCAACTTCCCGTGGCCAGTTAATGTATGTAATTCATTTCCTACTCCTTGTTTGGAGTTTGTTGGTTTTGTGATTTTCAAGATGTGCCAAAATTGATTGTGGTATCATGATGACTGATATTCAATATTTGTTTGTAACTTTTGACAGCACACTTCAGTAAGCCCAGACAACAGGTTTGTTGTGGTGGTCGGTGACAGTGCAGATGGGTTTGTTGCTGATAGTCAAACTGGCAAGGTATATCAAGTTCAATTGCTTAAGCACTTACAGAAATAAGGGATTATGCTTAAGATGTGTTGATTTTAAGCTTGATGAATGTCAAATGACAAAAGAGAGAAATTTGTGTTAAAGAAGAAATAAAGCTTTTCAGGCTCCAGCTGTCATGGTGGGTCTTTGGAATGTTTCTCTATTATAATGAGCAGTGGACAGTCACCAGCCACATCACGCATCATATATGACAATATACACATATTTAGAACACTTAACTACAGTTAACAATGGAAAACAACATTAGCAACATAAAAACTGAAAAATACCAAAATACACATGACACCAGCACGGGGGCCGAAAAGGCCCGACCCTCCCTCTCTCGATACATTTCGTATTTCTTGGAGTATTTATATGTACAAGTGTCATGGGCCTGATAGGCTAGATTTCTCCACCAGGGAGTGAATACAACTCAAACAAAATTGGTTCAAGTCGATGAAGAAGTGTTGGTCGGAGTAGGTCTCAAATCACAAGCTCATTCCCATCTTCACTGGGTGCACACCTGCCTTTCATTGGTCTTTTGGGACCGTGCACCATCAGGCACGCTCGTACTAACACATGCCAAGAGGTACACCGCGGAGGGAACATGGCCTGGTTCTCCCCAATAAGCTTTGCTCCCAAATTCCTTGGTGTGTCTAACCTTCACTGGCTCTCAGAGACTCTGAGGGCGCGGTTAGCACCACCACACAGGGAAAAATACTAACCACACGAGGAAGAACTTCCTGAGCATGGTCAGCATATATATGCTTTGTTCTTGCTCTGCACAAAACTTCAAGAATTCTCTGAATTTAAATTAACAAATTTCAAATTTACACAAATAAGAAAAACATGAGGGTACCTAGTACAACAAGTACAATCTGGTACAGCAGGTACTACTCAGCAAGTACAATCCAGATTCAGCCGGTACAATCCAGATTCAGCATGTGAAATTCAGCCGCGCAGGTACAATCAAATTTCAGCAAGTACAGTCCAGATTCTATACGTGTGGAATTCAGCAGTAGGTATAGGCAAGTACAGTCTAGCAGGTACATGCATGTACAATCCATCAGGTACAGTCTAGCAGATACAGTACAATAGATATAGTCCACGTGGCAGCAAGTACAATCTGATTTTTTTCAGCATACGTGTGGGTTTTCAGCAGGTACAGTCCATGTAGAAGCGGGCAATGGAGAAAATTACAGCAATTTCAGCCCTTGAAGAGGTAGGCGATGGAGAGAATGAGGGAGAATAGCAGGCGATGAGAAGAGAAGTGCAGCCAGCTTCCCCACGTGTGAATAATTACTATAATAATTCATGCACCACCTGTTCACACGCCATACCAACGAG
Source organism: Cibotium barometz (assembly GCF_041138505.1). Classification (NCBI taxonomy): domain Eukaryota; kingdom Viridiplantae; phylum Streptophyta; class Polypodiopsida; order Cyatheales; family Cibotiaceae; genus Cibotium; species Cibotium barometz. The sequence goes on from NC_141075.1 coordinate 51,355,627, forward strand.
TCAACAAACAGCATTCCACGGTACATTGGGGGTGGCCCCATCCAGTGTACTGGCATGGCATAACAGGCAAACAAGTCATGCAAAAACAAATTTATGCATGCAGGCATAAATGCATGTGCACATGTAATGGACGAAATCTCCCTTTTCATGAAACTTATATAAGAAGTTCTTGTCGGGCACAAAATTGGCGCGACAGAAAAATAAAAATATGTCTTGGTCTTTCTATGGAGTGACAGTCCCATAGGTAAGACGCCATCCTGGCCATACACGGGTGACGCCAACAGGCTCCCGTCCATATAGCAGGAAGCAGGTCACACACGGGTGGCACAAAACTGGCTCCCATCTATGTGACGCGTCACTGGTCACACACGGGTGACACTAATCTGGCTCCCGTCCATGTACACCAAAAGACTGGCCCTTTCACATTGGCCCTGGCCTGGCCCCATGTGAACATGGCACAAATCTGGCCGCTTTATGGAGTGATAATCCCATAGAAGTGGCTCCAGAAATGGAGATGGACCAAATGGTGACAGCTTCCGCCTGTGCATACTCCAATAGAACATGTTTCTAGAAGCTCTCATCGAGTATAGTCTGAGAGCAACTTGTACCTGCACTAGAGTGGGACTGTGACCAATGCTCCCACTTGTCACTCACCACAAGTTGCCCCAATGCATTCGTGCAGTCATCCAACTGCTCCAACATCAAGAAGTTATAGGCAAAGTGTGTGTCATGGGAGGCATGGGTGTGTTAAGGGCAACGTATATATGAAAAGACACCTAAATAGGGGACCATGGGTGTGTAAGGGTGGCCAGAGCGTGGTGCCTGGAGCTTGGGGCCAAGGCCCCAATGTGGGGTGTTGTAATTTCCTCGACAGAAGTTGAGCACAATCTCGTTACACTATTTATAGCATTAAACAAGACAACATACATAGGTTGGAGCACTCCCTCTTCATTTGGGGAGCATTTCTCATCTATTGTAAAGGTTCAGATACTTTTGTGTCTGTGGTTTGATTCAGTAAATTCTTGCGAAGTCGGAGGGACATGTTCCCCTCTAAGTGAGGTCTCGTTTCTGTGTTCTTTGATGTTGGTGGACTCACACACTCACACACACCAATGTTTTCTGTGCAGATTAAGGTTAGGTGCAGGAAGAAGAAGCTCACACAGAAATGAGAGAGAGAGAGAGAACGAAAGAAAGAAAGTTGTATTAACGTCTACTAGAGGCCGAACACGACCTATGAGACAAATCAATCTACAACTGTCAATGTCTTCTGCATGTCCAGAAAAAAAAAGGACAAAATGAACATGAAATAAACTATGAAAGTACTGAGCTAGTGGGGGGGTGTGATGGATGGAGCACTACTGCTAGAGGCTCAGTATGCAACCTATATGCGTAGGGTATACAAGAATGCAATGCAGATCTGTCTAGCTCCAACCAGTACCATGATGGGGGTGTAATATGTGATACATAGGCGATGGCAAGGCAAAAATACCTCGGAGCATGATCTCCGGGTGTGAGTGGAAGTGAGCTTAGCCGCTCTTGGATATGGTGCTGATGTCGAGCCCGTGTCTCTTTGATCTCCCTTTGATGTAGTCTGGGAGTCTGGCAGCCTGGTGCTCTCGGTTTCCGTCTGGCTCGGAGGTCCGCAGCACGCTGAAATGTAACCCCCTCTTGTGTCAGGGTAGGCACTGGGATAGATCTCTGGAAGAAATCAGTGAGTTGGAGCTGTCGCCCACCTCTCCCTGTGGTATGAGTCCGTAGCAGTGTCTCTCTGTGGCGCTGTGTGTCTAGCAAGAACTGGCCAAATGTGCGCTGGTTTGTGGACTCCATGATTTGGCGGAGTGAGGGATGTCCACTGAAGTTGGTGGTGTATCTCTCTCTAATGACACTATATGCTCTGCATCTGCATACATAATGTTCCTCACTCTCAACCTCCTCCTGGCATAGTCTGCGTATCCTCTCTGATTTGGGGATCCGTGCTGCCCTACTTGCCTCAATATCAAGCTGGTGTGATGACACTCTGAGCTGGCCAATCGCCACTCGGGCACTGTGAGGCATGTACACATCCATGTATCCAGGTCTCTGTATGAATCCATCCGCTGAGATACGCATAAACTGATCTCTGTAGAATAGCATCTTCAGCGGTAGAGGCTGACTGGGTGTAATCCAAGTCTCTTGAGTGTATCGCTGCCATAAATCTTGTTGAAGGACTCTATTTCTCTCACTGTGAGAGAGCTGGATGTCTGGTGCATGTATATCATATTGGAAAGGTGGCAGGTGATCTATGTCAAGACCATGCTGAGTGAGCCACTGTATCATCTGCGAAAACCATGATCTCCTATCTCCACTCTCTGCGAGCTGCCTGGACGCCTCAAAAGCTCTATGTGAGAGATGATCTGATGGCATGTCTCTGATCCTCTGTATGAAGCAGATCGTCTGGAAGAGGGCCCCTACTAGCATAGGAGGTGCAGCAAACTCCGTCCAGACAATGTCATGTGGGACGGAGGGTTTGCTGCGGATCATCCGTGAGAGCATGAGAATCTGAGGCCTCTCTATCTGAGACTATGTGGAGGTGGCGAGCTCAGGTGCCCGTACTGCTGCAGCATACATCAAAGCAGGGGTGACTAGTGTGTCAAACAACCACCCCTTCGTGCGGGGCTCCTGGAAGTGTGCCTGGTGACACTGTTTCTCTAGCATGGCCAGAGCTGCATATCCTCGTGTGAGTCTATCCCTGGCTGCCTGTGCCATAGTAAATCTTCCTGGCGGAGTCGTAAATGTAATCCCCAGGTACACATATGAGTCTACCACCTCTACCTGTCCTCCTGCTAGTGTGAAGATGGCCTGTCGTCGAACCGGCCCTGAGGTGTGGAAAATCATGGCCTTGGTTTTCCCAAGGTTCACTGTAAGCCCCCTCTGTGTGCAGTAGTCGTCAAGTGCATGGAGATGGTGCTATAGTCCCATCTGCGACTCAGAGACCTGAATAATATCATCTGCATATAGCAGATGATAGTGTGGACTGTGGTACTTGAGATGTCTACCCCGTCCCCACCACCGTGACCAATGAAGTCAGCCACCTCATCGATGTATAGCCCAAATAGTGTAGGAGAGAGTGGGCATCCTTGCTTCACACCTATGGTGCTAGCAATAACATCAGATAGCCCTGGGGCATCGTATGCGCCCGAGGACCTGTTCATATAAAGCATAGATGCCCCAAACCATCTCTGATGGGATCCCCAAGGACTGTAGGCGCTGGAAGAGTTTCTCTCGTGGCACCGTGTCAAATGCTTTGCAGAAATCCACAAAGCAGCAGAATAATCTCTTCTCCCGCGCCCTAGCCTGGTCAATCAGACATCTCAGAGTGAATATATGGTCAATAGTGAAGAAAGCTCGTTGGAATCCAGCTTGCCCTGGTGCTCGCAGTCCCTCCTCCTCTGCATATGAGCTCAACTCTGCCTCGAGCACTGCGCCATAAAGTTTGGCCAATGTATGACCAATCATGATAGTCCTGTAGTTGCTGGGGTCTAGCATGTCTCCCGCTTTGTGGAGAGGCACGATGGTGTGCATAGTCCACTCAGCTGGTAGGCCCTCCACTTATTAAAGAGGTGAGCAACAAAGGGTCCCAATGTGTCAGCTGCATAGAGAAGATGCTCACTCTGTATACCTGTGTGGCCAGTCGATCTCCCATGCTGTAACTAGTGTGTGCATCACCTCGGGGTGCTCGAAATCATAAATGTCGCACTGTCGACTCTGTGTCCGTGCATTGAAGTCCCCCATAAGGAGGACTTCCCCCATGTTGGAGTAGTTTATGATCTCATCTGAAAGGGCTGCATATGGTGACTCTCCCAATGGCCCTGTGTCCTCCTCCCCTCTACTCTCCTCCTTTGCTGTCATGGCATATCTCGAGCCTCTAGGAGAGAAGTAGCATAGAGCAATGTATAACACCCTGTCTGTTGAGAGCTGCAGTCTGATCCACATGTATCTAGCCTCTTGGTCACGTGCTACCACCTGTAGGCGCTCTTGCAGCTCTCGCTTGAAGAGTACCGCTATACCTCCATATCCTCTTGATGTGCTCTGCCATGTAGCCCCCCTGTATGTAAACTCCCACTGATAGCCCTCTACTTTGGGTAGCCCCCTCTTTGGGCTCTGGTGCGTCTCTATAAGTAGTATGATGTCCCGTCCCTCCATGACCTCCTCTATCCTCCCAGTATGTGTCCAAAGTGCTCCATTGCAGTTCCAAACTGCTATGTGTATCTGGGAATTTGGATCCTCCATAGCCAATGTCCCATGGGCCGCTTGGCGCTAATCGGTGGCCTTGCCATCGATGATGACACGACCATCGCGATAGAATGCTCTCGTGCCCTCTTTCCGGGCCTGAAGGACTCTTTGCATGCATGTTTTCCTGTGTTCTATCTACATCCTTGTAAGGTCGTCATCCAAATAGATGGGATCTCCTTGTAATCTTTGTAGAATCACCGTCTTCCTCATGAAGGTGACCCTCTCCGTCTCTCCTGCAAATTGTAGGATGAGGGCTCGCTTGCATGTTGAGTCTTTCCCGGCTCTCCATGCTTTGGTGAAGGCGAGAGGGTCCTCTTCCCTGTAGCCTATCTTCGTGCATGGAAGCTTTCCATCTTTCTCGGGAGTGGAGTCTCGGCTATACCTGTGACTCGAATGTTGAGGCGGCGGGCCTACCTCATCTTCTCCTCCTCAATGGTGGTGTGAATGATTTGGTGGTCTTCCCTTTGAGTCTCCTCCCTCACTTCTTAACGGATGTTCTTCTTCACCACTTCAACCCATCTTGACTGCTTGGCTTCGAGTTTTCCCTCCATGTCCTTTGTGAGCTCCTTGGAGATCTCTTCTTTGATGGCCGTGAGAGTGTTGTCATTGATCTCCCCTTCTTCCTTCTCGGTGTTCTTGACGGCTACCAGTTCCACTTTCAATGCACTCACCTCCTCCTTGAGTGCCGTGTTCTCTTGTTCAAGGTCCGTGACCCGTGCTTTGAGGGCCATGATGTGCCGGTGTAATTTGTTCTCCACCTCATTGAGGTTGGAATCGGATGTCTTCTTGTTCTCCTTGATTAGTGCCTTCATTGCCGTCTCGAGGGCCTCGAGCTTCTCTTGGAGACTCGGAGCCATTCCTCGAGATCTGCAGCGCTTCCCATAGGCAGGGAGGAGAGAAATGAAATGAAATGAAATGTTATATTAACGTCTTCAAAAGGCCATAATGACCTATGAGACCAAAAAGTTACATCATGGTGGATCTGATACAATGTCTGGATAAAAAACCAGAAAATGAAAAATAAAGATGATACTACTGGCACCTAGAGAGAGAGAGAGAGATTTTATTAACGTCTTCCAAAAGACCGAACTCGGCCTATGAGACAAATCGGTGCACGTGTATGGGGTATCCTCTGTCATCCTAACAAAATGAAAAAGTACTGAACTAAAAAGCTGAATCTGGGTGTGCAATAAGTACAATGAGTGGTGGAGGGGATGGAGCTCTACTACTAGGAGAATGCAAAGCTATATGCATGGAGTATACAATCATGACATGCAACCTAGCTAGCTCCATCCTGTACCATACTGGGGGTATAAAATGGTATACATCAATGAAGGGGGTGTCCACAGCTCCTTAAAGAACATGCATGGGTGTGCTCTGAAGTGAGCCAGTCGCTCCGCACCCTCTCTGTGAAACTGAGCTCTGATCTCTGTCATCTCTCTCTGGTATAGGCGTGGTGTCTGAAAGCCAAGTGTCCTCTGTCTCCTGCGGGCTCTGAGTGTCTCTGCTCTCTGGAGAGTAATTCCCTGCCGCGTAGGGGCTGGGAGTGGGATGGATCTTTGAAAAAATGTAGTAATCTGTGTCTGTCGTCCCCCCTCTGGAGCTGTCTGAGCCTGTAATGATGTCTCTCTGTGGCGCTGTATGTCTAGAATGAATCTCCCCAGTATGCGCTGTATGTCTAGAATGAATCTCCCCAGTATGCGCCGGTCTGCTGCCTCAAAGATCTGGCGTAGGGAATGTGGCTCTCTGAATAAAATGGGATCTCTCTCTCTCTCATGGCTGTATATGCTCTGCATCTGCATACATAATGCACCTCACTCTCCACCTCCTCTCTGCACAATCTGCATACCCTCTCCTCTCGGGGGATCCGTGCTGCTCTGCCAGTCTCAATCTCCAATCGGTGTGATGAAACTCTAAGCTGACCAATAGCCACTCAGGAGCCGTGTGGTAAAAAGCCCTCCATGTATCTAGGCCTCTCTATAAATCCATCATCAGTGATACTCATGAAGTGATCTCTGTAGTATAGCATCTTCGGTGGAAGAGGCTGTGTAGGCGATATCCATGTCTCTCGTGTACAGAGCTGCCATAGATCCTGTCTCAATACTCTGTTCCTCTCACTATGAGAGAGACGGATATGTGGTGCATCCCTGTCATACTGGAATGGTGGTAGATGATCCATGTCTAGGTGCTGTGAGAACCAACGTGTGACCTGTGCATACCATGATCCTCTGTCTCCTGCCTCAGCCAGCTGTCTAGATGCCTCAAAAGCTATGTATGACAATCTGTCCTGTGGCATCTCTCTGAATCTGTCTAGCAGGCATATAGTCTGAAATATGGCCTCTACCATCATAGGAGGCGCAGCAAACTCTGCTCGGATAATGTCATGAGGTATTGACGGTTTGCTGCGTATCATGCGTGCCATCATGAGGGCCTGTGGTCTCTCTATCTGTGTCCACCAATGGGTAGCAAGGCCTGGCGCCCATACCGCTGCTCCATACATCAATGCCGGTGTGACTAACGTGTCAAATAGCCACCCCTTCGTCCGGGGCTCTTGAAAATTGCATGGTGGCACTGTCTCTCTAGCATAGCCAATGTTGCATATCCCCGTGTCAATCTAGCTCTGGCTGCTGAACCCATGGTGAAGCGTGTGGCTGCTGCAGAGAAGGTAACCCCTAGGTACACGTATGATGTCACCACCTCCACCTGGCATCCTGCGAGAGTGAATGTCAGCTGACTCCTGCCCTGTCTCGATGTATGAAAGACCATAACCTTGGTTTTCCCAAGGTTCACAGTAAGACCCCTCTGTGTGCAGAAATCATGGAGTGCATGTAGATGCTGCTGTAGACCACCTGGAGACTTAGACACTAATACAATATCATCAGCATAAAGCATAATATGTACTGAGGTACCTGCTAAATCAACTCCATCTCCGCCTCCCCGTGTAATGAAGTCAGCCACCTCATCAATGTATAACCCAAATAGCGTGGGGGAAAGTGGGCATCCTTGCTTCACACCAATGGTGCTAGCAATAGTCTCGGACATACCTCCTGGACATCTGACTCGCCCAAAAACCTGCTCTTATAATGCATAGATGCCCCATGCCATATCTGGTGGTATGCCAAGAGACTGCAGGCGTTGAAAGAGCCTCTCTCGTGGTACTGTGTCAAATGCCTTGCGGAAATCCACAAAGCAGCAATAGAGCTTTCTCTTCCTCACTCTGGCCTGATCAATCATACATCTCAAAGTGAATACATGGTCAGTGGTAGAGAAAGCTCTCCTGAAGCATGCCTGCCCTGATGAGCGTAAACTTGCTCGCTCAGCATATAAGCTAAGCTCTTGCTCCAACAGTGCACCATAGAGTTTAGCCAGCACGTGGCCAACCATAACCGTCCTGTAGTTGCTCGGATCGAGCATATCTCCTGTTTTGTGAATCGGCACAATGGTGTGCATCGTCCACTCCGCAGGCAAGCCCTCTGCTAGTGCCCTGTTAAACAGGTGTGCAAGAAAAGGAGCCAAAGAATCTACTGCATATATGAGATGCTCACCCTGCAGGCCCATATGGTCGGCGGCCCGTTCATGCTGTAGGTGGCGGATAGCTTACTGTACCATCGAGTGGGTAAAGAAGCTAGCTGTGGTAGGTCGAGGCTCCTGTGGGCTGAGGTATAGGTGGCTGTTGTGGGGCGTGGTATAGGCCCTCTGCATATGTGTGCCATGTCTGTGGGTCTGCAATAGGTGTCGGTGTCCGGGGCTCTCTGAAGTGCCGCCATGAGACAGGGCTATCTCTACTCATGAAGAAATGAAAGATCTCTAGCTCCTGTATCTCTGCGAAGGCCCGCCTTTTGCGGCGAGTAAGTCTCCTCATCTCTCTCCTTGACTCCTGCTCTGTGATGGCTCCCAAGGCTCTCTGTATGCGGAGCCGTGAGTATAGGGCTCTGCACTCGTCATCATACCATCTGTTCTGGGGCATAGTCCCAGATCTCGCAGGCTCTCCTGAGTGTACACGATGTGGGAAGCTCTGTAATGCAGCCGTGTGTAGGAGTGATGCCATGCGGGTTGTAATGGTATCCATAGGTGCCAGGGGATCCATGAGTAGGAGCCCATCCTCTACTCTGCCAGTGTATATGTTGCCATGTCATGTGTGAAGGAGATGGTAGTGTGTGGCGTCGGTATGTGGGGGGGCTGGTGATACTGGTGATCCGGCTAGTGAAAATGCCAAGTATGTATGATCTGCCCCAATAGGACGAGGTGGAATGGAGAATGAGGTGACAAGCTGTGATGCCTCCAAAGACCCCATAATGTAGTCTACCACCGTGCCTCCGGTCCGTGTATGACCCCCATGTGGGAAGCATGTCAGCCCTCCTGATCCCGGCCACTGTAGCATCCCGTTATAAATAACGAGACGATGCTTGGCTCCCAACTCTAGTAAGTGGTTCCCATAATGTCCTCTGTCTGGTCCAGTGTCCTTTGATGCCCGACTAGCCCCTATCTCCTCTGGATCCACAGGGTGGAGGATCTCCATGTCATCATAGTCATACACCTCACACTGTCTGCTCTGTGTGTGGGCATTGAAGTCGCCCGTAAGAAATACTTCTCCTAGTGTAGAATAATGCATAATCTCCTCTGATAGACAAGTGTATGGCGAGGCTTCTGTCTCCTCCTCTTGTGGCATGTCCTCTGTAATGACATAGGAGGATCCTGATGGAGAAAAGTAACATAGAGCTATGTATATAACCCTGTCCTGTGAGAGCTGTAAGCTGATCCACATGTATCTGGCCTCTGGATCCTGTGCTACCACTCTCAGTCTGCCCTGGAGCTCCCGTCTGAATAGAACTGCTACTCCCCCCGACCCTCTCGAGGTACCCTGGCGTGTGGTCCTCCTATATGCTGACTCCCACTGGAATCCCTCTACTCGAGGTAGCCCTCTCTCTGGGCTCTGATGTGTCTCTGACAGAAGTATGATGTCTCTCCCCACCATAACATGCTCCAGTCATCGAGGCTGCACCCATAGTGAACCATTACAGTTCCATACTGCCATGTGTATCTCTGTCAGTGGCCTAGTCTGTGTCCCATAGGCCCCAAACCGCTAATCCATGGGCCGGCCATCAATGATGACCTGACCATCTCGATAGAAGGCCTTCTTGCCTTCTCTCCTCGCGTGTAAGACTCGTGGCATGCAAGCTCTCCTATGCTCAAGCTGCATCCTCGTGAGATCATCATCCAAGAAAATAGGAGCTCCCTCTAAACCCCGTAGTATGACCCTCTTCCTCATGAAGGTGACGCTCTCCGTCTCTCCTGCAAATTGTAGGATGAGGGCTCGCTTGCGTGTTGAGTCTTTCCCGGCTCTGCATGCTTTGGTGAAGGGGAGAGGGTGCTCTTCCTTATAGCTGAGCTTCATGCATAGAAGCTGTCCATCTTTCTCGGGAGTGGAGTCGGGTGTCTCGGCTATACCTGTGACTCGAATGTTGAGGCGGCGGGCATGCCTCATCTTCTCCTCCTCAATGGTGGTGTGAATGATTTGGTGTTCTTCCCTTTGAGTCTCCTCCCTCACTTCTTTACGGATGTTCTTCTTCACCACCTCAACCCATCCTGACTGCTAGGCTTCGAGTTTTCCCTCCATGTCCTTTGTGATCTCCTTGGAGATCTCTTCTTTGATGGCTGTGAGAGTGTTGTCATTGATCTCCCCTTCTTCCTTCTCCGTATTCTTGATGGCTACCATTTCCACTTTCAATGCACTCACCTCCTCCTTGAGTGCCGTGTTCTCTTGTTCGAGGTTCGTGACCTGTGCTTCGAGAGCCATGATGTGCCGGTGTAGTTTGTTCTCCACCTCATTGAGGTTGGAATCGGATGTCTTCTTGTTCTCCTTGATTAGTGCCCTCATTGCTGTCTGGAGGGCCTCGAGTTTCTCTTGGAGACTCGGGGCCATTCCTTGCAGTCCTTCCCACAGGCAGGGAGGAGAGAGAGAGAGAGAGTTATGTTGCTGCCTTGGGGGCCTGAGCAAGGGTGGGTGGGAAAACGTTGGGAAAACGGTCCGAGCCACCACGGCGAACAACGAACAGAAGGCGCAGTCAGTGGGAGGCGAAGAGAGAGAGAGAGGGTGGACAGTGAAGCTGGCAGCGCAAGCAGGCCAGCACAGTGCGAGCACAGCAGCGCCAGGCGCAGCACAGTAGGGGGTGCGCAGCGCAAGCAGGGCAGCTCGGGCTGGTGTGTACAAATAGGCGCAGCACAGCGTGGACAGGGCAGCGCTAGGCGCAGCACAGCCAGGGTGCGCAGCGCGAGCAGAGCAGCATGAACACACAGAGAGAGAGAGAGAGAGAGAGAGAGAGAGAGAGAGAGAGAGAGAGAGAAAATCCTGTTAATCTCTGTGCACTGCCTGTAGCCTGGCCACCCTGCAGTCCTGCGCAGCCTTCCACAAGAGAGAGAGAAAGTGCAGTCCTGCGCCTCCCCTCCTACATCCGTGTGCAGCTCACCAGTCGCCAAAAAGAAACACCATACGTGTAGCTGCAACACTGCCCGCCAACCTGTTGCCTATAAAAGCTTATAAAAGGGTTCTGTGCAGTAGCTCTACGTGTCACTTGTGCTCTCTGGCGACCAGCCATACAAGGAAAGAAGAGTCAAACAACAATCCCACTAACACAGCCACAGAACAGTAGGCGACAACACGCCCACAGCCAGAGGCGCGTACAACAGCAGCCCACGTGCGCTTCTTATCCTGCAGACCTACGAGTTGCCTGAGAGAGAAATGAAATGAAATGAAATGTTATATTAACGTCTTCAAAAGGCCAAAGTGACCTATGAGACCAAAGTTACAACCATGTGACATCTGATACACTATCTGGAAAAGAAAAGAAAGGATTGAAGGTAAGTATCTAGCCCTACAATACATGAGTAGGGAGCATCTAGAAGCAGCAACTAGGGAGAGTGGGAAGCTAATGCTACTAGTCAAAATGGGGTACATGAGTACATGGATACATGAATACATGGATACATGAATACATGAATATGGGGGAGTACAAAAGTGACAGTGAGTACAACAGTATATGGTTGGAGTGGTAATCATCCTAGGAGCTCTAGCATGGGTCTTTGCCGGATGGCCTGGATATCTGCCATAGTGAGATGCCTGGTCCGGCGAGCCCGATGCCTCGCAATGATGCTCTGAATCCTCCGGTGTAGGCACCGTCTCTGATGTAAGGATCCGCGAACCCTCGGGCGTCTGGATCTGCCCAACTGGATAGCTCTCTCAACTAGAGTCCCACGGGGTGCCCACTGTTGGGCTGTCGGCTGTGTCCCCTCCTGGGTAGTCCCTCTAAAGAAGTCAGTAATCTGTCTCTGTGTGGACTCCCTGCCAGTCGGGCGTCTGCTCGTCATAATGGACTCTCTGAGCCTGCGGATCTCCAGTAGATAAAAACCCAAGCATCGCTGATCACAATAGTCCATGACTCTAGCCAGTGGTCCAAATCCCTCTCTGAAAAGGCAATGGTAGCGCCCTCGAATCTCATAATATGCTGTGCAGCGACAGATGTAGTGCTCCTCCGTCTTTGGCTCTATCCAACAAATCTGACATATCCTGTCCCCTGGAGGTATGCCTCTAAATGTGCCTGTCTCTATCTCTAACTGATGTGAAGAGGTGCGGATCTGCCCAATGGCGCACCTCAATCCATGAGACAAGTGGGTATCCATGTAGCTCGGTCTAAGTATAAAGCCATCCTCAGTGGTGCGGAGAAGATGGTCTCTATAGAAAGCCATCTTCGTCCCTAACTCCTGTGAGGGCTCTAGCCATGTCCTCCTAGTGTCCAATTGAATGAGGTCCTGTCTGATGACTACTAATCTCAGAATGTGTCAAGGTGAGAGAGGGTGCCTCTGGAGAGTACTGGAAGGGTGGAAGTGTGTCTAAGCTGAACCCGTGGAGCTCAAACCAGGATGCTATCTGCGTATACCAACATGAAGTGTCTCCCTCCATGGCTAGCTGATGAGAGGACTCTAAAGCAAGTCGTGCATACCGATGTCGGGGAAGCTCCCAGGTGGTATGAATGAAGGACATTGATCTGGCAAGAGCCTCGACTACGATCGGTGGTGCTTCCATCTCGGCTCGGATAATCTCATGGGGTACCGAGGCCTTAGCCCGAATCACCCTGGAGATCATGGACACAAGTGGTCTCTCCATCGATCTCCATCCATCGTATGTGCGTCCTGATCGACTGTGACGATCTAGGCTAGGCCCCCAGATCTGTACTCCATATAGCATAGCCGATGTGACCAGCGTGTCAAAAAGCCACAGCTTAGTGCGTGGCTCCTGAAACTGTACCTGTGAGCACATCCTCTCTAGACCTCCTAGTGCTGCATATCCTCTAGTCAATCTGGCCTCTGCTGCCCCCCTCATGGAAAATGTGGGCCCAGTGAACACCACTCCAAGATATGTGTATGAGTCAACATACTCCACTGTCTCCTGCCCATATGTGAAAATAGGCGCTGAGCTGTAGTGTTAAACACCATAACCTTGGTCTTACCAAGGTTAACTGAGAGCCCACTGTCCGGTGCATAAGCATGTAAAGTATCCAAGTGCCTCTGCATACCCTTTGGTGAGTCTGCTATAAGCACAATATCATCAGCATATAAGAGCAGAGGTATCCAAGTGCCTGCCAACTGGGTTCCTCTGTCCCCTCGTGTCCCAATATAATCAGAGATCTCATCAATGTATAGTCCAAATAGAGTCGGAGAGAGCGGGCAGCCCTGTTTCACCCCTATAGTGGAGTGTACTGGTTGGGAGAGACCCTCTGAAGTCCGCACCTGCCCAACTATTGTCTCATAAAGTGCCATAATACCCCAAATGAGCTCACATGGAACCCCCAAGTCTTGCAGCCTGCGCATCAGTCTAGCTCTGGGCACTGTGTCAAAGGCCTTGCGGAAATCCACAAAGCCACAGTAGATCCTCCTCCCATGTGCTCTGCCCTCCTCAATGATAGCCCTGAGGGTAAAGATATGATCCAAAGTAGAGAATCTCCTCCTGAAACCGGCCTGCCCTTGAGCTCGGACCCCTTCTCTCTCTGCCCATCTGCTCAACTCATGCTCAAGAGTAGAGGCATATAGCTTGGCTAGCAATCATAATGGTGCGGTAGTTAGTCGGCAGGCTCGGATCTCCAGACTTGAGTACCGGCACAATCGTGGAAGTACTCCAAGTCCCAGGAAACCCCTCACACATGGCTCTATTAAACATGAGAGCTAGCAAGTCTGCAATCATATCTCTAGCATGTATGAAATGCTCGGCTACAATGCCCTCATGATCCTGTGCCCTCCCTGTATGCAATCTGTTGATGGTCCTCCTCACCATCTCTGCTGTGAAGAAGGTAGAAGTGGGTGGACAAGGCTCTGGAGGGTTCAGTAGTGGTGGCTGCTCTGGTTCTGTGTAGAGGGAGGCTGCATACTCCCCCCATGTATCTAGAGAGGTAATGGCCGGAGGCGGGGGGTGCACTCTAAGCAATCTCCAGGCCTCCCCAGAATCCTGACTCAAAAACAATTGATAGATGTCTCTCTCCAGCCGAGCTAAGAATGCTCTCTTCTTCCGCCGAATGAGGGATCGGATGATGATGCGTGATTGTCTATATGTAGTAACACCTGTGGCCACCTCTCTCTGTAGCCGGGCTCTAAGCTCCCTACAGTCATCATCATACCAACTATTCTGGGGCATGCTCCCAGGACGTGGTCGTACTGTGGGCTGCGTGTGTGGGAAGGCCGTCGCTGCAGCTGTATGTAAAGCCTCTGTCAGGATCTGTGTGAGCTCTGCTAATGGCCTCTGTGGATCCTCTGCACTCAACAAGCTGTAGATCTCTGCGGTGTATACTCCATCCTTCTCTCTACAGAAGGTATATCTCGGGTGATAGGAGGACTGCCCAACCTGGCGGGTACTGTAGTGGAAATCCACCGTAAAGGAGAAAAGTGCATGATCCACCGTAACTCCGATGGGCCTGGGGCCAATCGCAAAATCCTGGATACTCGGGATGAAGGTTGGCGAGGCTAAAACATAATCCACTGTGCTGGCCCCATGTCTGTGTGGAAAGCAAGTAAAGCCACTGGCAAGTGGATACCTCTCTAGGCCATTTAAAATGGCCAGCCCATGTGCAGTCCCCATCTCCAAGAGGTATCTCCCATACTCAGTACACTCCACCTCATCCTGTGATCTCCGGGTCAAACACATCTCCTCCACATCTATCTCTCTCAACATCTCCTCCGAAGTGTCAAAGAAGGAGGTCTGGTACTGAGCCGTTCGAGCATTAAAGTCCCCAAGTAAGATAACATCTCCCTTCCTGGAGAACTCCCATATGTCCTCATCTAGAATCATATATGGAGATTGCCCCTTGGGCGCTGCATAATGAGATGTGCTGGGTGGAAAGTAAGATATAGCAATGTATAGGGGTCTACCCTCATCTGCCCTCACTCTGACCCACATGTACCTCGCGCTCTCATCACGGCGCATAACATGGATGAGTGGCTGAAGCTCCCCTCTAAAAAGAACTGCAACTCCTCCGGATCTGCGACCACCATGCTTTGAACGGGCCTCCTGTCTACAAGTCGTCTCCCATCTGTATGCCGCCACTCTCGGTAATGTGCTGCCTGGGGCCTGATGTGTCTCCGAGTAGAAGATGATGTCCCTATCTCTGAAGCTGTCCTCAAAGGCCCCCACATCCAGTCTCAATGCTCCGTTGCAGTTCCATACTGCAAGTCTTAGACTGGTCCCATAGGTCTCGCACCGTCAGGTGGTGCGTCTCTCTAGTATCACCACTCTGCCTCCTCTGTAAAATGCTAGCTTCCCTTTTTCTCTGGCTGCCCTAATCTCTGGCATGCACTCCCTCATATGTGCTAGCTGTGCCAAGGTGAGGTCATCTCCTAAAAAGATGCCCGTTTTCTTAAGGGCGGAGAGAGAGTTATGTTGTTGCCTTGGGGGCCTGAGGAAGGGTGGGTGGGAAAAAGTGTCCTTGGTTAAGCCACACATGGCACTACCATAAGTGAGCACATGTCTACAAATATTGTTGGTGGACTCACACACACACACACACACCAATGTTTCCTGCTGCTCTGCAGATTAGGGTTAGGTGCAGGAAGAAGAAGCTCACACAGAAATGAGAGAGAGAGAGAGAGAGAGAGAGAGAGAGAGAGAGAGAGAGAGAGAGAGCCAAAACACCAAATGTGTGGTACATAGTCACAGGGAATGGGCATTTTTAGACTCGGGAATGTTGGGGATGGCAGCATCCTCCCGTTTCCATTCCCGTCCCATGTCACTCTATAGTCATAGGGAATGGCAAGGGAGGAAGGGCAGTGAACGATGCGAGCAAGGTAGTGCGAAGTGAACAGGTTCACGCCATTAGGGAGGCGAAGGGACTAGCGGGGGGGGGGGGAGAGAGAGAGAGAGAGAGAGAGAGAGAGAGAGAGAGAGAGAGAGAGAGCCAAAACACCAAATGTGTGGTAGCCAGAAAATGCAAGTCAACCCTTGCATGTGTGTCACATCCATATAATATAGAAGTACAAGAAGTATGACATTGCCAATTCCCTTTACTGGACATGTGGTATGATCTGCATATGATATAGTGCAGCCATTTGAAGCATAAACCAAGTGCTGAAATACATCTTTGCATGAAGTGATGTGGCTCGAAGCACCACTATTAAAATACCATGATACATCCTGTTTGTCAGGTGCAATGCAAGACATATCATTGTCTGAAGCACTTGGTGTGTCACTAGTGCATGTGACCAAAAAAGTGTACTCTTCCTGAATTACATTAGCCGATTGTTGTGCTTTGTCATCAGAAGAGTCCGCTACTGCATTGCTTGCATCTTTCTTTTTCTCTTTTGCAATCCGCTTTCTACACTCATTGATGTAGTGGCCAAGCTTATGGCAGTAGTGACATTTGCCCTTCTTTTTAGGCTTGTTTGCATCCCCTTTGTCAGACTTTCACCACCAGAAGAGGGCTGTCCATGACCAGCCTTACTAGACTGTTGTCCCTCATGCTTAAAGCTCTTTGCTTTACCCTTATCCTTGGCTGTAAATGCCTTGTCTCCACCACGGTTGCTAGAAAGGTTTGCTCTTGTTTGCTCTTCCTGCAAGAGTAAACCCACCAGCTCTTCAAAAGCGATGGGATCACCACCTCCTCTCATAGAGAGGTTGAGAGAGGTGTGAAAGCCCAAGTAGGAAGGTGGTAAAGAATGAAGAGTGTTGGTGACCAGCTGTCTGTCTCTGATAACCTCATTAATTTTGAGCAATTGTTCCTGCAAATCTTTCACTTTGGTGAGATGATCTGACATGGAGTCACCCTCATCCATAGAAAGAAGATCCAATTGCCTCTTCAAGTAGGCAACTCTTGCCTTGTTGCGTACCTGATACATTGCTTTCAATGTGTCCCATGCAAGCTTTGATGTCCTGCAAGACCGAATGTGTGGAATAATAGTCCTTTTCATTGAAAGGGCTATCAAGGACATGGCCTGTGCATCCCTAGAGTCCCATCTCTTTTGCTCTTATGTGGGAGCAGGTTCTACCTCAGGAGCTCTTTGAGCACCTCCCCTTTGAGGCGTTGTTGGTTGTATGGTAAGTGGGCGTGTGTTGTCACAACAAAGGATGTCCCAAAGCTCTTTGGCTACTAGCAAATTACGGATCATGAAACTCCAGAGAGAGTAGTTTGATCCATCCAACTTGTCCTCCTGGGTGAGCACACCAAATACATCTGTAGCATTTTGAGCCATGTCGACAAAATACACCTGCAAGCAAACCAAGCGCCAATGTGCATCGCCAGCAAGCAACCAAATGTCTTCTACAAATTTTTGCTTGCAACCTGAAGCAAGTATAAACCTGCAACAAATTGTCCAATTACACACAATGTGTATACATATGTGACAAATCACCGTTGTAATCTCCAATTACATGCTCCAATCTGAAAAGCCCCAATTTTTATGCACTGCAATTGTGTCAATGTGCAGTCAATTGCACAATTTTCACGAAAGCCCCAAATTTTTGAAACTGGAAGAGGCTTAATTCCGATTTTGAACTTAATTTGAAAAACCTTTGGCAATTCTGCGACAAATACTTTCCATGCAATTCTGCCTCCTGCAATTTCCCATGCAAAGGGGAATTTTGCCAAACCCCCAAAATTCACTGAACCTGCAGTAGAATGTCTGTGAAAATTTCTCTCCCTTTTTTTTTTAAATTTGAATTTAAAATACTTGCAAGCGAGATGCCGTGCTGGAGATGTTCAGGTATAGACGGCGGGTGTCAGACGAGCAGGTACAGGCGAGCGGTGTTACGAGCAGGTACATACGGCGGGTGTCAGACGAGCAGGTATGTACGGCGGGTGTCAAACGAGCAGGTAAAGGCTGGCCAGTGGGAACTGTAGGCTGCAGACCGGCGAGGAATGAGACTTCAGATCTGGGTAGCGGCGGGTGCGTGGGCAGTAACGCCCGCTAATCTAGACGTAATTGTAGGCCGGACGGGCTGTAGCGCGGCGAAGCTCCTTGTGGGCACAGGCGGGGCGGCGCAGCCACTGGGCGAGGCGGCGGTGGAGCTCCCCGCAGTAGCGCCGCTGGGAACAGGAGGCGGCGGACCTTTGAGCAGTAGCACCGCTGGGCTAGGAGGCTGAAGTGGGCCGAGGTAGTTCTCTTTACAGAAAGACCGCCGGCGCGGGAGGCTGGACTGGGCGGAAGTGGCTAGAGGGTGACGGACGGAGTCTGGTCGCGGGAACCTGGTTGACGGACGAAACTTGGTCGACGGACGAACTGCAGCGACGGAAAACTGTAGGCGATGGAAGAAATACAGCGGCGGCAGCCCAGCTCTGATACCAATTGTTGGTGGACTCACACACTCACACACACCAATGTTTCCTGTAGATTAAGGTTAGGTGCAGGAAGAAGCAGCTCACACAGAAACGAGAGAGAGAGAGAGAGAGAGAGAGAGAGAGAGAGAGAGAGAGAGAGAGAGAGAGAGAGAGAGAGAGAGAGAGAGAGATTTTATTAACGTCTTCCAAAAGACCGAACTCGGCCTATGAGACAAATCGGAGTACCTGTATGGGGTATCCTCCGTCATCCCAACAAAATGAAAAAGTACTGAACAAAAAAAAGCTGAATCTGGGTGTGCAGGAGAGAGAGAGAGAGAGAGAGAGAGAGAGAGAGAGAGAGAGAGAGAGAGAGAGAGAGAGAGAGCCAAAACATCAAATGTGTGGTAGCCACAAAATGCAAGTCAACCCTTGCATGTGTGTCACATCCATATAATTTAGAAGTACAAAAGTTATATGGATTAGAGTGTCCTTTCACACTTGATATCCAAGGGGAAAAACCACATGGGAAAAAGTGCCCTTGGTTAAGCCCTGTTCACACATAGCACTACCATAAGTGAGCATATGCCTACATTTGAATCCTACTTTCTTTCATTATCTGTGACCGTTGATCAAGTAGTTCACATGTCCCTACGTTACATCATCCTTGGGTCTAATAGCTTGGCTTTTGGCCCAAGACAATTACAAGGATGGTGACCAGGTTTTCATATGCAGATGCATCTCATACTTGCTTGGCTGGTTAGATGATTTGCTAGATGTGTGCTTTGTCTTTTATGTCTTGCATGAGATACCGTGGAACCCTAATTGCTCTACAAGCTCCCGAAGCATCTTGAAGCTATTTTGGGCAATTTCATGGCATGAAGTGTTCTTCAGGAGGTGCCTGGTACCTGGTAAATTACTCTTTTTCTGAAATTTCAGTTTCTCACACGTAAAATTATTCTATTTGAAGACCACGGATAGCTCCATGGGTGCATCTAGGGTTATGGGCATAGCTAGAAGGGTTTAGAGCGTATCTCACAAGTGTTTGGTTTGGCCAAAAGCCTTGGTGAGCGTCTAACCCTCTAGAGCCATGTTGTCCTTAATCCTAGTGTGAAGGTAGACTCTCCTCTTGCCTTGGGCTTGGGCATTCATGAATTTTGGAGTTTGGTGCATGGCACCCACTATCTTGTACTTTGTATCCACTTTTTTGGAATATAGTTATTCCTAAAAGGGGAAGGGGTACCCACTCTTTTGGCATCACCAACTTCTCTCCTGTTGTACAGCCCTCATCATCAATACTATTCTGATGTTGTTGCCCGTACCGCATGTGGCTCACGTCATCTCTATACCAACATAGTTATGTGCTGTTGCGCACACGTGCCCCAATCATACCTGCTTTTGCTGCTCATTGAGGCCATGCACAAAAGTCTCCTTGTATGGCATGCTCTCGGCAATACTCCGTTGCTCTAGGGTGCTCGGTCGGTTGCGCTATAGCGAGTTCCAAAACTATATGCTTTTGCTCAATTTGTTGTTGCTGGCGAATGAGAGAGAGACAGTGATAGAGAACCCTGGTACCATCTCTGGAAGAGATTCCCCTTGTCATTAGTTGGCCTCAACTTTCACTTGCGAAGAACACTCTAGTTGCCAACCACATGCACATGTTCCGGTTTGCTGCTGCTCGGTCTTGGTGCTCGTGGGCTTTGCTTAGACGCCAGTGGAGGGTAGTATGGATTTGGTGTCACGCTGGAGCTTGGTCAATGGGAGGCTGTTCCTGTTAGGCAAATCTGGAGTCTACATCAACATCGAGCTCTTGTTTGGTGTTTTTATTTCAATTGTATTGGAAATCTGGCACACGGTGCTCGTGAAGCTTGCACTAGAAGTTACTCCTTAATAATACATCATTAAAGTGGGTTGGACGAGGGCCGCGCGTGTGGAGGGAGGGGGCATTTTGGCCTCTGTGCAGGCGCCATTTCATTTACAGTGTTCTATATTTGCGACTGTGTTGAGCCATATGCTAGGTTTGAGGCTTTAGTGCTCTAGAATGGAAAGAGTAAGCTCCAAATGACAAGTGGCTACTTTAATTGACAAGTGTAAGGTGAAATGACAAGTGTAGGGACACTTGTTGAATTCTAGATGCAACATGTCCCATTCTAGGTCTTAATTTAAGAGGTGATTCTTCCATAACCTTCTATGCCAAAAATATCCCAATTCGTAAAGAATTTGACAAAGGTGTTTTAGTAAGTCTTGATCCTTGCGAAAATTCAGAGGTTTTGACGTGAATGGAATTTCCATTAGAGTCTGCCAAAATAGTAACTCTCCTAGATTCTAGGAGTTGCATGCTTTGGGTCCAAGAAGGCTTTGTTGTAAAGATTCACCTGTTCATAAATGCTTTGAGCATTTGATTTCGCCTTGGAAACCACCCATCACTCATCTAGGCGTTCTAGTCAATTTGACCGCTTGAGTGCTAAATCTAGTCATCTGGGCATTTGGTCTATGACAACTTTGGGCGGTTTGGCTAATGGCCACATGTAAATAGAAATGAGCATTCTAGCTTAATTAGCTACTTAAAAGATATACAAATTATAATTCATGCTCCATGAGCTATCTGGTAATTACAAACTCACATATGGAACAATTTTGAGCAAAATAATGATCAATTTGAAGAACAAAGTAGGAGGCTGGTTACATCGCTCCCCCTTAGAATATGTATTGGCCTTAAGACAATGAATGAAGTGCTTTTGGCCCGATAGCTTCTTCATAAGGTGTGAGTATTTTAGGATAATCCTTGAAGTACTCCACTGGCATCCATTTAGCGTCCATGTGAGAATAGCTTTGGAACTTCAGGAGGAATTTTCTGGTGATGTTCCTTCCTTTCTTCCTAACCATGGGAAGATAATCTATTCTCGTTGTAATACCTCTTCTTGTTCATCCACTTCTGGTGGTTCCACCATAATAGGCTTAGCTAGAGGGGTCCCGCATAAGGTTATGAAAGGTTAACATGGAAGGCATTATGAAGCCTCCAACGATCTACATGTAATAAACATTACTAATCTTTTTGTTGACTTGAAAAGGTCCATATTTTCTAGTGGCTAATTTAGGAATTTGGTGCTCTTTTTCTTCGAATTTCCCGAGTCTGGTTTTATTAAACTTTAACTAAACCTTCTCTCTTTCGTGAAAAGTAAGAGGTCTTCTATGCTTATCAGTTGCTTTTTTTTTTTGTTTGGCTTGAGACCTTTGTATTGCTCTGTTGACCTGAGCAAAAGTTGTATCCATATCTCGCACCAATTCATCGGCGTGGAAAATTTCTTCTTTGGTTCCAAGTACAGGTAACAAGAGTGGCTTGCCATAATAGGCTCCCCTAGAGGTGGTCCTCTATAGGGTTTTTAAAGTTCAACATGGAAGGCATTATGAATCCTCCAATGGTCTACATGTAACAAACATCACTAATTTTTTGCTGACTTGAAAAGGTCCATATTTTCTAGTGGCTAATTTAGGAATTTGGTGCTCTTTTTCTTCAAATTTCTGGAGTCTGGTTTTATCAAATTTTAACTAAACCTTATCTCCTTCCTAAAAAGTAAGAGCTGTATCCATATCTCGCATGAATTCATCGGCGTGGAAAATTTCTTCTTTGGTTCTAAGTGCAGGTAACAACAGTGGCTTGCCATAACTGATCTCAAATGGAGCTTTACTTGCAGAAGTATGTATTGTGTTATTGTAAGCATATTCTACCAATGGTAGATACTTCTTCCAATGTACTTTGGCTTCATAGTGATAACACTTCAACATATCCAACATGGTGAGATTTGCTATCTCACTGTGTCGATCTATCTTGGGATGATAAGAAGAAGGAAAAGTTAGCTTCGTCATATTATCAAAGAGAGCCCTCCAGAAAAGACTGGTAGTTCTTCGATCTCTGTCTCCACAATGGATCGTGGCAATCCATGATGCTTAAAGATTTGCTAGATGAACAACTTAGCCATATGCCTTGCATTGATAGTTTTCTTCATTGGAATAAAATGGGCCTGCTTGCTGAACTTGTCAATGATGGTCCATATCCCATCATTTCCATTAGTTGACTTTGGCAAATCGAAAATGAAATCCATAGCAATACTTTCCGAAGGCTGGTTGGGAATTGGTAGTGACTGTAGAAATCCAACTGGTTTGTGTCGATCAAACTTGACCCTTTGGTAGATCAAGCATTCTCTAATATACTGCTCAAGATGTCTTCTTATACTTGGCCAAAAGAAATACATCTCCAAGGCCTGAGTTGTGGCTAAAATACCACGATGAGCCATATAAGGAGGAGCATGACATTCCTCGATCACTTTAGACGTAAAATCCTTTGTCACACAACCTATCCTGCATTAACAGAAATCCATTTCTGGTGGAATAAGAAGTCACCATTTCACCATGCTGCAATTTGTCCCACACAAGCTGAATTTTTTTATCAAAAGCATACATATCCCTCGTAACAGTGAAATTTGTATGATAGATTATGGAGACAACATGTATCTAGGGTCTTCTTGACAAGTCATCAACTGCCTTATTTTCTTTCCTAGATGTGTGCATAATTTGAAAGTGAAATTGTGCCAAATAGTTGGTGTCACGTGCATGCCCGTGCCATGGCTAATCTTTGGCATGAACTGTCTTAATCCTTGATTAGTGCAACAGATAGCAGTAGAATCAGAGTCATCATCAACATCTTTAGCATCAGCATCAACATCAACATTAGCATCATAAGCATCTTCATCAGCATCATATCATGATTAGCATCACCGTGGGATTGCATAGAGGCCTGTCGGCTGGCAGCAAAACTCTGTTGGCTGTCAGAAGGGTCTTGTGCATGCAGGCGGCCGAGGCTACAGTAGGCGGCAGCAGGGCTATATAGTTGGCCGACTGTTGTTCCACACATATATATAAGAATAAGCGTAACTCATAATTCAGCATTCATTCACTCAGTAGTTCATCATTCATTCATTCATAGCATCCGTAGAAGATATGTAGAAGGGCCAGGGTCACTCCTATGGGGCTGACCATAGCCCTAAGTCATGTACAAGCATCATGTAATCTTTTTGTACCATATTAATACAGAAAAACCTTGACACCAAATACTCTCTTCTTCTCTCTCCTTTGTCTTAATTATGCTTTATTCAGCATCATCAACGTTCTTAAGCAGGCTTAGGGCTGTGGATCAACACAGCAAGGCTTCCGTGCATGCAATAATTGGCCCATCTAAGATTCTTTTCAGAGATCTTAGGCTGAGATAGAAAATATTATGAGACTTTGATGGTTTGCTTTGATGATAAACTCACCACCTTCCAAATCTTCAAAGCATGGATGATGGCCATTAACTCCTTTTCATAGAAGCATCACATTCTACAATAACAGCTTTGACAAATCTGGAACAATTAATATCGGTGCTTTACTAGCATAAAACTTCAAAGCCATCTTGCTCCATCTTGGCCCACCTAAACCCCACTGCTTTGTTTGTTAGATCATGCAATGGTCCGGCCACCACTGCAAACACTTGATGAACCTTTTGTAGTAAGAGCATAGTCCCAAAAAGCTTCTAACTTCATGCACAGTGGCCAACTCTGGCCATTCCATAATAGTCTTGACCGTGTTTGGATCCATCCGAATCTCATCTTTGGACACTATTTGGCCCAAATAGTGAATTTCTGATAGGAAGAACCCACTCTTCTTGCCATTTGTAAAAAGCTTGTGCTTTCTCAATTCTTGGAAAACAATATCCAAATGCTTTATATGCTCTTCTTCATCATTAGAATGTACTAATATATCATCAAAGAAAGTACCTGTGAATTTTCGATGGGCTCTGAAGATTCTATCCATCATCCTATTAAATGTGGCAGGGACATTGGTGAGACCAAAGGGTAACACAAGAAATTTGTATAGCCCAAAGGTAGTCTTGAACGTTGTTTTGTGTACATCCACTGGAGCAATTCTTTTTTGATGATAGTCACTCTTTAAGTCTATCCTGTTGAACACTTTTAATCCATCCAACCTGTCTAGAATATCATCAATCCTAGGTATGGGGAACGTGTTCTTAATAGTAATCTTGTTTAGGGCTCTATAATCCACGTACATGCGCCGAGACCCTTCCTTCTTTTGGACTAACAATATTGGAGAGCAAAAGGGTGAAGAACTAGGCCTAATCAAACCCTTTTTCAATAACTCATTTACCTGCTTCACAATCTCCTCTTGCTGGGCTAGGCTCACATGGTAAGGTGGCCAGTTTGGAGGTGAACTCCTAGGAATGAGGTCGATTTGATGATCTTGTGGCCTCTCTGGTGGTAGTTCTTCTGGTAAAGAATCTGGAAAACAATCTTCATACCTCTTTAAGAAATCAATCCTCTCTGTATCCAAGTTAGAGAGAGACTCTTTAGGCTCAGACTCTTTATTTTAGATTCTTTTACAAAAGGCAAGTACGAGGAAACAAACGATTTCATTGCTTTGGAAACTTGTACATGGGATGTCATGGGAATAGAGTTTCCTTCAAGTCCCAGATCAAAAGATACATTCTTGCCTTGGAAAGGGAGCCTAAACTTGCTTTGGTCCCAATCAATGGCTAGATCAACTCTCCTATGCCAAGGCATACCGAGTACAACATCGCAATGGCTTAGGTTTCCCATAACCAAATTCTCATGATCTACCTACTCCCCTATCTCAATCCTTAGTTTCCGAAGAATTGGGGTGATTTGAGATGCATCCCTTCAAAGGCAACACCTGAGGTTTCCGGATTGCCAAACCTCTCCTTAGGTAGTTTGAGAGCTTTAATGATCCGAAGGTGGATATAATGGTGAGTAGCACCAGTATCAAAGTGGATAAGAACAGGCTGATTGGCAACCTTGTAGCAAGCCATAAACAACTTCCTCTTCTGTGAAGGAGTATCATCCAGTTGCAAGAGTTCTTCAGGGACAGCATTCACTTGAGGTGGTTTGCTGGGGCATTGTCCAGCTATTTGTCTATTGTCTCCACACTTGAAGCATTTTCCTTCCTTGGTATATTCTGCCAGCTGTTGATACGTCAGGATGGTAGAGGTGGTTTACCACCATTCTTTGGCTTCTGCTCTTATTGTTCTGACTTCTTTTGGTCAAACACCTTGGCCTTCTTCTTTTTGGACTCTTCTTTGTAAGAGTTTCCAATCGTCCAAGGCATATGCAATCCTTCTGCTTCTATGGCTGGCTTCCAAGGTGTCTGCCGTCCGGTTTTGTCATCTTAACCGCCTGTCGAAGCGTTGGATGTAAGCCATGGATAAACTTCCTCATCTCCATATTTGAGGGAATTTCATTGAGAAATGTGAATTTGAGAGGTTGCAGGAAACTTATTGATGTAAGTTTCAACATTCTCCCCTTGGTTCTGCCTCAATTCATCCCATTCCTGCTGCACATCAGCTTCAACGGATGAAGGTAAAAACTTCTTATTGAACATCTCCTTGAAGTCCTTCCATGTCTTCGGTTCTTTCTCTTCATGGACAATCTTGAGCCACCAATTCAAGGCAACATCCTTCAAGTGCTTTCTCACCATCCTGATCTTGGACTTTTCTGAATAATCTTCACCACCAAAAGTAGCATCAAATTGCCTAATGAAAGAAATAACCTTTTGAGAATCTTTCTTACCATAAAAAGTATCAAAGTTGACGCTCTTTTCTTTGGGCTTGAACTCGCGCTTCGCAAGTTGCTTCGTGAACTGCTACTCCTTTCGCCATAACAGCCTTAGGCAAATCAACCACCATGGACATTTGTGGTTCTTTGGCTTTCTCCTTGTCCCTATGAGGATTTTTAGGACAAGATGAGGCGGCTTTGGTATGTTGGGACAGCTTGACTACCTTCTTTGATGATGGTGGGTGAAGTAAATTTCGCGGTCTTTGACTTTTCTAAAGTAGAGACTCCTTTCATGCTGAGGTAGGCTTTTGCTGTTGCAACACCATCAATCACAGCTTTCTCAGTAAAAAAGTCTTCAAAGACTTGAGCTTCAGCTCTAGCTTTAGCTCCTCTGTAAAGAAGTCTTCAATGCTTGAATCTCTGGATCTGCTTCGAGCTGTTTGTACCTTTGAATCTTCTCCTCCTGACATGCTGAATGTAATCTGTGGGCACTTTGTCCTCTCTTTACATAGCAATGGTCTTCTTTCCGAGGATGATCATGCATTTGCTCCATTCTTGGAACTATTCTTGAGAGCCTCTGGTATTGCCCCTTTGAGCATACAACTCCCAGAGCTGCTTTCCTCTGGTTTTGCATGCTGCAGACCATCCCCATGAGTGCCACCCTGGCTGCGTTTCCTACTTGGAGCTGGGAGTCGGTCGCTCGGCGTGGTGGTATGGGATGCTAGGTTGGGGTCATTTGGGGTGCAGGCTCACTGCAATCAGACCTCAGGCTCGCGGGTGGTTCGAGGCACTGAACCTATGGCTGGGTGGTGAGTTGCTAGCCACAATCTATTGTGGTTATGCAATGCATATGTCGGGTCTACGAAACCTCATGTAGGGTTTCTCACTTATGTGGACCTTACGGTATCGCTGCAGCCCCTCTGCTAAATGACTATCTTTTCAGTGTATAAGAGGATAGGCACGACTGTCTGAGCTAGCCAAGAAACTGTGCCTCCCAAGCTGTCGATGGAGCTAGACATCTCCTCAATGTGTAGTTGAAATAGTGTAGGGGGATAGTGGGCAGCTGTGTTTGACCCCAATGGTGCCATGGATTTCCCTGGACAGGCCTCCTGGTGCCCAAATGCAATCAGTAACTGACTCATATAAAGCCATCACACCCCACATCTATTCTAGTTGGAAGTGGAGCTCTTGCAAGCGGCCCAACAATCCGTGACCTTGGGGCTGAGTCAGAAAGGCTTGCTGAAGTCCGCAAAACAGCAATAGACTGTCTATGTGACTTGCTTTCTCGATGATGATGCTCTGATGTTGAAGATATGGTCCAGTGTCAAGTGGTTGAGAGAGAGAGAGAAAGAGAGAGAGAGAGAGAGAGAGAGAGAGATTAAATCGTTCCTATTGATGCTGCAGGTTTTAACAACATTGACAGGACATCTAGACTTCTCTTTTGCGTCAGCTTGGCACCCAAATGGTCATATATTTGCCACTGGCAATCAGGATACTTCTTGTAGGTTATGGGATGTTAGAAACCTGAGTTCCTCTCTTGCAGTTCTAAAGGGACAGATTGGAGCAATACGCTCTCTTCGTTTTACATCAGATGGACGATTTCTTGCAATGGCGGAACCAGCAGACTTCGTGCATGTTTTTGATGTCTATCAAGATTTCAAGAAGTCCCAGGAAATTGACATCTTTGGTGAGATTGCAGGCATATCGTTCAGCCCAGATACAGAGGCACTATTCATTGGTGTTGCTGATAGAACCTATGGTAGCCTGCTTGAGTATAATCGGTGCCATGTGAATACTTATATGGATTCGCTTTGCTAGACGTAATTGCCTGGAAGCTGCAGTTTTATGGATCCTCTTTGCACCTAGAAGCAAAAAGCAAAGTAAAGAAAAACTACTATTTCTAGGGTTTCCTTCAAAAGATGGAAATAATGTGGTTGACTCAATGACTTGATGAGAGATGTAAGACGTAGATTCTGAGTGTCTCTCCATGTAAATGACTTTCCTTAGGAGATTTAGTCACGACAGAGTCTTGCGAAGTGCTTGTGATCACTTGTTGCTATTTGCATGTTGGTTCTACTTACCACATAATACCCTTTTCACTCAAAACTCACAAGCATGTCCCATAGAGTTTGTAGAGACATGTTACTTTATTTCGGTTTGGATGCAATGCTCAATGCAGTGTTTATTGGCTGGCATGACTGATTTTGCCAGGCCTCTTTCTTTGGATGTGGCTGTTTTTATCTGTATACTGATAGTGTTTAAGCGCTTTGGTGGGATTTTCTTATTTAGGACTCTTAGAGATGCCTTTATCACGAGGGAAGGTTAATATAGTTACATTTGGAGGGAAAAATGGTCCATTTTACCAGCCTCTGCTTTTCCATACAAGAAAAGAGATTTTGCTTCACAGTTTCAATGTTATCTAAAGTTAAAATTTGTAAATGAGATGGCTTCCTTGTATTGAAGCTTTGTTGGATGTAGACTTGTTTAATTGATCTCTTTTTTGGGATTGATGGTCATTGATCATATGATCGTACTAGGGCCAAACCCATCAACCAGAGCCGTACTGGTAGTCCACCATGTTCTTCATCATTTGGCTCTTCAATAGACTTTTATGAGTTTCAACTTGCTACCATAGAGGTGGTCCAATTTGTATTCCTCCTACCTGTGTAGCCTTGACATGTCAAATGTAGTGAGGTTAAGGTTGGTTGTAGTTTAAAAGCCTAGGCCTCTTAACATGTGTACGTGAGAGAATTATTAATTTGCAATGGGCCAAAATGGTCGAGAGTGAAAATGTAGTGTGTACAATTTACTCCCCAAATGCTAGTGCAAGGAAGAAATGATAAATTAAATGGCTTATAAATTACCAAGTGCCAAAAAAGGCTTTTGATCCACTAGTTGGTTTTGGACTGGTGCTCCTTTAGAGCTTGCACGGTGTCAAAGTATGTCACACAACCAGGGAAGAATCTGAGCTTTTGAGAGCTTAAACGATGAACCTTGTGATCACTTATGGGTTAGACGTGGCTCCGTGTAACTTGGTCTATTGGATACCTCAAGTATTCTGGAGAAGTTTTGTGATACCTGAAGTGCATTGAGAACTTTTGTGTGGCTTTCAAAGCCTTAATCCAAGCTTTGACTGAACAATCTTGTGTGCTAGTGCCATTTAGCTTCTTGAGTCTACATTTATGCCATGTGCAATTGTGCTTTTTCAAAAGAAGTTTTCTACTTGATAATTCTATGTCAAGGACTGCACCCCTTGACCAAATCATGATGTGGTGAACAATGGAGTGAAGCATGTTCTTTTGTATTCACCTCATATGTATTGCATACCACCACCACCTCTTGGCATGAGGACTTGGTAGATTTTGATTATACTCTACCAACGTTGAATCACATGATTGACGAAGAGCACATAGATCACATAGATAACGGCTTTAAAGACCTCCATAGATGGAGGCTACTTTTGATAATGAAAAGATGACATTGATAATTGTATACGCTTAGCATTGACGGACGCTACTTTTGATAATGGAAAAAATGACATTGATAATCGTATACGCTTAGCATTGACTACAATAGCATGAATATGATTTCGAGGATAACTTGCTGTCCATGCAGCTCTTTCAGTCCTCCATCCGGATCGTACTACTTATCAGCGCGATTGGCACTCTCTGCTCAGCGCGATTGGCACTCTCTGCTCCGCACTCGGCTGCGGTTCCGCTGGCAGAAATACCTTAATGATAGAGCAGTTCACGAATGGTGGCTACCAATTATACCTTTGATTCTGGTTTAGGATCAGCACAGTCTCTGTTCATCCCTTCTTTGTTGCCGAGCAACTTGAGCGTTAACATTATCTGCAGCTCTTATAATGGTGCTGCAGGCTGGGGGGTTGGATTAATCAGGGGTGTCGGTACCCTGACTTGTTGCTGCTGTTGTCCGGAGTTGGAACCTCACCCATCATCCGGCTTCATTGAAGAATCATCTCCTTAAAAGTTTCAGTCACCGGCTGGACTTCCATAATCTGCTTTCAGAGGCTTTTTAGCGTATGTTCAAACCAATAAAGACGTCTTCCTGGGCTTGCATGATGCAGCACCTCAAACTGGTTTACCTCTGCAGCAGCGGAGATAAGATAGCCCTCCAAATTCCTCATTCTGGATTTGAGAGCACCAATCGTCGCCAACAATCGAGAAGAAGTAGCAACTTGTAGCTTGGCAGCTTGAGGATGTTGCTGAAGCAAGGTATTGCTTTACCACCACCAGGTAGCAACTATAGCTTGGCAGCTTGAGGATGTTGCTGAAGCAAGGTATTGCTTTTCTATATCTTCAAACATGGGACTAAAAGAGAATTCATTACCATCCATAGAAGGATATGAGGATGTCCTATCGGTAAGTTCACTAGATGATGATGAGCCCTCCCCATTCATTCTCATGGCATCATCGTTCACAACATTTACATTCGAATGATTAGTACAAATGTATCACAATAATCTGTCCACAGTCGATATATCAAAGAATCCACTTTTATCTCTTTTGACTGTTACATTTGGACCATTGTAAACCATTTGGAACCATTCAAAGTCAAGAGTGAGTATGTCAAATTACTTAAAATTTACATTTATAATATAGTATATGATTTTACAATAATCAAGATTGGAGGTAAGAAGATTTGTATCATTGGCACTCATTGGACTCTCTTAGACAAAGTTAGACAGTACTAAAGAATCAAAGGTCATTATTCTCTTATCTATACGCTCCACGCGAAAGTGATGACCGTGAGACCATAATGCTCCAAATTTATGATACTACAATAAACATTGAAGCAAAAAACATCAATAATACGAGAAATATAAAAACATATGGTTTTGTATGCGCTTTAACTTACTTATATGCCAGTCACATCCTCTTGCAAGCTCCATCTCTTGCTTATCACAAATCCTTTCACCGTTATCACTTCCTTGCATAAGAGTATCTAAGTGACTGTCATGAACCTATAGCATACATGTAAATGGGCCCATGGGTAAAACACTATAAATAGGACCTTGGACACATGGATAGAACCTTTTGTCATTTTACTAATCTTGGACATTCCATTGTACCTTTGGCTCCTACTATGGAGATGGCCATCTATGGTCAAGGCTCATGGCTAGCTTTCAAGCCATCCTCTTGGTGAGAGGTTAACACACTTAGGCCATTGTATATCTTTCTCTTTGCTACATACAAATATGGATTCTCTCTCTTGTTCATCTTTGGTTATGATGCTTTGGAAATACTAATTTCATGTGTAATGGATGCTAGAAATCATCTTTTACGTGTTTGATTTCATCTTTAACTCTAGATCCATTCCATTTGGTATGAGAGCCTTGATTTTGATCCATTTTCAAGGTTTTTGGTGCATGAGATTGGTATTTCTTGATTTTCTTGAAAATTTTCTTGAATTTCTTGGTCCTTCCTTGGTTAATGCTCCCTAATCATGCTCTAAATCTATTTTATCTTGAGAGATTAGGAGAGATTTGGGTGCTAGAGATCCCATTTTGATCAATTTTGGCCAAAAATTGAGCTCTGGGATCAAAATTTGGGATACCTGCACCAAAAATTTGAACTGAAGGACCAAAATTGGAAAAAAATTAACTAATCTTGATTAACTTTTTCTTAATCCTCACGTTTTCACTAATTTCCCTATTTATTGGAGCTTCCATGGCCATTAGTCTCCATACATACCCCGTTTGAACTTAAATCCTTAGGGTTTTTGTTATGCAACTCATGAGGAAGAGGTAGAGTATCAATTTTGGGGAGATTTTCTGAAATTTTCTCGTCCCTCTTCTTTCCCTCACTCAAACCCTAGAACCAGAGAATTTCGTGGTCATGT
Organism: Cibotium barometz; assembly: GCF_041138505.1. Lineage (NCBI taxonomy): Eukaryota > Viridiplantae > Streptophyta > Polypodiopsida > Cyatheales > Cibotiaceae > Cibotium > Cibotium barometz. The sequence continues at coordinate 51,387,170 of NC_141075.1, forward strand.
ACCCTCCATAACACCATTTGCTCAACATTAGAAGCTTCAATGCCATGTATTTGAGCCATCCTTGAGCTGTGCACTCTCGTCTCCCAACCCGAGAGCTAGTTTTTAGTCTCATTTTTTGAGTTTTTTGATATTTTCTGGACTTGATGGGGAGTTTTTTTAAAGAAAAACTTACGTAAGGGGTTTTAATGAGTTTCATGCACACAAGTGACGTTCCCTTTCTATGGGAAGTGAATCCCCCAGGCCTAGGATAAAGAGACTCTCTATCTTTCATCAACTCCCTTATTTGAGCAATTTGCTAAGTAATCATCTCTTAGATGCCATGTATATAGTCAAAAATGTGGGAAGCGCTCTTTGGGAGGACGGACAGTAAGGACACACAAGATAATTTAGAACAAGTTGAGAAGATGGAAGGTCTATGGCCACAATCTATAGATGACAAAGTAATCTTATCGTGTACACTTGCATTTTATCCAAGAGAGAGGAGACAAGAGTGAAGAAGTTGATTGCATCCTTTCACACATATGAGATCATATGCATTGCCTTAAGGGTGTCTTCACACAAAAATAAGTTGAGTGTTGGAAGTCTCATGATTGGCACAAGTTCTTACAAGTATAGACAGTTTTCAAACTCTTTTATTTGAGACTTTCTTAATCATCAACTGGTGAAATTGTCTTAACTCACTAATGTATGTTTGTGGTGGATAGTGTTACTTTTTTCTATTGCAATTAAAGATTATGTAACTGAAGACATTAAGATTGCCATTTATAAGATTAGTGGATTAGTAAGATGGAGAAGATCAACTTACAACCTATTAAGCAAGCAAGAATAAACTCAATCGAAGTAGTGTGCTAAATTGAGAAGCATTTTTCAACATCTATTCTCACTATCCAAATACACTTGTTAGTATACATAGTAGATAAGGTTGCAATAAATAGCAAGTACAGTTCATAGTCGATGGATATTCTTTTTCAAAAGATTTATAAAGACCCTAAAGGTCTTTGTACAACAAAGGGCAAGGCCTTAAGAAGGGAGCATGACAGAAGTTTGACTAGTTCAAGAGTCCCTGGTATATATCTCAAAGTTTCTTAGTCAAATAGATTGGCATCATCAACCTCAACTTTGGCACAACAAAGATAATGGCCATATAGTTGGAGAGATACCACAAGGAAACGAGATTACCCGTAAGATAGATGAATCAATAAATTTTGTTTCTTGAATTCTCTAGAAATACAAAAGTGGATTGATAGGTATAAAGAGGTATACGTGGAAGGAACAAATGCCGTAAGACTTTTCAGAGGAAAAGACATATATCTTCCATACCCGCCCAAGCATGTACGTCTCCCTATATAGATATGTCACTGGAATGGATCTAGAGTTACAGATGAAATCAAACACGTGAAAGATGATTTCTAGCATCCATTATACATGAAATTAGTATTTCCAAAGCATCATAGCCAAAGATGAACAAGAGAGAGAATCCATTTGTGTATGTAGCAAAGAGAAAGATACACAATGGCCTAAGTGTGTTAACCTCTCACAACCAAGAGGATGGCTTGAAAGCTAGCCATGAGCCTTGACCATAGATGGCCATCTCCATAGTAGGAGCCAAAGGTACGATGGAATTTCCAAGATTAGTAAAATGACAAAAGGTTCTACCCATGTGCCCAAGGCCCTATTTATAGTATTTTATCCATGGGCCCATTTACATGTATGCTATAGATTCATGTGACAAACCATCCCTTCCTCCCAAAGATTTTGTCCTCAAAATCATACAAGATATTTACACTTCAAGTGTGGCCGCAATTGGAATCTTTGAGAAGTAAAGAGGTTCCCAAAAATGCTCTTGAAGTACATTTGGAAGAAGAAGTCCAAATGTAATGAAGCCCACAAACTCTTTCTCCAATGCAATCATATGAGACTGTTATGGCAGCCTTGTTGTTGTCGGTGAAGATCTTTGAAAATACTTCATAAAATCTCCATAAAAATGGGTTGCAATTGATGCATAACCTCAACCCAATGAGTCCCACATCTTTGCCTTATATCATGATGATCTTCCAAGTGTGTTGGAGTAGAATGATGGCCCCAACAATGGATCCAACCAAAGCTATCCAGAAATTACAGAAAATCTATCCAAAGATTACAGCACATGTAGTCCTCATGTAATGCCCATTCTCCACATGCTAAGCATGCCACTTGGTCAAGGAATACTTCCATCAAGCAAACCATGTTGTTGTACATACTCCATTGATTGCCAAGTAGCCTCATCCATGGGCAATTGCTTCCATTTAACAAGGAATTCTTTAATATTCCTATTCCTCAATGCTCTTGTCCTCTTATCTACAATCCTCTGTGGCTTATATATTATCTCTCCTTCTTCATCCATTGGTGGTAGTTCTTCAAGCTCTTGAGGAAGAGAACCCACAAACCTCTTGAAATTAGATACATGGAACACATTATGGATTCTTGTGGAAGGAGGTAAGTTAAGCTTGTAAGCCAATTCACCTACTCTCTTGACTATCAAATATGGTCCATAATACTGATGAGCCAACTTTGGGTTGGAGGACCCTTTTTGTGACGGCTCTTAAGAAGCTTGAGTAACACATAATCACCTTCCTTGAACTCCACTTCACGTCTATGCTCATCCACATTCGCCTTCATGACTTCTTGAGCCTTCTTCATGTTGTCCTTGCATAATTGAAGAAGCTGTCTCATCCTTTCCAACGCATCCTTAGCTAAAGGATTAACCATTTTATCCTCATGAAAGGTAATGGATGGCACATGCACTTGATAACCATAAAGAGCTTCAATAGGTGACATCCCAATACTCAAATGCTTGCTGGAATAATGGCAAAATTCAGCAAGATAGAGCCATTCATCCCATGATGCTTGCATGTCATGACAATAGTGCCTCAAGTACACTTCAAGCCATTTGTTTGTGCACTCCGTTTTCCCATCCGTTTGAGGGGGATAGGCTGTAGAGGGAGTGATTTGAGTACCCAAGTTCTCATACAATGTCCTCCAAAAAGTGCCCATAAACTTGGTATCTCAATCACAAACTATATTGAGTGGCAATCCATGTATCTTGAATACATGCTTCATAAATTGCTTGGCAATGTGAGAGGCTCCATATGTAGTCTTGGAAGCAATGAAATGGGTTGATTTGGTGAGTCTATCCACCACCACAAAGACTTGATCCCATCCATGCTTCATCTTTGGTAGACCCGTGATGAAGTCCATAGAAATGTGAGTACATTTCCCATCCGAAATAGGCAAAGGATGGAGTAAACCACTTGGCAATTGGTGAACTATCCTTATTCCTTTGGCATGACACACATTCCAAAACAAACTTCTTTACATCTCTCTACTACATGCCTTTCCAATAGAAGCTTTTGCTCACTTTTTCAAATGTCTTGAGTATACCAAGATGACCCGAAAGTGGTGAAGAATGCATCTCGTGAAGCACCTTGGGACTGTAAGATGAGATAGGCATCAAATACACCTTATCCTTGTGCCAGTAATTTTTTGTAAATATGGGTAGCATTCTCATTGACAAGATACTTGTCTTGAATCCCTTTGACCCATTCACTATACACTTCCATAATTGATGTCCTAGTGCAAGCCTACATTCTAGACAATGCATCCGCTACTACATTGTCCTTTCCCGGAGTGTAGGATATCTCAAAGTCATATCCTTGGAGAGTAGCCAACCACCTCTTTTGTTTGGGAGAAAGATTGGGTTGGGAGAGGAGAAATTTCAGCACCCTATGATCACTTCTCACCTTGAAATGAGCACCATAAAGATAGTGATGCCGTTTCTTGATTGCATGAAGTATAGCTAACATCTCTTGCTTATAAACATGCAATTCCATCTCCTTCTCGAAAAGCTTCCTACTCTCAAATGCAATGACACCATGCTCTTGATATAAAACTGCTCCAAGACCTTTTCCACTTGCATCCGCTCTCACATAGAATGTCTTTGTAAAGTCCAGACAAACAAGAATAGGAGCTGATGTAAGCAAGGCTTTGAGCTCATTAAAACTCTTGTCGAAAATGGCATCCCAAAAGAAAGCTTCCCTCTTGAAGAGTAGGTCGGTAAGAGGTGCCGCAATAGATGCATAATGCTCCATAAATCTTCTATAGAAAGAAGATAGCCCCAAAAATCCTCTCAATTGAGTTGCATTATTGCTAGGAATTGGCCATTCTTTGACACATGCCACCTTCTTTGGATCCACTCTAATTCCATTCTCCCCCACCAAATGTCCAAGGTATTCAACCTCATTCACCATGAAAGTACATTTAGTCTCCTTTGTAAACAATATATGCTCCCTCATGACTTCAAATACTTGCTTCACATTTGCTCTTGCTATAGATCAATATGTCGTCGAAGAACACAAGCACCAATTTGAACAAGAAAGGAGCCAACATGACTTCAAATACTTGCTTCACATTTGCTCTTGCTATAGATCAATATGTCGTCGAAGAACACAAGCACAAATTTGAACAAGAAAGGAGCCAACACCCGATTCATGAGTGCTTGGAAAGTGGCTGGGGCATTCGTAAGACCAAAAGGCATGACCATAAAATGAAATAATCCCCTTTCAGTCCTAAATGCCATCTTCTCTTCATCACCCTCCTTCATCCTTATTTGATGATATCCCGATCTCAAGTCAATCTTGGTGAATAACTAGGCCCCTTTAAGCTCATCAAGAAGATCAGATGCGAGGTATGGGGTATCTATTCTTGATGGTGATCTTATTCAAATCACGGTAATCTATGCACATACGAAAGGACCCATCCTTCTTCTTCACCAATAGAACGGGAGATGCAAATGGAGATTGTGAGGGTTGAATGAGACCCATAGAGAGCAAATCTTGCACTTGCTTTGCCACTTCCTCCCTTTCCACCTTAGACAAACGGTAAGGAGGCTTGTACACAACCCTTGAATTCGGTTCAAGCACAATGGCATGGTCAATCTCCCTCTTGGGTGGCAAACTCTTTGGCACTTGGAAAATATCATCATAATCCTTGAGAAGAGCTGCCATTTCTTTGTCTATGTGCTGTTCATTACCATCCATCCCTCCTTGAGTGACATGCAACACATAGATCATGCCAAGAGCCTTAAGTTCCTTCTTGAGCCGCTTTGGATTGATTAAAGAAAGCCCTTTTGGTGCATTTTCAGCCAATACAACTTGCTGTCCATCATGTGAAAAGCTCATAACACCTTGTTGGTGGACGTTCATGTGGAAATCACCAAGAGAAGCCACCCATAATCACATCAATGGGTCCCATGTCCAAGACCACCAAATCACCTTCCCAAGTGTATGAAGAGGATAAAATCACTCTTGTTGAAGGGCAAACCAAACTAGCTTTCTCATTGTCTCCATTTGCCACTTGCACTTGAAAGATTATGGGTAGCTCCTTTGGAGATAGTTTGAGAAAGTCTCTTCATTGCAATCTTGAAACTCTTCCATGTTATGAGATGGTTTGGAGTCATCATCCTCATCCACGATAATCATAGTAGCCACCACTTTCTTTGACTTGCAAATATGCCCGGGTGACCACTTCTTTTTGCATTTGAAACAAAGACCTTTTGCTCCTCAATTCCTCAATCTTAGGATCATCCATCCTTTGAGTCTTCTTGAAGGTTTGAAGAGACTTCTTGATGAACCCACTGCTCTTCTTAGCATCATTATGAACATTTATGGTATGCCCACTTCCAAAAGATGATGGAAGTTTGTGAGTGTAAGCGGATGTGGTAGAAGACATACTCTTCCCAAAATTAGAAGAAGCATTGAATGGCTTATGAGTGGTTGCATTGGGCTGAAATCTCCTATACTTTGGCTCATATAGCTCCGCCAACCTCATAGCCTGCTTGATAGTGGTAGGTCTTTGTGTCGAAACATCTGCCTTGATGTATGAATCTAGACCATGCACAAACTTCTTCAATATCATGCCTCCATTGAGCCCATCCATGAACATAGAGAGCTTCATAAACTTCTTGATGTACTCCCTCATCATAGAAGGTCTTCGAACATCTGCCATGAACCCAAAAGAAACATTCTTGGTTGAATGCTCATGTGTCAACTTAGGAGAAGCCTCTTGCATCATTGGTTGTTTGCCTTCCCTTCGGCCTTCAAAAGCTGTCTCAAAATGTTGCTTGTCTTCATGTTGACCACCATGACCACTATCATATGGATGTTGACTCATTGGTCGAATGAGATTCTCTTCCAAAGCTTCCATCCTTGTAGCCACAGTGTCAAGTTTATCATTGACCTCCACCTTTGTAGCCATAGAATCCATCTTTGCATTGATTTCCATTAGCATTTGTAGGAGGACGTCATTGGAGACGGAATGTGAGGATTGCGGGGTATACTTGGGGACACTCCCAACATTCATTTCTTCCTCCACTTCTCTTGAAGCTTGCCCAAAAGTTTCCTCCGGCACATCCAAAATGCCATGCTCCATTGCTTCCTCCCCTTCTACTTCCTCGGAGGCCAATGCATTGCGCCTTGGTCGTCCCTTGGGTTTAGGTGCCATAAAATCCCTGTTTTTGGAAAAAAGTCGATAGATTGGGGTAGGGTTGTCGGATTAAAGAGATCTATAGCTTGATAGAGAGCTAATGAGATACTCTAAACCCCTATGCAAAGACCCAAAAGAATTGAAGTGTGCTACTACTCTCTATTTTAGGGTTCTCAGGGATATGGACTGAAATGGTATTTTGGCTATATCTTAAGCTAGAAATATCAAAATTCAAAACTTTCTTGCTCAAATTGAAGCCCTTGATGAGTTCTACAAGCCTATGTGATTAGATCTATGAGACCATAAACTTTGTGAATTTGGGTTTATCACAATCATGGTAAAACCCTAGTTTTTGCCCTAAAGGAATATCGGATTTCGAAGGTTAAGGGCTTGTTGGGTAGGTCTAAGGAAGTACTAAGGGCTTGTGTAATCACCTTTAATTCAGTACTAAAGGATTTTGACCGAATTAGGGTTTTGACAATTCTACAGAATCTTGTCTGACTTTCTTAGTGACCAATGGCTTCCCGCTTGCCCCAATTCACTTGTTCAAGCATCCAACACTCCATTGACATCCAAAAGCTCATAGTATGTGCTCACCAATGCCCATAACTCCAACCATGCATAGGATTTCGAAAAAAAATTGGCATGGTCTCCTTTGTATTAGGAGCTAAATCTCAATCTCCTAAGCATCAAATTTTAGCATCAACACTCATTGGCATCTTGCATAAACTGCATAACACCTTGCCCCAATGTTTGCCTCAACCAATAGGTATAAAATCCATGCATAACCCAAGTGGATCACTGCAATACATGTACCAATGTCTTCGATGAAGCGCGTCGAAGCTTGCTAATCTCCTAGCCAAGCTCTTCCCACCCTCGTACCTAGTCCGATTCTAGGCACAAGTTGGGGCCATGTCTTTACCTCCAAGTACCTAATCCTCCACCGTACTGCTTTCCCACGGCACTCATGGCACAGTGGATTCAAGCCATGCTCCCCTCGGGCCTCTTCTCCAATGCCCGAGGTACCTCACAACATACTAGATGCTAGGAATGGAAAGTTGTGAGAACAATTGTGATGTGGTAGTGTGCTTTGCTTGAATAATGTAAAAATAAAGGAAGATTACTTACAATCACATGGCATGACTCATGCCGTTTTACAACTCATTCATTACAACTAAAGAGCATGGACTCATGCTTTTCAATCAAATCACTTAATAGAGGGATTCCCTTTTAAGAAAGCTAAACTCCTTCGGATCCACCTCAATAGAGCACTCCCCTTTTAAGAAGGCTAAAATCCTTTGGATCCACCTTAAAAAAGGAGGATATTCAATAATGGAGATGCAAGTGGAGGAATAATGGAGTACCTAGAAATAAGAGCCGCCCCACCATGGTCCTCATAGCTCCATATTTACCAATTGACTCTCTAAAGAATGCCACAAAGCCCTTTCTTTGTAAAAGATCTAGTGAAGGAATGGGAGTAGGACTGGGAATGTCAAGGTCCCTCAGGAAGTTGTCAAACCTTGTCTGATGCCACACTGTTTCAAACATTTGGTGTCAATCCTGAGCTAGATTTACCCCAAGCTAACCAAGCAATCCAACAACTCCCAGAGAAGGTAGAAGAAAGTAACACAAAGTGCCAAAAGTGAACCTGGTAATTCATGATCTAAGAGCCAGAAGAGCCAGGGTAATCACTTGGGCACTAGCAAGAATGACCAAGAGAGCTGAGTCATCGAAAAGGGAGGAACAAAGAGTAGACATGGAACTGACAATAGAAAAGTTTCTAGAATGGGTTGCCAAAAAGAAAGACTCAACAAAAATCATAGACATTATAGAGAGAAGAAGCAAAGATAAGGCTACCTTGCACTTCTCCAAGGAGGGAGGAGGCAAATGAGCTAGTTCAGAAAGCTACCAAGCAACCACTACCAAGCAAAGAGCCTTGTAATTTTCCAAGGAGGGAACATTCAGGGCCTCCTAGACCAAGAGAACTCAATTATTCTCAAGCAGGGGAATAAGTTCAATCACAATAGAAGAAAGATCCAAGATAAGTGGGGAAGTAATCAATAAAGCAAGAAGTTCACCAGAGGTCACTAGACACCTTCAAAAGAAGAACAAGGGAGATACTGAGAGAGGTTAAAGGGTAAACAAAAGGAAAAGGGAATCAAGAAAGGAATCTTAACAAAAGAAAATCTGGTGAGGCTTGCAAGGACAAGCAAGCAATTTGTAAGAGATTTGGGGATGAAGAGAAAAAGCCAAGAATAGAAATCTGGACCCTTAAAATTGGAGCCCTAAAAGGAAGCTGAGGATCCAACCCCATCTGCAATAAAAATGGCATATCAACAACGAGTCTAGGTAATCGGAGTAAATCCGCGAGATCACACTGGAAGTCTCTGGATTCAATTTCTAGATTGCAATAGTGGTGCTTCGCATGGAGGACATAAAAGGTGCCTACCCGATGTCACTTGGAAGACCATAGCTCATGTAGGCATGGATTAAGAAGGATTGGGATGTGGATAGAGAATCCATCTTGAGAGCAAAGAAGAAAGTCAGGCTTTAGTGGGGCCAGCCATAGACCCCACATCAAGAAATAAAGAATCAACATCATAAATAGAAAAATGATTAAACTAGGGAAACAAAAGATTGAAAAAATGGATCAAGGAAGAAAAGAAGTAGAAATCAACAGAAATCTTAAAGATAACAAAAAAAAGATGGAAGACCAACTCGGAAATAAGAAAGCCTAATGAAGAAAGGAACCAAAACATTAAAGGAAAGAGGGAGGGGAACCAAAGTGTGAGACCCCTACCCTCTCCGTGGTTCCGACGGCGGAAGAGGCGTCGGCCTCTTGCGCGGGCCGGGGATCCACACTCAGGGCCTCGCCTGCGGATGTCCTGAGATGAGAGGTTAGCCTGGCGGTTCCTCCGAAACCGAGCCCGGAAAAACTCCCCTCACCTGGAACGCACGGACGATTCCGCCATGGGAAAAATCTTCTAACGGGGAATTATTCTAACGAGTCCAAATCTTAAACTAGTTAAACTGATCTGACCGAACCCGAAGTCACATGGTCAGATCAAGAAGAGACTTGCACTTGGTCCATGGAATCACCGCTTTTTTCATCCTTTAACGAGGCACAGTCGCTCATCCCCTCCCACAGAACAAGGTCTTCTCACATGACTTAATCTAGCTATCGTAACTAATCGCATCTAGTTGTTTCGTAGGAATCCTCCGATCCAGCCTAACCAGCCCATGGGTTAGCCAACCACCCGACCACTGTATTAATGGGAATCCTTTATAAAGATTTGATTGTGTTTTTGCCCGAGTACCGAGAGGAAAAGAGTTCCCAGGTCCCCTAGCGTGCAAAAATTAAGGTAGGCATACCATGTACACACCCAATAGGAAATTGCCATTTATAACAGATTCGGCTGGCTTTAAAATAATCCTTCAATGAAAATCATAATATTACTGATCATTCTCCAATATTCTGAGTCCATTGTGTTACAAAATGTGTTCTCTGGACTCTCCGTTGAAGACCAGCTGGCCAACCAACGAGATCCAGTACTAAAATTTGATTCACAAAAATCTTTCCTTTTAGTCCATCATTCGAATCTTCCTCGACGTCGTACGCATGGGTGTCCTAGCAATCGCGAGCTCGTGCATCGCCTGGTCAGAGTCCTCTAGGATTCTCCTTAGGTGTCCTTGCACTTCAGTCAGGAACCACTTTGTCGGTCCTCGCCCATCGTATCGGAAGCGTACCATTTTAACCGGACCAAGGCTGGTCAAGACCTCAACAGGCTTTGCTGCGAGCGACGTCCCTTGACGACTCCCCGCCAGCAGAGCTGTTCCAACAAACCTCCTCTTAGTAAAACATATGCCAAATGCTTCCTCCAAGTATTCTAGCGTAAAACAGTCCTTTGAATGAAAAACAGAGGTTCTAATGCAAGTAAAATTCCCAGTTTGAGATTGGTTCCACAAAACTCTTTTCTCCATAATTCACGGTTTCATAATGAGGATCCTTGATCTCTCATGAGGGTAATCTACCCATCATTTTGTCTGTTTGTCCAACTAGATTCTTGGTAAGTTCGGTCAAAGGAAAAACTAGTTTAGTTCCGGTAGTCTATTCTTTGTATTTAGGAACTAGAATTGGTCACTAAGTTTCAGATCGAGAGATGGACAAGTAGGGTTACTGTCCGTCCCTCTCGTAGTCTAACCAAATTCATTCGGTTTAGTTTTAACAAGGATTCCTTTCAGATAAACATCTAATTTTGGGTAAATATCAATTTAGTGATTTTTTTCAATTAAAATATCCAAAGATATTCCTTATGCCACATAATTTCTCGACCTTAATTCATTAGGTAGAATTAGGGTGGAAATTCATCTTTTGACACTAAAAATTAATTCAAATCCATCTTTTCTTAAATATCATAAAAATTCTTCTTTTAACTAAACACCAATACCTATTTTTTTGAATAAACTTGAAATCCCTCTATTTCTTATTTAATGAGTGCAATCCAATTATCATGGGAATTCCTCTTTTATCATAAATTAAATCTATCTAAAATTCTTCTTAAAAACTACATAAAAATATCCATTAATTCCATTATGCTAGAAATTCCACTTTTCTCATTCAAATGATTGGATTCCAAATATGGTGGGAATTTCTCTTTCATCATTAAATTTATTTATGCATAAAAATAAATTTAACTAAATTTTTGCTTAAAAATTAAATAAAAATCTCCATTAATTCCATTATACTAGAAATTCCACTTTCATCATTTAAATGATTGAATTCAAAATATGGTGGAAATTCCTCTTTCATATTTAAATTTATTTATGCATAAAAAAAAATTTAACTAAAATTTTTCATTAATTTTTAAATAAAATATCCATTATTGTAGTATTTCAAATTTTTTCTTTTTTCATTGGAATACATGGATTTCTATTGTCATGGGAATTTCTCTTTCATCATAAAAATGAATTACTAGAAATTTCTCTTTTTTCTAATTAACTATTTATGCATAAACATTAAAATCAAAATTTCCATGGTTATGATGAGAATTATTCAATTAACCTAGGATGACTAATCCTAGAATATGGTAGGAAGTTGTCTTTTCATATTATGTATGAAAATGATTTATGTGTTAATTTTTTAAAAATTTTTCCATAGCTCCGCTGCTGCTGCTATAACTGATAATTTTTAATAATTTTGAAAGCATAAAGTTTTAGTAATACAATATGATAGAATAACTATCATTTGGATCAATATCCAATTATGGACTTGATTCCTGAGTTTTTCATAAATTATCATAAAAGCATTAAAAAGCCACTTCTTTGGCCTCTAATTACTTTTAGATTTGAGAATTACTTCATAAAAAGCATCATTTGAATATAGAATTGGTCATAGGAATGACCATTCTTTGGAGGAGAGAGAGATATGCTTAAAAAATATTTTAATTTAAGCATAAATATAAAATTTATATGATTTATCACTAAAATTCATTAGAGAGCTTTTTTTGCATTAAAGAATCATTCAATTGAATACTTCTCAAGCTTGAGAGGGATTGAGAAGTGAAAAACATTTAGAGATTAAGAAAAAAGACCATAAAGTCACACTTTACCTCTTATTTTGCATGATTCTTTAGTCTAAGGAGAGGCCCCCAACCAATCAATTGGTTTAGTATGTTGATGAAGACTCCAAAGAAGGTTGAAGAGACAGAGAGAAGCTCCAATCTCTCCAATTTGTAGAGGATAATAGAAAATATGCTTATTTTAGAGTAATATTAGCATGGTCTAGTTCATAGATGAGAATACAAAAGAATGAGGGTCTATTTATAGGTGAGGGATGCCACTAACTGAGTCCAACTAAGTTCTAGAATTTTCCAGCTTCAGTTTGGCTCAATTTGGACAAGATTTGGACCAGTTTGGCTCCCTTTTTGATTTGGTTTGATCCTGGAGAGATAAAAATATCTTATTATTTTTGAGTTTAAAACTCCTCCACACATGTGAATTAGGTGCCTTCTTGAAGGCTCCCCCTTTCCTTACCAAGGTGTCAAAAATGAATGATTACTAAAAAATATCTCATTTTTTAGTAATATTTCATAATTTTTAACTAACAAATCTTGTCCTCAGTCAACTCTTCATCTTATGTGGGCATTTACTCATTTTTGGGTATTTTCTTTTATTCATTGAATTTATCTCATCCCAACACTTGGATTAATCTTATTGGTCCATAGGAACCTTAATTGGACCATAATCCAAAATTTTTACAAAATCTTGACCCTTAGGCTAAGGTCTTTTGAATCATTTTTAATTAATTCCAATTGCACCTTGGAAAATTTATTTTGATTTTTTGTTTCAGGAAAACATATTTTTGATATTTATAGAGTTTATATATCCAAAAATATCTTAATATTGAATTATCACTCTCTAGAAATTTTCATCTCACTAGGCAAAAACAAGGAAAAATAATATTTTCTTGTATTCAAAAACAGGGAATGATTACAGGGTATTGTGGTAAAGGCTTATTTATTATTTAGGCTGAGGAGAAATCTTACATCCTCTCCCACACACTTGAAAAACGTGAGATGTCCTCATCTTGCAAAGTGGGGGTAATATTTCGCCAACTCTTCTTTTTTCTCCCAGGTGGCGTCTTCTAGAGGGAAGAACTTCCACTTTACTAAGAATTCTCTGAGGACTCTGCGCCTGAGAATCTTCTCCCGAATGTCAAAGATTTCCTTAGGTTGGAGTACCATCTGGCCTTGAGTCGGAGAGATCAATTGTTTGTCACATCAACCATGTGACTCGGGCTGGGTACATATTTCTTAAGCAAACTGACATGGAATACATTATGTATCTTGAGATGGGGAGGCAGAAGAAGTTTGTAGGCTAGATCGCCCACTTTCTTTATAAAAGGATATGGCCCACAGTATCTGGGAGAGAGTTTCTTGTACTTCCCTAAGGATAAGGAACTTCTTTTTGGTCGTACTGAAGACCATATCTGATTCTTCAAACTCTCTCTCTGACCTCTTTTTATCAGCATACTACCTTTGTCTATCTTGGGCTGCCTTTATATCTTTACGGATTGATTGCATCTGCTGGTCCATGTCATCAAGCATTTGTCTAGACATTTTGACTTTGATCAACGGGTCAGACCAGGTCAACGGTGTAAGGCAATCTTGTCCATCCAGAGCTTTGAAAGGACTCATCCCAATGCTTCGATGATAAGAAGCGTTGTAAGCAAATTCGACCAGATGCAAATGGCTTAACCACTTCTTAGGTTCCCTGCCATAGCATGACCAAAGGATATCTTCTATTACATGGTTCACTCTTTCAGTTTGGCCATCTGTTTCAGGGTGATAGGCTGTGCTGAGATCCAAGAAAGTTCCTACTGCTTCGAAGAATGCAGTCCAGAATTTCGATATGAATTTGGAATCTCTGTCACTTACTATCCTCCTGGGGGGTAAGCCATGCAATCTAAAGATCTCTTTAAGGAAAACTCTGGCAACATCCACTGCAGTGTATGTTTCTTTCACTGGAATTAGATGGGCAACTTTGGTAAGTCTGTCAACTACCACAAAAATGGAGTTGTAACCTAATTGCACTAAAGGTAATCCAGTGACAAAGTCCATACTGATACATTCCCACTTCATCTGAGGAATGTCTAGAGGTTGCAGTTTCCCTGGCATCTTGACTCTCTCTGCCTTGACTCTCTGACACATTAAGCATTTCCACACATGATCAAGTACATCCTTTTTGAATCTTGGCCAGAAGAAGCTTTTCTTCACACAGACATATAGGTTTTTTATAAACCCTGGATGTCCAGCTCTATCAGGCTATCATGGACTTCTCCTAGAATTCTTCCCTTTATTCCCTCATCATTGGGGGGATAATAGCCGATTATTATAATACATGCATCCTTCATCCAATTTGTACCCAAGAACTCGACTCATTTCTTGAGGAGTCTTGCTTTCCTGAGGAGTCTTGCTTTCCTGCATTAGAAGGGTAGCAATAGGGGAAAAGAATTTGTCCTGCATGATTTTCTCCTTTGCTTCGCTGATCTCAATAGATTTGACACCACTGTAATTGCAAGCAAGGAGGCTTTTCTGCTGAGCGTATCTGCAACCACATTTTCTTTCCTTAGTCGATACTTTATTTCAAAATCAAATTCCTGCAAGGTCTGCATCCGTCTCCTTTGATGCATGTTGAGATCCCTTTGGGTGAAGATCCACTTCAGACTTTGATGATCTGTCATCATCAAGGTGAATCTTTGTCCCAAAAGATAATGTCTCCACAACTTCAGAGCATACACTACTGAGAGTAACTCCAAGTCATGGACCGCATAATTTCTCTCATGTGTTTTGAGTTTTCTGGATTCATAGGCCACTGCATGACCTTCCTGCATAAGAGCACCGCCTAAGGCAAATCCATTGGCATCAGTAACCACCTCAAAGGTTTTGGTAAAATCTGGCAATTTAAGGAACGGGTTGGTTACTAAGGCTGTCTTTAGCTTGTCAAAGGCACTCTGACACATTGCAGTCCACTGAAAAAGTGTACTCTTCGAGAAGGTTAGTTAAAGGGGATGCTATCTGAGCATACCTAGGTAGTATAAAGATCCTATACCATCCAGTTAGTAGTCCCAGGAATCCTCTGACTTCCTTTACTGTCTTGGGTTTCGGCCATTAAACGACTGCTTGGATCTTTGCGGGGTCAGGAGAAATCCCATCTTTTGACACTATGAATCCCAAGTATTCCACGTGGTCAACAGAGAAAGAACACTTGCTCTTTTTTTGCAAAGAGTTGGTGTTTTCTTAGGATTTCGAGGACCTTGCGCACATGATCTTCATGATCTGCAACATTCTTTGAGTATACCAAGATATCATCAAAAAAGACAAGAACAAAATCATCCAAGTATTCTCTAAGAATATCCTGCATAAGACGATTGAATGTCGCCGGGGCATAAGTCAATCCAAACGGCATGACTGTGAACTCATAATGCCCATATCGAATGCTGTCTTTGGGATGTCCTGCTCCTTGATTCTGATCTGGTAGTACCCGGATTTGAGATCTATCTTTGTGAACATTTGGGTCCCACTTACCTGATCCAGAAGTTCATCAATCCTAGGAATAGGATACTTATTTTTAATTGTTAATTGATTCAATCCTCTGTAGTCAATACAGAGTCTTAACGTTCCATCTTTCTTCTTTTGAAAGAGAACGGGCACACCCCAAGGTGAGACAGTGGGTCTGACGAATCCTTGCTCTAACAGTTGTCTTAACTATTCCTTAAGTTCTATGGCATTAGGGACTGGCATTTTAAATACATGCTGGGCTACTGGCTGAGCTCCGGTGGTGAATTCAATCTCATGATCTACTTCGCGAGACGGAGGCATCTTAGTCAGCTCTTCAGGGGACACATCTGCATACTCACTTAACCACTCTAGTCCTTTAGCCTTGCATTTTATCTCTCCTGGATTCATTTTAACGACATACACAGCTTGCCTCTTTCTGGGCCCTTTTAATAATTTGGAAGCCTTGACTAATTGTAGCACTGGGGATCCGGAAATTCGAGTTCCTTGAACTTTATTCCCGTGAAGGTCTAGGAAAGAGATGGTTCCTTTGTGACAATGAATGTCAGCCTGATTCTTTTGGAGCCAATCCATTCCAAGGATTCCATCATAGATTCCCAAGGGTAGGACTTTGAATTGGCACTCTGTTCCGTTCCCGTCTAGGCTAAACTGAATAAGGTTTGTCTCAAGGTGTGTGAAAAGAATCTTTCCACTGGTGGCCAATTCCACTTGCATAGGTTTCCCTGATTTTTGATTTAGGACTAATTTACATAGACATCCTGGGGAAATAAAAGAATGAGTACTGCGTGTATCAATCAAAAGCTTGAATTGCTTACCCTGGTACTCTGTTGGAGTTTGGAGGACGAAGAATTGCGGTTATTCCCTTAATGCTTTGTTGCTGCATAGATCTATCCTTTCTCTTCCTCCACTTCCTTAGCTATAGTGACTGCTCTGGCTGCTGCAGTCTGAGGTGGAACTCTCTCTCTTTGGTTATTCCAATTCTGGGAGGGAGTTTAGAGACTGCTTTGCATGGAGGCTGCAGGCTGAGCTGGCACTCTTCTGGGGTTGCCTTGATTCTGGCGCGGGGGACCTTGATTGGACTAATACAAAGGATTCTGTCTTTGAATTCTGGGACCGTGGCTTCCTTGGCCCACAGAAGGATATGGGCAATCCTTGAGCTGGTGCCCAAACCCCTGACATCCCAAGCACTTGTTCTCGCTTCAAAGCTCTTCCCTTTGCATTCTTGAGAGAGTTGGAGTTCCTAAGAATGTACTTTGAGGGAAAGGTCTTCCTTCATTCCTGAAGCTTCCCGTATCCACATTCTGACTGGGACCTTGGTGTCTCTTTGGAGGCAAAAGGTTGGAAGAACTTCTCGGTGTCTGAAATCTCTTGAAGGATGAGGGAGCTGGCGGGACTTTCACGATGAAAGCTTTGGCAAAGTCCTTCGCCATTCTGACAGCTTCTGCCATGGATACTGGCTTGGCATTCTTGACCAGTGTGTCTAAGGGTTAGTTCATTCCCCGAATGAGCTTGGCCACATGAGTTGCTCTTCATCTAGAGGTGGTGAATATTTGAGTAGAAGAGCGAATGCCTGGTGATATTCTTTGATGGTTTTGCTCCCCTGATTTTGCCTCGTGCATCGCTTGGTCAGAACCCTCTAGGATCCTCCTTAGGTGTCCTAGCACTTCACTCAGGGACCGCTTTGTTGGTCCTCGTCCATCGTATCGGAAGCGCACCATTTTAACTGTACCAAGGCTGGTCAAGACCTTAGCAGGCTTTGCCGCGAGCGACGTCCCTTGACGATTCCCCGCCAGAGCAGAGCTGTTCCAACAAACCTCCTCTTAGTAAAACATATGCCAAATGCTTCCTCCAAGCATTCTAGCATAAAACAGTCCTTTGAATGAAAAACAGAGGTTCCAATGCAAGTAAAATTCCCAGTTTGAGATTGGTTCCACAAAACTATTTTCTCCATAATTCACGGTTTCATAATGAGGATCCTTGATCTCTCATGAGGGTAATCTACCCATCATTTTGTCTGTTTGTCCAACTATATTCTTGGTGAGTTCGGTCAAAGGAAAAACTAGTTTAGTTCCGGTAGTCTATTCTTTGTATTTAGGAACTAGAATTGGTCACTAAGTTTCAGATCGAGAGATGGACAAGTAGGGCTACTGTCCGTCCCTCTCGTAGTCTAACCAAATTCATTCGGTTTAGTTTTAACAAGGATTCCTTTCAGATAAACATCTAATTTTGGGTAAATATCAATTTAGTGATTTTTTCAATTAAAATATCCAAAGATATTTCTTATGCCACATAATTTCTCGACCTTAATTCATTAGGTAGAATTAGGGTGGAAATTCATCTTTTGACACTAAAAATTAATTCAAATCCATCTTTTCTTAAATATCATAAAAATTCTTCTTTTAACTAAACACCAATATCTATTTTTTTGAATAAACTTGAAATCCCTCTGTTTCTTATTTAATGAGTGCAATCCAATTATCATGGGAATTCCTCTTTTATCATAAATAAAATCTATCTAAAATTCTTCTTAAAAATTACATAAAAATATCCATTAATTCCATTATGCTAGAAATTCCACTTTCCTCATTCAAATGATTGGATTCCAAATATGGTGGGAATTCCTCTTTCATCTCATTAAATTTATTCATGCATAAAAATAAATTTAACTAAATTTTCTCTTAAAAAATTAAATTCAAATCTCCATTAATTCCATTATACTAGAAATTCCACTTTCCTCATTTAAATGATTGAATTCAAAATATGGTGGAAATTTCTCTTTCATAATTAAATTTATTTATGCATAAAAGTAAATTTAACTAAAATTCTTCATTAATTTTTAAATAAAATATCGATTATTTTAGTATTCTAAATTTTCTCTTTCTTCATTGGAATACATGGATTTCTATTGTCATGGGAATTTCTCTTCTATCATAAAAATGAATTACTAGAAATTTCTCTTTTTCCTAATTAACTATTTATGCATAAACATTAAAATTTTTCATGGTTATGATGAGAATTATTCAATTAACGTAGGATGACTAATCCTAGAATATGGTAGGAAGTTCTCTTTTCATATTATGTATGAAAATGAATTATGTGTTAATTTTTTAGAAATTTTGCCATAGCTCCGCTGCTGCTACTGATAATTTTTTAATAATTTTGAAAGCATAAAGTTTTAGTAATACAATATGATAGAATAACTATCATTTGGATCAATATCCAATTATGGACTTTATTCCTGAGTTTTTCATAAATTAAGTATCATAAAAGCATTAAAAAGCCACTTCTTTGGCCTCTAATTTGACAAGCATAAAAATTACTTTTAGATTTGAGAATTACTTCATGAAAAGCATCATTTGAATATAGAATTGGTCATAGGAATGACCATTCTTTGGAGGAGAGAGAGATATGCTTAAAAAATATTTTAATTTAAGCATATATGTAAAATTTATATGATTTATCACTAAAATTCATTAGAGAGCTTTATTTACCTTAAAGAATCATTCAATTGAATACTTCTCAAGCTTAAGAGGGGTTGAGAAGTGAAAAACATTTAGAGATTAAGAAAAAAGACTATAAAGTCACACTTTACCTCTTATTTTGCTTGATTCTTTAGTCTAAGGAGAGGCCCCCAACCAATCAATTGGTTTAGTATGTTGATGAAGACTCCAAAGAAGGTTGAAGAGACAGAGAGAAGCTCCAATCTCTCCAATTTGTAGAGGATAATAGAAAATATGCTTATTTTAGAGTAATATTAGCATGGTCTAGTTCATAGATGAGAATACAAAAGAATGAGGGTCTATTTATAGGTGAGGGATGCCACTAACTGAGTCCAACTAAGTTCTAGAATTTTCCAGCTTCAGTTTGGCTGAATTTGGACAAGATTTGGACCAATTTGGCTCCCTTTTTGATTTGGTTTGATCCTGGAGAGATAAAAATATCTTATTATTTTTGAGTTTAAAACTCCTCCACACATGTGAATTAGGTGCCTCCTTGAAGGCTCCTCCTTTCCTTACCAAGGTGTCAAAAATGAATGATTACTCCAAAATATCTCATTTTTTTAGTAATATTTCATAATTTTTAACTAATAAATCTTGTACTCAGTCAACTCTTCATCTTATGTGGGCATTTACTCATTTTTTGGGTATTTTCTTTTATTCATTGGATTTATCTCATCCCAACACTTGGATTAATCTTATTGGTCCATAGGAACCTTAATTGGACCGTAATCCAAATTTTTTCAGAAAATCTTGACCCTTAGGCTAAGGTCTTTTGAATCATTTTTAATTAATTCTAATTGCACCAGGGAAAATTTATTTTGATTTTTTGTTTCAAGGAAACATATTTTTGATATTTGTAGAATTTATATGTCCAAAAATATCTTAATATTGAATTACCACTCTCTAGAAATTTTTATCTCACTAGAAAAAATAATGTTTTCTTGTATTCAGAAATAGGGAATGATTACAGGGTATTGAGGTAAAGGCTTATTTATTATTCAGGCTGAGAAGGAATCTTACACAAAGGAGTTTCGAGAGGAAAATACTAAAGAGAATGTGAGGGAGAGAAAGAGCTTGAGTTTCTTGTTGCAAGTAAACACACACACACGCATGCACATACACACAGGAGAGAGATGGTGGATGGTCAAATTTTATTCTATCTTCTTTTTCTCTCTATAACCATTAATGAAAGTAATTTGCTACTATAACATATAACGGTCTATCCATAGTGTGGACCCGACTATATGAGCTGGTGCTATAACTATTCCATACTCTAGTAATCTAAATATGGCTATCACACAACCTATCTTCCACTAACATATCAACCATGCCAGTGGCATAAGTGTGGATGCTATCACCCAATATGGCATAGTTATGAGGAGCTGGCACACTATAACTATGACATACTATAGTAATCTAAATATGGCTATCACACAAGCTATCCTCCGATGGTGGCATATCAACAATAATCTCACCAACCATGCGAGTGGCATAAGTGTGGAAGCTATCACCTAGTTGGGTCATCAATGTTTACAGCACTAGTTGAGATCAATATCTTAACACTTCTCTTAAGCTCAACTCTACACACTATACTTCAAGTAAGATCCTAAACCTACAGAGCTTATGAAACCCAATGCCTTTAATGTCAGCCACGTGATCCTCTGTGTTGACATATACCAAATCTATATCAACTGAACCTTCTCTCTCATAAGTGATAATGCCTTCAATGTCAGCCACGTGATCCTCTGTGTTGACATATACCAGATCTACATCAACTGAACCTTCTCTCTCATAAGTGATAATGCCTTCAATGTCAGCCACGTGATCCTCTGTGTTGACATATACCAGATCTACATCAACTGAACCTTCTCTCTCATAAGTGATAATGCACCTCAATGTGCTTCATTATAGCATCATATATTGGGTTACTGGCTAACTATATGCGCCTCATGTTATCACAATAAATAACAATGGCCCTATCCACCACACGGGCTTACCCATATCACCAAGTAGCTTTTGAAACCAAGCTACCTCATAAGCTACCATTGTAAGATCCCTGTTCCCACCACGCAACAGATTCGGGGTACTAGCAGCGGACGTAGCACTTCATGCACGAGGCAGGGTCCCACGGATATCCGGACAAAAGACTAATCCGTCAGTTTTTCCAAAACCGAACCCGGAAAAACTTCCCTTATCCGAAAAGCACGGGCGATTCCTCCAGGATAACTTTTTACTCTAACGTAGTCAAGACCATTAGTGGTCAAACTGATCCGACTGCACCTATAAAGATACTCGGTCAGATCAAGGAAGAAACTTGCACTTGGATCATTGGGATCAACACTTTTTTCCCCATCAAGAGGCACAGCCCCGTTGATTCCTATCCATAGAACAATTACTATCCGAGATTTACTTTATCTATCGTAGTAACAGAAATTGAGTCTCGATTTACGGATCCATCAGTCCAGCCTAACCCCATCCAGTCCCATGGGTTAGCCAACCTCCCAACCACTGTAGTGATGGGATCCAATTTAGAATTTGATTTTTGTCCCGGGTACCAGGGAAAAAGTTCCCAGGCCCCCTAGCCGGATGTTCATGCAAAAATAAAACTAGTCACACCACTTACACACCCAATATGAAATTGCCTTTTTCACAGATTCAACCAGTTTTAAAACAATCCTTTAATGAACCATAGTATCACTGATCACAATCTTCCAAATTATTCGGTTGATTCTTAGCTTCCCATCATTCCTTCATCAGAGCATCTATGGCATCATTGGCAACCAGTACGCTCACCACCTGTCCACTCAAGGGCCTTTTCAATAGTTCCTAGCCCATAATACTCGGCAATATAATCACTTATAAAAATCAAGATGGACTCTCGTTGAAGATTAGCAAGATCAACCAACAGATCCATATAAAGAGCCATGGACTCATCCATTGAAGACTAGCAAGGTCAATCAATCAGATCCATGCCCGGTTTCAGAAAACAACTCTTACTCCTTGTTCCAATATCTTCCTCGACGCACGTGTGGGTATCCTAGGCGACCCAGAGCCCGAGCACCGTATGGTCAGCACCCTCTAGGATCCTTCGCAGGTGACCTAGCGCTTCACTCATAGGCCGCTTCCTTGGTCCCTCATCCACCGTACCGGAAGCTCACCATTTAAATCAAATCGAGGCTGGTCAAGACCTTGATCGACCTTGCTACGTGAGACGTCCTCCATTGACTCTCCGTCAGCAGTTGCAACTTTAACAGTTAGGTCTTCATGACCTTAATCCACAAGACGGTCAAAATGCTTCCCCAACATTCTTGACATAAAACAGTCATTTATAAATAGTCACAAAATACAGTTTCTAAATCGAACTCTCGTCTTTCCACATTATCCCTCCTTAGTCCACATTACTTATTCCACATTCCATTCAATGTGTACTCATTCTCATCCATTTCCTCATATCGACGACACATTAATTCACATACACATTCACATTCACATCCATACATCCACATCTATATGCATACATCCATTTTCACATCCTTATTTATACATCCACATCCCATATCCACATTCATACATACACATCCATATCCACATCCACATCCACATCCACATTCACATTCATATATCCACATCCACATTCACATTCATACATCCACATCCACATTCCCATTCACATCTATACATCCACATCTACATCCACATACATACATACATCCACATCCACATCCACATCCACATTTACATTCACATCCATATATCCACATCTACATGTATACATCCATTATCACGTCCTCATTCATATATCCACATCCACATTCATATATCCACATCCACATACATACATACATCCACATCCACATTCCCATTCACATCTATACATTCACATCTACATCCACATACATACATACATCCACATCCGCATTCCCATTCACATCTATACATCCACACACATACATACATCCACATCTACATCCACATTCACATCTACGCATATACATCTTCATGCATACATCCATTTTCACATTCATACATCCACACTCCCATCTCCACATTCACACATCCACATACATACATCCATTTTCACATTCCCATTCATATATCCCCATATGCCTTCACATCTAATCTTTTACATCACATCCATTCTTGCCCTATCACGACCCATATACATCTTATCCTATCACATACACTTCTTACCTCATCTCATACACATCTTATCACATCTTAATTCGTCTTATCACCTGCTAACTTATTTCATAAGCATCTTATCACCTCTTATCACATCTTATACACCTCTTATCACATCCTATCACATCTCATATCTATTTATAGAATATGTAACATACCCATCTTCACTAATAAAGAAATGTCCATGTAATTATGAGTTTTTATGGTATAAATATCAATGATTTTATTATTTGAGTCATTTCTACTTAGAATCTTCAAATTCTGAGCCCAAATTTGGAATCTGCGCGTGATTTTACCCTAATATAGGATTTTACAGCATCCAAAACGGACACCGGATCAAGCCTATACGCTAATTTCAATCATTTTAGTTAAAAAACGGCGACCTTTAAACCTTAATAAATACACGACTGCACGTCCGATTGACGAACGGTCTGAACCCCTGCGACCAGGAGAACCTCCCGGACAAAAAAATTTTTCGCCCCCCGGGGCGGTCCGGCACGCAAATCGAGGCGGGCGCCCCAAATTTGGGTATCCCGCTCCAAAATTTGGTCCGTACACACTTACTAGGGCGCTCGTACAATGGTCGCCCAAGAACCAAAGGACGGCCGCCCACTGTTTGGTCCACGCGTACCCTTGGACGGACACCCAGACCGGATAAGGTACATGCGTACCACTCCTTTCCCAGACAACCGACACCGTACCTTTCCGGTAGACCCATGCAGGCCACTAATCCATAGCCTTTGAAGGTACACCGTCCTTTCGTCCTTGCTTTGCGCAGCGCCCGTACCCTCACCCCTCAGCTATATAAACCCCCGGGGTGCTCCTCAGTCGGCACGCACTTCTGTGTAGCGTATGCCCTGTTGTGCCGCCGTCCGTACCGCCATAGCGTACTTGCTGCAAGTACAGCCGCCCTTGCAGCCACCCCTCTCACACCCCCTCATTTGGCTCTTTTCAGATAAGCCATTTTTCCTCCATCTTCCTCTTGCCATGGACCAGTGTCCTTAACTCTTCTCCCCCCCCCCCTCCCGTGTGAATAGACTTACAGAGAGGCTTGCAGCAACCCCTCCCAACCCTCTCCACGTTTTTGCCTTTGGCCTTAAGGACATCTCACAAATCCCCCCCCCCCCCCATTTGCGTAGACTTTAGTAAGGGATTTTTGGCTCAAGCGAGGGTTCGTGCGCCATATTCTTTTGCTCATACGGTGAGCAAACGAGCTCGGAATTCAGATCCGACTGAAGCGTTTCGATCGCAGCAGCGAGCTCTACAAGGCGACGTCTAAGATGGCCTCATCACGGAGACGGCAAAATATTACCTCAAGAGACGCACGTAACAACGAGATGGAGGGAGATGCGCCCAATGCGGCTCCAGTCCTCCCTTTTCAAGTCCCTCAAGGAAACGGTGGCCAGGTTAGCTTGGTTAATTTTCAAAAGAAGAGAATTTTCCTTAAATTAGTATTAATGAATGGTGTCTTTTTCTTTTAAAACGAGGACATAAAAGTTATATGAAATTACGAATTATGTGATGTTGTTTTCGATAAAATTGCATTGAAATTGCTATCTTCATGAATTGTGAATGCTATACTTAGAAAATTGCATTGAAGTTGTTATCTTTGGAATTCAAGATTTCTTTTGGCTTCAAACGCTAACTCCGTTCCGTGCTTGTGTAGCCGGGCGGCGTCATTAGCAAAGCCCGGGAATGGCCCAAGGTATCCCTCATACCTTTGGGAGAATAAGGATCGCCGATTGAGGCGAGAGATTATGAGGCTGCCTAGTTCTGAGGGCCCAGGCTAGTGCGGTAAATAAGCCCACCCTAGTGCGCAGACATCCCTCTGAGGGGCGGGAGGATCGAGCGATGGAGCCTGAGAGGGCGACAGGCCGGCTTGAGTCCTCGCCAGCGGCCGACGATGAGGTGTATGGTCCCGTAGGGTTTTGCCCAGCATGTAGAGGCTGGAAGGCCGAATTCTAGATCATCGGCAGAATAAGAATAAGAGAGCCGGATTGGCTTATATGGAAATGGATTCATGTATAAACTTTTTATATAATTGCATCTTGTCTTTGGTATGATTGTATTGTGTAAGAAGGCTGTTATAACGAACCTTGTGAAGAAGGGCCCTAATTAAGGAATATGCTTATTTATGTCAAACAGTGTGGTAGTATTAATTAGAAAACAAATTGATGCGTGAGTAGGGTGGAAAGTGGGAGGATGGAATGCCCTAACGGCACCATCCTACGGATGGGTGGACCCGATTAGTCGGGTAGCTTTCCAACAAATTAAGTGAAAGCCCTACGTTAGATAGTTAGGTTCTTGGGCAACCCTATTCAAGAAGACTAGGCCAGCGGCTGTGCCTTGCATAAGATGAGGAAAAAAGCGTTGTCCCTAGAAATCAAGTCTAGTAGTTGCCCAATTTTTGATCAATTGCCCTATGGGTGATTGGACGTTTAGGAAATCACGCTCCCCCTGCGGGATAGAGCTAGGTCATACCTATAAATCGTATCCTTGAATCTCTACAGGGTCAAGGTGTCGATGAATAGGAAATTTTTCCCAAGATAAGACTTAGCAGACTATCTTAAGTCTTTCTCCCATTTTTAAAGGGAGGAACCTTACAGAATACAAGAGAATTCTTATATTTGATATAAGATTTCTTTACACATTTATTTATGCATAAATTCTATTTAAGGAGATTAATACTTTCGAAGTAAAAATCAATCTTTTATGCATCTTCCTATGCATAAATTCATTTTAAATGAAAATGACACTTTTGAATTAAAATTCAATCTTTTATGCATCTTTCTATGCATAAATTCAATTTAGATGAGAATGACACTTTTGAATCAATCTTTTATGCATCTTCCTATGCATAAATTCAATTTGGTAGGAATTACACTTTTAGAATAAAAGAATTTCTCTTATGCATCTAAGTTATGCATAAAATCCATTTATGATGAAAATCACACTTTTAGTATAAAAAGAATATCTTTTATGCATACTTCTATGCATGAAATCCAAATATGATAAAAGTAACACTTTTATAATAAAATAATCAACTCTTATGCATACGTCTATGCATGAAATTCAATTGTGATAAAAGTAACACTTTTATAATAAAATAATCAACTTTTATGCATACCTCTATGCATGAAATTCAAATATGATAAAAGTAACACTTTTATAATAAAATAATAATCTTTTATGCATACCTCTATGCATGAAATCCAAATATGATAAAAGTAACACTTTTACGTTAAAATAATAATCTTTTATGCATACCTCTATGCATGAAATCCAATTATGATAAAAGTAACACTTTTACATTAAAGTAATAATCTTTTATGTATACCTCTATGCATGAAATCCAAATATGATAAAAGTAACACTTTTATGTTAAAATAATAATCTTTTATGCATACCTCTATGCATGAAAATCAATTATGCATAGTATAAAAATCAATTTCTCTATGATTACAATGAATATCTTTTAATTAATCTAGGATGATAATTCCTAGAATATGGTAGGAAGTCCTCTTTTCATGGTTTGAATGAAATTATTTTATGCGTAATTTTTATAAAAATTTTGCCATAGCTCCGCTGCTATGACTGATAAATCTCAAATTTTCTAAGGGATAAAGCTTATCATTAAGGAAATAAATAGAATGATCCCTAATTGGATCATTAATCCATAATGGATGGAATCATCAGTATTCATGAAATACATAAGCTAAAAGCATAAAAAAGCCATTAATTTGACCTTAAGCATAGATTAATCTTGGATTAAGAAAAAGCTTTATGAAAAGCTTCATTTGGATTGAGAATGGGTTATGAGTATGACCATTTCTTGAGTGAGAGAGAGAAATTACATAAAAAAAACCATTAGAATTAAGCATAAATGGAAATTTATGTAATTCTTAACTATCATTAATCAATTAACTTCAATAGCATTCATCAAATTATGTAACTCTTCACTACCATTCATCAATTAACTTCAATAGCATTCAAAAACAATTCCAATTAAGCTTCTCAAGCTTGAGAGGGGTTGAGAAGAGAGAAACATTGAGAAATTATAGAAAAGATCAAAATTCACCATTTACCTTACAAATTGCTTGATTCTTTGTTCACGGTAGAGACCCCCAACCAATCAATTGGTTTAGTATGTTGATAGAGCCACCAATGGGGATTGAAGAAAGAGGGAAGTGTCAAAAACTAGTGAATTATTATTGAATTCACAGTTCTTGGCTTAGGTGGAGTAGAGTAACAATGCATTAAACATTGTTGAGTTTCAACAAAGGGGAAGGCCTCTATTTATAGGAAAAAGTGAGCTCCTAACCAAACAAACTGATTCTAGAAGTTTCCAACTCAGTTTGGTCAATTTTTGACCATTTTTAGGTCAGTTGAGCTAACTTTTTGCAACTAGACTTGAATTAGGAGAGAGGAGAGATGAAATATCTCAATTTTTATGAGTTTAAAATTCATTCAAGTATGTGAAATATGCACCTCCTTTAATGGACTCCCCTTCCTTACATATGTGTCAAAATGGAATCATTATACCCAAAATATCTCATATTTATAATATTGCTCATAGTTTTTTACTAATAAACCTTGTACATTTTCAACTCTTCATCTTATGTGAGCATTTACTCATTTTTGGATACCCAAAATATCTCATATTTTTAATATTGCTCATAGTTTTTTACTAATAAACCTTGTACATTTTCAACTCTTCATCTTATGTGAGCATTTACTCATTTTTGGATACCCAAAATATCTCATATTTTTAATATTGCTCATAGTTTCTTACTAATAAACCTTGTACATAGTCAACTCTTCATCTTATGTGAGCATTTACTCATTTTTGGGTATCTTCTTTTACAAATTGGATTTATCTCCTCCCTACACATGGATTGATGCTATTGGCCCATAGGAACCTTAATTGGACCATAATCCAAAAATTTCTGAAAATCTAAACCCTTAGACTAAGGTCCTTTATACCCATTTTCAATAAATTCCAATTGCACATTGGAAAGTTTTTTTTGAATTTTTGTTTCAGGGAAATTCATTTTAATAATATGAGAAATTTTTCTATCTAAAAATATTCAAAATCTGAATATTCTCTCTCTAGAATATTTTCTCTCTCTATGTCAAAATAGGCAGAGACAAGATCTTTTATATTTCTGAAGAGGAGATTGATTACAGGGGAAGATGCTGGACATCTTGAGAGGCTGGGGAGGAATCTTACATTCTCTCCCACTTGAAAAACGTGAGATGCCCTCATCTTGCAAACTGGGGGTAATTTCGCAAGATGCACGAATATGAGACTGAGAGAAAATTTTAATTAAGATTAACCACCAAGAAAAGTCTCAAAGAGAGCAAGACTCAAGACAAGAACAAAGATTTCAACTTTATTCATTCTTGGAACATGTACAGTAAAGATAGAAGAACTTTTTACACTTCCATAAGCCCGTCCATCATATGGTCACAAAAGCAGCACTCACAAGCTGCACATGTATAAGATAACTCATCTATGGGAATAATTCGGCTGGTTATTGCCGCACCTACCTCAGTGGTATGAGGTGATCTAACAAAAGGACCTCTGAGAGGCAAGCCAAAAATGGGATAAAGGCATATCTTCTGATGAGGAAGAAAACACGCCAGTAAGAATACCCGCTTAGAAAACCCAATATGCCTTGATCTCATCACACAATAGTATCGGGGACCCAAACCCAAAGCTTCAATAACCATAGCCAAGCGGACATTGTTACGAAAGTGCTGCTGACCCCAGGGTGTTACCCTAGTTATGTCTTGATAGGTCCGCCATTTGGTCTGAGCTACAGAAGTTCCCAAGTGAGGGAAAAGTGAGCGCTCATACAGTTCTATAAAATCCTTCTTCATAGACTCACTTGCGTCTTGGAGGTGAGAAATCATTATGGATAAAACTAATTCCTGTTGCCAAGCCATGAAGGAGATTAAGAAAGAAAGGAGATCGATGGGAGTAAGATTACTGCGAGCGGCAAGTAAAAGTTACGACTTATATAAAGGAAGGAGCTAGCGTAACTTAGAAGCCAACGGTATCTTGTCACTGAAGTTTTACCGTCTTTCCATGATTTGGGTTTGGCACATATTTCTATAGAAGGTTCACATGAAATACATTATGAACTTTGAGATGATGAGGTAGAAAAAGCTCGTAGGCTAAGTCACCTACTTTCATTGAAATCCGATATGGCCCATAATATCTGGGGGGGGATAACTTCTTATACTTCCTAAGAGATAAAGAACTTCTTTTGGGCCGTATTCGAATGAAGACCATATCTGCTTCTTTGAATTCTCTGACTGTCCTCTTTTTATCTGCATACTGCTTCTGTCGATCCTGGGCAGTCTTTTAATTGATGACCAAAACCTTGGCATCCAAAACACCAGTTCTCACTTCTGAACTCATCGTTCATAATCCTTTAAACAGGTGGGCTCCTGTGAGAAAGTATTTTGGGGAAAGGTCTTCCTTTTTTAAACAGAATCTTTCTTTTATTTTAGAGAGGGAAGAATTATAAGATAAAAAAGGGAGGTTCTTACTCCTGTATACCTCGAAGGCTGGGGGAGGAATCTTACATTCTACCCCACTTAAAAAGGCACGAGATGTCCTCATCTCGCAAACTAGAGGATAACTCTTTTTTCTTAAGATCCAATTTATTCTGGGGTTCCTTATATTCTGGTTAACCCAACAGAATACGGGGATAAGTATCCCTTATATAGAACTCATCAATAACAATTCATTCAGATCATATCATCCATATTTTTAACACGATAATGGTCCATTAGACTGAAAAATTTCTTTCTGAACATTCCTCCACGAAAATTTAAGTTAAGCAATTTCTCAAATTGTCATCCCTTAACTTGATCTACCGTGATAAGAGTTAACAGTAGCAATTTGACAACACAATCCACTAATCTCATAGTGATTTGCTAAAATCATTATCATCATTCCAGTTATAAATATCATCATAGGGACTCGTCCCATTCATCCTCATTGAGGATTCGTTCAGCTTATTACATTTCAACCAAATTTCAGGGATTAACATTTTTCAATCAGAATCCAAATCAACTCATCAGTTCTCAAATAGAATTAAAAATCATATCGACCACATTCGAAATCATCATCTAGATAATATTAACGCTTATAATTTCAAGTCTTAGATTTACTCGTATATACTACAAGTAAAGAGCTACAGTTATACCCTCGGTATATACGGGTCATCATAATACTTGGAACTATAAGGTAAATACCATCATGTCTAGGCCTCAAGCAAGTCAGGGATTCTATATAATTGCGGTACTTCCATCTGAAGACCCAATTACCAAATTACGAATTTCAGTTTGAATATCAAATTATATGAATTATATCACACAATTACAATCTTTTTGTGCTTCTTGATAAATTTTTGACATATTTGGCTTCTCAGTTAATCTTTATCAGCCAATTGGCTCTGATACCAACTGTGAGATCCCTGTTCCCACCGCGCAACGGATTCGGGGTACTAGCAACGAAAGTAGCACTTCATGCACGAGGCAGGGTCCCACACTCGGGGCCTCGTCCACGAATATCCAGACAAAAGACTAATCCGTCGGTTTTTCCAAAACCGAACCCGAAAAAACTTCCCTTATCCGGAAAGCACGGGCGATTCCTCCAGGATAACTTTGTACTCTAACGTAGTCAAGACCATTAGTGATCAAACTGATCCGACTGCACCTATAAAGATACTCGGTCAGATCAAGGAAGAAACTTGCACTTGGATCATTGGGATCAACGCTTATTTCCATCAAGAGGCACAGCCGTTGATTCCTATCCATAAAACAATTACTATCCGGGATTTACTTTATCTATCGTAGTAACAGAAATTGAGTCTCGATTTACGGATCCATCAGTCCAGCCTAACCCCATCCAGTCCCATGGGTTAGCCAACCTCCCAACCACTATAGTGATGGGATCCAATTTACAATTTGATTTTTGTCTCGAGTACCAGGGAAAAAGTTCCCAGGCCCCCTAGCCGGATGTTCATGCAAAAATAAAACTAGTCACACCACTTACACACCCAATATGAAATTGCCTTTTTCACAGATTCAACCAGTTTTAAAACAATTCTTTAATGAACCATAGTATCATTGATCACAATCTTTCAAATTACCCGGTTGATTCTTAGCTTCCTATCATTCCTTCATCAAAGTATCTATGGCATCATTGGAAACCAGAACGCTCACCACCTGTCCACTCAGGGGCCTTTTCAATAGTTCCTATACTCGGCAATATAATCACTTATAAAAATCAAGATGGGCTCTCGTTGAAGATTAGCAAGATCAACCAACAGATCCATATAAAGAGCCATGGACTCATCCATTGAAGACCAGCAAGGTCAATCAATCAGATCCATGCCCGGTTTCAGAAAACAACTCTTACTCCTTGTTCTAATATCTTCCTCGATGCACATGTGGGTATCCTAGGCGACCCAGAGCCCGAGCACCGTATGGTTAGCACCCTCTAGGATCCTTCGCGCAGGTGACCTAGCGCTTCACTCATAGGCCGCTTCCTTGGTCCCTCATCCACCGTACCGGAAGCTCACTATTTAAATCAAACCGAGGCTGGTCAAGACCTCGATCGACCTTGCTACGCGAGACGTCCTCCATTGACTCTCCGTCAGCAGTTGCAACTTTAACAGTTAGGTCTTCATGACCTTAATCCACAAGACGGTCAAAATGCTTCCCCAGCATTCTTGACATAAAACAGTCATTTATAAATAGTCACAAAATACAGTTTCTAAATCGAACTCTTGTCTTTCCACATTATCCCTCCTTAGTCCACATTACTTATTCCACATTCCATTCAATGTGTACTCATTCTCATCCATTTCCTCATATCGACGACACATTAATTCACATACAAATTCACATTCACATCCATATATCCACATCTATATGCATACATCCATTTTCACGTCCTCATTTATACATCCACATCCCATATCCACATTCATACATACACATCCATATCCACATCCATATATCCACATCCACATCCACATTCACATTCATACATCCACATCCACATTCCCATTCACATCTATACATTCACATCTACATCCACATACATACATACATACATTCATACATCCACATCCACATACATACATACATCCACATCCGTATCTACATCCATACATTCACATCCATATATCCACATCTACATGCATACATCCATTATCACGTCCTCATTCATATATCCACATCCACATACATACATACATCCACATCCACATTCCCATTCACATCTATACATTCACATCTACATCCACATACATACATACATCCACATCCGCATTTCCATTCACATCTATACATCCACACACATACATACATCCACATCTACATCCACATTCACATCTACGCATATACATCTTCATGCATACATCCATCTTCACATTCATACATCCACACTCCCATCTCCACATTCACACATCCACATACATACATCCATTTCCACATTCCCATTCATATATCCCCATATGCCTTCACATCTAATCTTTTACATCACATCCATTCTTGCCCTATCATGACCCATATACATCTTATCCTATCACATACACTTCTTACCTCATCTCATACACATCTTATCACATCTTAATTCATCTTATCACCTGCTAACTTATTTCATAAGCATCTTATCACCTCTTATCACATCTTATACACCTCTTATCACATCCTATCACATCTCATATCTATTTATAGAATACAAGAGAATTCTTATATTTGATATAAGATTTCTTTACACATTTATTTATGCATAAATTCCATTTAAGGAGATTAATACTTTCGAAGTAAAAATCAATCTTTTATGCATCTTCCTATGCATAAATTCATTTTAAATGAAAATGACACTTTTGAATTAAAATTCAATCTTTTATGCATCTTCTTATGCATAAATTCAATTTAGATGAGAATGACACTTTTAAATCAATCTTTTATGCATCTTCCTATGCATAAATTCAATTTGGTAGGAAGTACACTTTTAGAATAAAAGAATTTCTCTTATGCATCTAAGTTATGCATAAAATCCATTTATGATGAAAATCACAATTTTAGTATAAAAAGAATATCTTTTATGCATACTTCTATGCATGAAATCCAAATATGATAAAAGTAACACTTTTATAATAAAATAATCAACTCTTATGCATACTTCTATGCATGAAATTCAATTGTGATAAAAGTAACACTTTTATAATAAAATAATCAACTTTTATGCATACCTCTATGCATGAAATTCAAATATGATAAAAGTAACACTTTTATAATGAAATAATAATCTTTTATGCATACCTCTATGCATGAAATCCAATTATGATAAAAGTAACACTTTTACATTAAAATAATAATCTTTTATGCATATCTCTATGCATGAAATCCAATTATGATAAAAGTAACACTTTTACATTAAAATAATAATCTTTTATGCATACCTCTATGCATGAAATCCAATTATGATAAAAGTAACACTTTTACATTAAAGTAATAATCTTTTATGTATACCTCTATGCATGAAATCCAAATATGATAAAAGTAACACTTTTATGTTAAAATAATAATCTTTTATGCATACCTCTATGCATGAAAATCAATTATGCATAATATAAAAATTAATTTTTCTAAGATTACCCAAGCAGTCGTAGATTGGCCAGAGCCCAAGGGAACTATAAGGTAAATACCATCATGTCTAGGCCTCAAGCAAGTCAGGGATTCTATATAATTGCGGTACTTCCATCTAAAGACCCAATTACCAAATTACAAATTTCAGTTTGAATATCAAATTGTATGAATTATATCACACAATTACAATCTTTTTGTGCTTCTTGATAAAATTTTGACATATTTGGCTTCTCAGTTAATCTTTATCAGCCAATTGGCTCTGATACCAACTGTGAGATCCCTGTTCCCACCGCGCAACGGATTCGGGGTACTAGCAGCGGAAGTAGCACTTCATGCACGAGGCAGGGTCCCACACTTGGGGCCTCGTCCACGGATATCCGGACAAAAGACTAATTCGTCGGTTTTTCCAAAACCGAACCCGAAAAAACTTCCCTTATCCGGAAAGCACGGGCGATTCCTCCAAGATAACTTTTTACTCTAAAACAGTCAAGACCATTAGTGATCAAACTGATCCGACTGCACCTATAAAGATACTCGGTCAGATCAAGGAAGAAACTTGCACTTGGATCATTGGGATCAACGCTTATTTCCCCATCAAGAGGCACAACTGTTGATTCCTATCCATAGAACAATTACTATCCGGGATTTACTTTATCTATCGTAGTAACAGAAATTGAGTCTCGATTTACAGATCCATCAGTCTAGCCTAACCCCATCCAGTCCCATGGGTTAGCCAACCTCCTAACCACTGTAGTGATGGGATCCAATTTAGAATTTGATTTTTGTCCCGGGTACCAGGGAAAAGAGTTCCCAGGCCTCCTAGCCGGATGTTCATGCAAAAATAAAACTAGTCACACCACTTACACACCCAATATGAAATTACCTTTTTCACAGATTCAACCAGTTTTAAAACAATCCTTTAATGAACCATAGTATCACTGATCACAGTCTTCCAAATTATCCGGTTGATTCTTAACTTCCCATCATTCCTTCATCAGAGTATCTATGGCATCATTGGCAACCAGAACGCTCACCACGTGTCCACTCAGGGGCCTCCCCTAGCCCATAATACTCGGCAATATAATCACTTATAAAAATCAAGATGGACTCTCGTTGAAGATCAGCAAGATCAACCAATAGATCCATATAACGAGCTATGGACTCATCCATTGAAGACCAGCAACATCAATCAATCAGATCCATGCCCGGTTTCAGAAAACAACTCTTACTCCTTGTTCCAATATCTTCCTCGACGCACGTGTGGGTATCCTAGGCGACCCAGAGCCCGAGCACCATATGGTTAGCACCCTCTAGGATCCTTCGTAGGTGACCTAGCGCTTCACTCATAGGCCGCTTCCTTGGTCCCTCATCCACCATACCGAAAGCTCATCATTTAAATCGAACCGAGGCTGGTCAAGACCTCGGTCGACCTTGCTACGCGAGACGTCCTCCATTGACTCTCCGTCAGGTTGCAACTTTAACAGTTAGGTCTTCATGACCTTAATCCACAAGACGGTCAAAATGCTTCCCCAGCATTCTTGACATAAAACAGTCATTTACAAACAGTCACAAAATACAGTTTCTAAATCAAACTCTCGTCTTTCCACATTATCCCTCCTTAGTCCACATTACTTATTCCACATTCCATTCAATGTGTACTCATTCTCATCCATTTCCTCATATCGACGACACATTAATTCACATACACATTCACATTCACATCCATACATCCACATCTATATGCATACATCCATTTTCACATCCTCATTTATACATCCACATCCCATATTCACATTCATACATACACATCCATATCCACATCCATATATCCACATTTACATCCACATCCACATTCACATTCATACATCCACATCCACATTCCCATTCACATCTATACATCCACATCTACATCCATATACATACATACATCCACATCTGTATCTACATCCATACATCCACATCCACATCCACATTCACATTCACATCCATATATCCACATCTACATGCATACATCCATTATCACGTCCTCATTCATATATCCACATCCGCATACATCTACACATCCACATCCACATTCCCATTCACATCTATACATTCATATCTACATCCACAACCATACATACATCCACATCCGCATTCCCATTCACATCTATACATCCACACACATACATACATCCACATCTACATCCACATTCACATCTACGCATATACATCTTCATGCATACATCCATTTTCACATTCATACATCCACACTCCCATCTCCACATTCACACATCCACATACATACATCCATTTCCACATTCCCATTCATATATCCCCATATGCCTTTACATCTAATCTTTTACATCACATCCATTCTTGCCCTATCACGACCCATATACATCTTATCCTATCACATACACTTCTTACCTCATCTCATACACATCTTATCACATCTTAATTCATCTTATCACCTGCTAACTTATTTCATAAGCATCTTATCACCTCTTATCACATCTTATACACCTCTTATCACATCCTATCACATCTCATATCTATTTATAGAATACAAGAGAATTCTTATATTTGATATAAGATTTCTTTACACATTTATTTATCCATAAATTCCATTTAAGGAGATTAATACTTTCGAAGTAAAAATCAATCTTTTATGCATCTTCCTATGCATAAATTCATTTTAAATGAAAATGACACTTTTGAATTAAAATTCAATCTTTTATGCATCTTCTTATGCATAAATTCAATTTAGATGAGAATGACACTTTTGAATCAATCTTTTATGCATCTTCCTATGCATAAATTTAATTTGGTAGGAATTACACTTTTAGAATAAAAGAATTTCTCTTATGCATCTAAGTTATGCATAAAATCCATTTATGATGAAAATCACACTTTTAGTATAAAAAGAATATCTTTTATGCATACTTCTATGCATGAAATCCAAATATGATAAAAGTAACACTTTTATAATAAAATAATCAACTCTTATGCATACTTCTATACATGAAATTCAATTTGATAAAAGTAACACTGTTATAATAAAATAATCAACTTTTATGCACACCTCTATGCATGAAATTCAAATATGATAAAAGTAACACTTTTATAATAAAATAATAATCTTTTATGCATATCTCTATGCATGAAATCCAATTATGATAAAAGTAACACTTTTACATTAAAATAATAATCTTTTATGCATACCTCTATGCATGAAATCCAATTATGATAAAAGTAACACTTTTACATTAAAGTAATAATCTTTTAGGTATACCTCTATGCATGAAATCCAAATATGATAAAAGTAACACTTTTATGTTAAAATAATAATCTTTTATGCATACCTCTATGCATGAAAATCAATTATGCATAATATAAAAATCAATTTCTCTATGATTACAATGAATATCTTTCAATTAATCTAGGATGATAATTCCTAGAATATGGTAGGAAGTCCTCTTTTCATGCTTGAATGAAATTATTTTATGCATAATTTTTATAAAAATTTTGCCATAGCTCCGCTGCTCTGACTGATAAATCTCAAATTTTCTAAGGGATAAAGCTTATCATTAAGGAAATAAATAGAATGATCCCTAATTGGATCATTAATCCATAATGGATTGAATCATCAATATTCATGAAATACATAAACTAAAAGCATAAAAAAGCCATTAATTTGGCCTCAAGCATAGATTAATCTTGGATTAAGGAAAAGCTTTATGAAAAGCTTCATTTGGATTGAGAATGGGTCATGAGTATGACCATTTCTTGAGTGAGAGAGAGAAATTACATAAAAACCATTAGAATTAAGCATAAATAGAAATTTATGTAATTCTTAACTATCATTAATCAATTAACTTGAATAGCATTCATCAAATTATGTAACTCTTCACTACCATTCACACATCAATTAACTTCAATAGCATTCAGAAACCATTCCAATTAAGCTTCTCAAGCTTGAGAGGGGCTGAGAAGAAGAGAGAAACATTGAGAAATTATAGAAAAGATCGAAATTCACCATTTACCTTGCAAATTGCTTGATTATTTGTTCATGGTAGAGGCCCCCAACCAATCAATTGGTTTAGTATGTTGATGGAGCCACCAATGGGGATTGAAGAAAGAGGGAAGTGTCAAAAACTAGTGAATTATTATTGAATTCACAGTTCTTGGCTTAGGTGGAGTAGAGTAACAATGCATTAAACATTATTGAGTTTCAACAAAGGAGAAGGCCTCTATTTATAGGAAAAAGTGATCTCCTAACCAAACAAACTGATTCTAGAATTTTCCAACTCAGTTTGGTTAATTTTTGACCATTTTTAGGTCAGTTGAGCTAACTTTTTGCAACTAGACTTGAATTAGGAGAGAGGAGAGATGAAATATCTCAATTTTTATGAGTTTAAAATTCATTCAAGCATGTGAAATATGCACCTCCTTTAATGGACTCCCCTTCCTTACATATGTGTCAAAATAGAATCATTATACCCAAAATATCTCATATTTATAATATTGCTCATAGTTTTTTACTAATAAACCTTGTACATTTTCAACTCTTCATTTTATGTGAGCATTTACTCATTTTTGGATACCCAAAATATCTCATATTTTTAATATTGCTCATAGTTTTTTACTAATAAACCTTGTACATTTTCAACTCTTCATCTTATGTGAGCATTTACTCATTTTTGGATACCCAAAATATCTCATATTTTTAATATTGCTCATAGTTTCTTACTAATAAACCTTGTACATAGTCAACTCTTCATCTTATGTGAGCATTTACTCATTTTTGGGTATCTTCTTTTACAAATTGGATTTATCTCCTCCCTACACATGGATTGATGCTATTGGCCCATAGGAAGCTTAATAATTGGACCATAATCTAAAAATTTCTGAAAATCTAAACCCTTAGGCTAATGTCCTTTATACCCATTTCTAATAAATTCCATTGGAAAGTTCTTTTTGAATTTCTGTTTCAGGGGGATTCATTTTAATAATATGAGAAATTTTTCTATCTAAAAATATTCAAAATTTGAATATTCTCTCTCTAGAATATTTTCTCTCTCTATGTCAAAATAGGCAGAGACAAGATCTTTTATATTTCTGAAGAGGGGATTGATTACAGGGGAAGATGCTAGACATCTTGAGAGGCTGGGGAGGAATCTTACAACCATAGCAACACCCATGTACTCTACCTTTGTACTTGAAAAGACAAGTGTTGATTGTTTCTTTCTACTCCAATGCATAATAGCACTCCCAAAAGAAAACATAAAGTTGTTGGTAGATCTTTTTCTACTAACACTAGATAACCCAATTAGCATCTATGTACCCATGTAGCTGTATCTCTCTACCAGCCTGATAGAAAAGTCTATAATCAAGTGTGGACTTTATGTACCTGCTATCCACATCCAAGTGTGGCTTCATGGGGTCCTACATAAAATTGACATATAAGTCCAACAATATAGCTCAAGTTTTTCCTAGTAATGATCATGTAGATCAGCTACCCACCCATTATGTGCTTGTGTATAGTGGGATCCTCCACCAAAAGCTCTCGTGTATATATAGAAAGCTTTATGTTCTACTCTAATGGCACTAAAATTCTATACCCAAGAAATATCTTAGCTTACCTAAACTTTTGCTTTAAAAACATCTTGACATCATGTATGTTAGCATCGCTATTACCAGCAATGATAATCAAGTCATCCACGTAAATGACTAATATTCATTCTAGCATGATATACTGGGTTACTAGCCAATTGTATGCTACTTACGTTGTCACAATAAATGACAACTGTCCTATCCAGAGGCTCACTATATCACCAAGTAGCTTTTGAAACCAAGCTACTTCATAAGCTACCATAGCAGCACCCCTGTACTCTGCCTCTGTACTCAACAAGGCAACTGTTGGCTACTTCTTATTGCTCCAACTCATAGCAGCACTCCCAAATGAAAACATAGAACCACTGTTATATCTCTTGTCTATGACACTACCAACCCAATCAACATCTGCATACCCATATAGCTGTATCTCTGTACCAGCCTCATAGAAAAGTCCATAATCAACTATGGACTTTATGTACTTGAGAATCCATCTAGCCACATCCAAGTGTGGCTTCCTAGGAGCATGCATAAAGTGACTCACAAGTCCAACAACATAGCTCAAGTCTGGCCTACTAGTAATGGTCATGTAGATCAAGCTACTCACTATGTGCCTATAATGGTCATGTAGATCAAGCTACCCACTATGCACTTGTACATAGTGGGGTTCTCCAAAAGCTCACCTATCATGTATGTGAGCATCACTATCACCAGTGATAATCAAGTCATCCACACATAGATGACTAATAGCATGATCCCTCTATCTGTCTTTTTTACATAAAGTGAAAATTCTGCATTGGATATCTAAAATCCAATGGTAACAAGATACTCCCCGATCTTCTTTGACCATGCTTTGGGTGCTTTCTTCAAGCCATATAAGGCTTTGTGTAACCTGCACACTCTCATAACCTGGTGGCTACACCATGTATACTTCTTCTTGCAAATCACCATGCAACAAGGCATTCTTTACATCCATTTAATGTAAAGATCAACCCTTTGCTGTTGCAGCCATAGCAATGACAGCTCTCACAGTTTTTGCCACTCTTGCAATTGGGCAGAATGTCTCCTCATAGTCGATGCCATAAGTCTGCACATAGCCCTTGGCAACCAATCTTGCCTTATACCTGCTCACTCTGAACCATCAGTGTTATGCTTGACCTTATACACCCATTGCCTTCTTTTCCTTAGGCAAATACACTAACTCCCATGTTGCATTTCCATCCAATGTTGCCATCTCCTCATTTATGGCATCTTTCCATTTCTTATTTCCAAGTTCCTACTCAAAGCAAGTGGGCTCCAGCTCCTATATTGCTTTAACCCTGTGAGCATAATGATGGGCTATATATTCATCATATCTCAACCTGTCAAGGATACCTAACCCTCGTAGACCTGTGTACACCTCGATCACTATGCTAGGTGCCTCAAAATAGCCCTAGTTCTTCTTACACCAGAAGTAACCATAAACGGAATGCCAAGCTCCTCATCATCAAGGCTCTGTTCATAGTTGCTAGAGTCACGGGGATACAATACACGGCGTTCAAGGCGTCTATTCAGACTCGGAAAAACATTCCCAATTTTACAGACTTGGTGTCTATGTTGATTATAGAAGAGAAGAGCTTGGGTGAAGACCAACAGTCTTCACAAAACAAAAACAGTTCAGAGCAACAGGCCTTCTACACAAGTTCAAGAAGAGGACGAGGTAGAGGAGGCCGTGGACGCGGTCAAGGAGCTGGCCGAACAGGTAATCAGAGTTATGGCCAACAGCAACAACAACAACAGTCCCAAAATTCACAACAACAACAACAACAACAACACGCAGGTGCAAGAGGCTAATTTAGAGGCAGGGGGAGTCAAAGAGGTCGTGGACATTGGCAAAGGCAGTATAATGACATATGTGGATGCTTTTATTGTGGTAAGCCTAGACATGTGCAGGCAGATTGTTATAAGAAGCAGGCTGACATGCAAAATGGAAAATTGTAGAAAAACAACTATGCATCCTCGAGTAGAAACAATGAGGATAATGAAAGGTTGTTTGTTATGCAGCATGTCGTTAATGCCATGTCTTAAAATATAGAAGCAGCACATAAAGATGATGTATGGTATGTTGATTGAGGTGCTCCAAACCACATGACAAGTCATGGGGAGTGGTTCAAGGAGATGAAAAACCTTGAAAGACCAGGTTTTGTGGAAAGGGATGACACTGCTCATCTAATTGCCCATGTTGGAGATGTGCCATTGTCTATGCAGGATGGCAAAGTGAAGTACCTTGCAGATGTACTTCACGTTTCGAACATAATAAAGAATCTGGTTCAATTGGCTAGATGATTGAGCAGGGTTTGCAGGTTCGGTTTAACCTTGATGGTTGTTATGTTGAAGACTTTAAAGACAAGTGCAGGTTGGTGGCAACAGAGTGGGCAGAATGTTTACGTTGAATGCAAACATGCTTGAAGTGAGTGCTGCGATGTTTGCAAATGGTTCAGGAATTGCTGTAGACACAAACATTTGGCATAAAAGAATTGGACATGTGAATGTGCAGAGAATGAAGTCTATGCAGACTAAAGGAATTGTGACAGGGCTGCCAAAATTTAAAGTGGAAGGTATGCAGAGAATATGTGCAGCATGCCAATTTGGAAAGCAAACAAAGCATGTATTTCCACGTAACAGACATGTGAGCAGAAATACATTAGATGTTTTGCATTCAGATGTATGGGGTCCTACGAAGACCATGTCTATGGGAGGCTGTAGGTATTATGTGACATTTATTGATGACCGCACAAGGAAAGTGTGGGTATACTTCATGATGAAGGAGAAGGGTGAGGTGTTCACTCACTTTCAGAATTTTAGAGTTATGGTTGAAAAGCAAATAGGGAAAGTTGAAAAGCAAACAGGGAAATATGTAAAGTGCCTAAGGTCAGATGGAGGGGGAGAGTACTTCTCCAATGAGTTCTCTGAATTTTTGAAGAAAAATGGTATTCGGAGACAGTTTACATGCAGATACACTCCGCAGCAGCAAAATGGAGTTGCTGAGCAAAAAAACAGGCACATTGCTGAGATTGCGTGAGCATTGATGGAAGAGAAAAATATGCCGCATAGCTATTGGGCTGAGGCTGTTTCTACAGCAGTTTACATCATGAACAAGACTCCAACTGCAGCCATACATGATGTAACTCCAGAGGAGAGGTTTACTGGCAGAAAACCTGATTTGTCTCATCTGAAAGTCTTTGGATGCATTGCATATGTGCATGTGCCAGATGAGCTGAGAACTAAACTGGATCCAAAAGCTGAAAATGTGTGTTTATTGGATATTCCCTTGAGAAAAAGGGATACAGGTGTTATAACCCTGCTACATGTGAGTTGAGGGTAAGCAGGGATATTGTTTTTGATGAGATGAGCACCTGGTATGCTGCTAAAAAAGAAGCTATTGGGGCTGATGTGAGTGGAAGTGTGGTTGCAC
Source organism: Cibotium barometz (assembly GCF_041138505.1). Taxonomy (NCBI): domain Eukaryota; kingdom Viridiplantae; phylum Streptophyta; class Polypodiopsida; order Cyatheales; family Cibotiaceae; genus Cibotium; species Cibotium barometz. The sequence goes on from NC_141075.1 coordinate 51,430,177, forward strand.
AGAATACAAGTCAGCAATCATAGTCTTTGAGTGGACTAGGAGAGTCCTCATCTAGTGGTTTAATTGATAGACCATGGAGTGGCAGGTTGCGTCATAATACCAGTCCTGCAAATGTGATTAGTACATTACATAAAGGCAAAGAAAAGGTGGTTGAGCCCCTTAGTATACCTGACATTTCTGCAGGGCATTCTCATGTTGATGGAGAGTCTAGTGGCTTAGAGATGAGCCTTGATGAGGAGCTTGGGATCCTAGCTATGAGAACAACTGGTGTAAAGATGGCGCCCCATCACTATGCATACATGGCAAAGGTTGTGCAGGTTGTAGAGCCCACATGCATTGATGAGGCTCTTGGAAATGTGTGTTGGGAGAAAGCTATGGATAATGAGATGGATGAACGATATGGAAATGAGACTTGGGATTTAGTGCAATTGCTCCGCCTGAAGGTAAGAAAGCCATTGGATGTAAGTGGGTGTACAAAGTAAAACATAACAGTGATGGAAGCATAAATAGGTATAAGGCTAGATTGGTAGCCAAAGGATATGCGCAGACATATGGCATTGATTATGAGGAAACTTTCAGCCCAGTTGCCAAGATGGCAACAGTGAGAGTTGTGATAGCAGTGGCTGCGTCAAAGCAATGGTCTTTACATCACATGGATGTAAAGAATGCATTCTTGCATTCTTTACATCAGATGGATGTAAAGAATGCATTCTTGCATGGGGATTTGTAGGAAGAGTTGTATATGTTGCAGCCACCTGGTTATGAGGATGTTAGTCACCTCGAGCATGTTTGCAGGTTGAAGAAAGCCTTGTATGGCATAAAACAAGCACCAAGAGCATGGTCTAACAAGATTTTTGAATATCTTGTCACTATTGGCTTTCATGTAGCCAATGCAGATTTCTCACTGTATGTGAGACACAGTCATAAGGGGGTTATGCTTGTTGTCATCTATGTAGATGACTTGATCATTACGGGGGACCATGATGCAGAGATCTTTGATGTAAAGATCTTGCTTAGATAGAACTTTGAGATGAAGGATCTGGGAGAGCTCAGATATTTGTTGGGCATTGAGGTGATTAGGTCACCACATGGTATTGGATTACTGCAGAGACAGTATGGCTTGGACATGTTGTCCAAGTATGGTATGACAGGCTGTAAGCCTATCTCAGTGCCATTGGATCAGAATGGCAAGTTGAGTGCAAATTCAGGAGAGATTTTGGAGGATCCTACTATGTATAGGCGCATAGTAGGAAGCTTGATCCACATGACAATCATCAGACCAGATTTGAGCTATGCTGTTAGACTGGTGAGTAAGTTTATGCAGGTTCCACGGAAGTCGCATTTGGATGCATTGAGATGCATATTGAGGTATGTGAGGTCTACTTTGCATTGTGGACTATTTTATGAAACTGGGACAAAGATATGTGTACATGGATACACAGATGCTGATTGGGCTGGTAGTATCTCAGATAGAACATCTACTAGTGGCTTCATGTTTTCTTTGGGGAGTGCTGCTGTGACTTGGAGTGGCAAGAAGCAGCCTACGGTTGCTCTATCCAGTATAGAGGCCGAGTAGTACAGAGGAGCTGCTATGGCAGCATGTGAGGTAGCTTGGTTGAGAAAGCTACTTGCAGATTTGGGTCTATCAGTGGGATAGACAAGTTGTTATTTTTTGTGACAACATTAGCAGTATACAGTTGGCCAAGAACCCAATTTTTCATGCTCGCACGAAGCATATAGAGGTCCACTACCATTTTGTTAGAGAGAAGGTCTTGGCAGGAGACCTTGACCTTGTTTATGTCAGCACACAGGATCAGGTAGCTGGCATCTTCATCAAAGCATTGGGTACAGAGAAGCTCCACAGATTCAGGGCTTTGCTTGGTGTACATGAGATGGAGTTGAGCTCGAGGGGGAGTGTTGAGATATCGAGCTCATCTAGTGAGGCGGTGGACACTGAGATGACCCACCTAGGGGATAGGTCCCACACTTACACCACTGGCATGGTTGGTGAGATCATGGGTGATATGCAGCCAGTGGGATGACAGGCTATGTGACAGCCATTCTAGAGACTCGCATAGTCATAGCGCCAGCTCATTTAGTTGGGTTCACACTATAGAGAACCCTAGTATGTATTTGGTTGAGTACCTTTTCATAGGTGTGTACTCTTATCTTTGTATATGGTGTGTTGAGTGTTGAGTGAAGAAGAAGAAGATTTTCAGCCTCTCACCTTGTGTGTTCTCTATTAGGATTTTGTGAGTGTGTGTGTGTGCTTGCAAGAGCTCAAGCTCTCTTCTCCCCTACATCTTTTCAGCTTGGACCTTTCAAGGGTGAAGGGGAAAACTTGGACGAGGCTGTGGAAAAGTGGATCAAAGCAATGGAAGAGTACTTTGCTATCACCGGGTATAATGAGAAGAGCAAAATAGCTCTTGCAAGACTGAAGATAGTAGAAACAGCCAGAGTGGCATGGAGAAACCACTGCAAGACAAACCGTCTGGATCGCAATACCCAGACATGGAATGATCTCAAAATTACCTAAGAATGACGTTATCTCCTCCCGGCTTTTTGGAAGCAAAGATGAACGAATTCTTAGAGTTAACCCAGGGGAGCAAAACTATTGAATTATGTCACCAAGCGTTCGCTCTCCTCCTCAAATTCTCACCACCGCTAGATGAAGAACAGCTGATGGCCAGGTTCATTTGGGGACTGAAGAACAACTGATGGCTAGGTTCATTCGGGGACTGAACGAACCTTTGAATATCCTAGTGAAGAATGCTAAGCCAGTTTCCATGGCTGAAGAAGTGTGGATGGCGAAGGATTTCACCAAGGCCTTTGATGTCAAAGTCCCGCTGAAGCCAGCACCATCACCTTTCAAAAGGTTTTTAATTCCAGAAGGTGATTCCAACCTTCCGCCACCTAAAAGATATCAAGGTCCAAGCGCAGGATATGGGAAGTTCCTGAATGGAAGAAATGTCCTTTTCTCGAAACTTAATCCCCTGGAATTTGTTAAAATATAAAAGTGAATAGGGTGTGTGCGGGAACAAGCCCTTAGCAAGAGGCTGTAAAAGAGAATCTGTAAATGTGAGAGAACCTGTGAAAAGGTGAGAAGAATCTACTGGGAGAGAATAAAGGGTAGCATGAGGAGATTTAGGAGGTGTGGAGATATTTTGGGAGAGGTGGAGAGAATCAAGCAGAAGAGGTGGAGTGAATCAAGGAGAAATAAGTGGGATTAGATGCTTGGATGTAAATCAGTGGGATTAGATGGATGTAAACCCTATAAATTGAGGCATTGGCCTAATGAGAATTTTCTGGTTTTTGATTATCCATGCCTACATTAAGCTATCATGCTCACTAATCACATCTTAATTATCATCTAATCTCTTTGTTAATGATGTTGATTCTAGCATTTGATCCACCATAGCTCATCACATTGCTGTAATTTTAACAGAATTCAACTTCAAAAGTTCCACCCTTGAACAAGGGAGTGAAATGCTATAACTGTCAAGGATTTGGACATCACAGTATGGATTGCCCAAATCCTTTTGGATCAAGGTTTTCAGGGTAGGAAAATCAGGGATCAAGATTCTAGACTCCAGCTCCTTCCTTCCAGAGTAATAAGGTTTCTTTCCACCAAAATCAAGGAAATCCCAGAGGTAGACCCTCTAACCAACCCGCAGTCTCAATCCAAAGTAATGCAAGACCTCTGCCTCAAAATAGGGGAAGGCAAAGAGAGATATTGCCAAGTCGACCGTCCACTTCCAAGGTAGTAACGCTGGAAGTAAGTGAAGAAGAAGAAGAAGATGAAAGAGATCATACTCCACCTACGAGATGAGGACATCTCGCGTCTTTCAAGTGGGAGAGAATGTAAGATTCCTCCCAGCCCCTCAAGATGTCCAATTTCTTCCCCTGTAATCAATCCCCTTTTCAGAATAATAAAAGATCTTGTTTCTGCCTATTTTGGCCTAGAGAGAGAAAATGTTCTAGAGAGAGATAACTCAATTTTTAGATATCTTTGGATGGAAAAATATCCTTTCTAATTAAAATAAATTTCCCCGAAACAAAAGTTTAAAAAGAATTTCCTAAGGTGCATTAGAAATAAATTATAATCTGCTTAAAAGACCTTAGCCTAAGGGTCCAGATTTTTTTAAAATTTTAGATTAAGATTCTGAGGGGCTAATAAGATTAATCCAAATGTAGGGAGGAGATAAATTGAAGAAATACAGAACCCCCTCCCAAAAAAATGAGTAAATACTCACATAAGGTGAAGAGTGGACTAAGGACCAAGGAAAAGAGTTAAAAAATTAATTTTTGACACCTCAGAGTGGGGATTTTCACCAGATAAATGTGAATGAATAGATGAGATGTGATGTCATGAGAATCAGGATGTAAATAAATGATATGGGATGTGAGTGGATGTATGTGAAAGAATGGATGTGAATGTATGTAAAAGAATGTGACGTGGATGTGTATACGAAATAATGTGATGTGATAAAAAGAGATGTGATGTGAAATGAGTATATGTGGATGTAAAGTGATAGATATGAATGTATGAATAGATGTGGGTAGTCGTACAGGTGAACGATTAGATGGATGTGTATGAATGAGATATGATGTGGGCAGAAGTGATGTGATATGATGTGGACAGAAGTGATGTGATATGATGTGGATAGAATTGATATGATATAATGTGGATAGAATGTATGTGATGGGATGGTTATGAGAATGTATGTGGTGGTATGAATGAACGAATGTGATGGATATAAATGAATGGGATGTGATGGGTGTAAATGGATGTGATGTAAATGAATGTGATGGACAAGAATTGATGTGGTGTCATGTGAATTGTGATGTGAATGATTATGATGTGATGAGAAAGGGAATATAGATGAAATAAATGAGGATTGATGTGGAACAATGTGGAAAGACGAGAGTTCGCTATAGAAACTGTATTTATGACCTGTTTTTAAAATGACTATTTTATGTCAAGAATGCTGGGGAAGCATTTTGATCGTCTTGTGAATGAGGTCGTGGAGACCTAATCTGATAAAGTTGCAACAGCTGCTCTTGACAGAGAGTCAATGGAGGATGTCTCGCGTAGCAAGGTCGGCCTCAGTTCGATTAAAGTGGTGAGCTTCCGGTACGGTGGATGCGGGACCAAGGAAGCGGCCTATGAGTGAAGTGCTAGGTCACTTTGTGAAGGATCCTAGAGGGTGCTAACCATACGGTGCTCGGGATCTGGGTCATTGAAGATACCCACACATGCATCGTGGAAGATATTGGAACAACGAGTAAGAGTTGTTTTCTGAATTTGGGCATGGATCTGGCTGGTCCTCAATGGATGAGTCCATGGTTCTTTTATATGGATCTATTGGTTGATCTTGGAACAAGGAGTAAGAGTTGTTTTCTGAATTTGGGCATGGATCTGGCTGGTCCTCAATGGATGAGTCCATGGTTCTTTTATATGGATCTATTGGTTGATCTTGCTGATCTTCAACCGAGATTTCATTTTGATTTGTGAATATATTACCAAGTACTATGAGCTAGGAACCATCGAAAAGGTCCCTGAGTGGACAGGTGGTGTGAGCGTTCTGGTTGCCAATGATGCCATAGGTACACCAATGAAGGAATGATTGGAAATTAGGATTCAATCGGAGATTTTGGAGGATTATGAGCAGTGACTATGATTTTCATTAAATGATTGTTGTAAAGACAATCGAATCTGTGAAAAAGGCAATTTCATATTAGGTGTGTAAGTGGTGTGACTAGTTTTAAGTTTGCATGAATATCTAGCTAGGGGGCCTTGGAACTCTTTTCCCTGGTACCCGGGACAAAACCTAACCAAATTCCTAATTGGATCCCATCACTACAGTGGTTGGGCGGTTGGCTAACCCATGGGACTGGGGGTGGGGTTAGGCTGGACTGATGGATCCCTAAATTGAGACTCAATTCCATTATGGTACGATAGATAAAGTAAATCCCGGACAAAAAATGTTCTATGGAAAAGAATCAATGGCTGTGCCTCTCAATGAGGAAAAAAGCATTGGTCTCTATGATCCAAGTGCAATCTTTTCCCTGATCTGACTATGGGACTTACAGGTTTGGTCAGATCAGTTCAATTAGTTAAGACTTTTGACTATGCTAGAGAAAAATTATCCTGGAGGAATCGCCCGTGCTTTCCGAGTAAGGGAAGTTTTTTCGGGTTCAGTTTTGGAAGAACCGATGGATTAGTCCCTTGTCTAGATATTCATGGGCGAGGCCCCGAGTGAGGGACCCTGCAGGGCACAAGAAGTGCTACTTCCGCTGCTAGCATAATAGATTTATCTTTGAATTTTTAGCTTGTGTGCCAAATAATTTATTGAGTTCATCCCATGCATCTTTTGTCCATTGTATCCATGTGATGTGATGAATGATTTTCATCATTTAAACTGAGTGCGATAAGTCCCAATGCTTTTTCATTCTTGCTCTTCCACTCATTTTCCCCTCTCACCTCTGGACATTTATCTCTTCCCTCAACTAGCCCCCACAAATTTTTCCTCATGAGTAGATACATGGTTTTTGTCTACCATGTGTAAAAGTGCTCCCCATTAAATTTGGCTATTTCTTATGCCATACTCATGATAATGTGAAGGGGGTCTTACCTCCTGATCCAAAGTCTTTGGATGCATTGCATATGTGCACGTGCCAGATGAGCTGAGAACTAAACTGGATCCAAAAGCTGAAAAATGTGTGTTTATTGGATATTCCCTTGAGAAAAAAAGATACAGGTGTTATAACCCTGCTACATGTGAGTTGAGGGTAAGCAGGGATATTGTTTTTGATGAGATGAGCACCTGGTATACTGCTGAAAAAGAAGCTATTGGGGCTGATGTGAGTGGAAGTGTGGTTGCACAGAATACAAGTCAGCAATCACAGTCTTTGAGTGGACCAGGAGAGTCCTCATCTAGTGGTTCAGTTGATAGACCATGGAGTGGCAGGCTGCATCATAATACCAGTCCTGCAAATGTGATTAGTACATCACATAAAGGCAAAGAAAATGTGGTTGAGTCCCTTAGTATGCCTGACATTTCTGCAGGGCATTCTCATGTTGATGGAGAGTCTAGTGGCTCAGAGATGAGCCTTGATGAGGAGCTTGGGATCCCAGCTATGAGAACAACTGGTGTAAAGAAGGCTATGGAAGCCATGAATGCAAAGCTGCGAAGATCTGGGAGAGTGAAGAATCCTGTACAGAGGTTTACCTATGATGGTTATGTGGCACATCACTATGCATACATGGCAAAGGTTGTGCAGGTTGTAGAGCCCACATGCATTGATGAGGCTCTTGGAAATGTGTGTTGGGAGAAAGCTATGGATAAGGAGATGGATGCACGATATGGAAATAAGACTTGGGATTTAGTGCAATTGCGCCTGAAGGCAAGAAAGCCATTGGATGTAAGTGGGTGTACAAAGTAAAACATAACAGTGATGGAAGCATAAACATGTATAAGGCTAGATTGGTAGCCAAAGGATATGCGTAGACATATGGCATTGATTATGAGGAAACTTTTAGCCAAGTTGCCAAGATGGCAACAGTGAGAGTTGTGATAGCAAGGCTGCATCATCAAAGCAACGGTCTTTACATCACATGAATGTAAAGAATGCATTCTTGCATTCTTTACATCAGATGGATGTAAAGAATGCATTCTTGCATGGGGATTTGCAGGAAGAGGTGTATATGTTGCAGCCACCTGGTTATGAGGATGTTAGTCACCTCGAGCATGTTTGCAGGTTGAAGAAAGCCTTGTATGGCATAAAACAAGCACCAAGAGCATGGTCCGACAAGATTTCTGAATATCTTGTCACTATTGGCTTTCATGTAGCCAATGCAGATTTCTCGCTGTATGTGAGACACAATCATAAGGGGGTTGTGCTTGTTGTTATCTATGTAGATGACTTGATCATTACGGGGGACCATGATGCAGAGATCTTTGATGTAAAGATCTTGCTTAGATAGAAGTTTGAGATGAAGGATCTGGGAGAGCTCAGATATTTTTTGGGCATTGAGGTGATTAGGTCACCACATGGTATTGGATTACTGCAGAGACAGTATGGCTTGGACATGTCCAAGTATGGTATGATAGGCTGTAAGTCTATCTCAGTGCCATTGGATCAGAATGGCAAGTTGAGTGCAGATTCAGGAGAGATTTTGGAGGATCCTACTATGTATAGGTGCATAGTAGGAAGCTTGATCTACATGACGATCACCAGACCAGATTTGAGCTATGCTGTTGGATTGGTGAGTCAGTTTATGCAGGTTCCACAGAAGTCGCATTTGGATGCATTGAGACGCATATTGAGGTATGTGAGGTCTACTTTGCATTATGGACTATTTTATGAAACTGGGACAGAGATATGTGTACATGGATACACAGATGCTGATTGGGCTGATAGTATCTCAGATAGAACATCTACTAGTGGCTTCATGTTTTCTTTGGGGAGTGCTGCTGTGACTTGGAGCAGCAAGAAGTAGCCTACGGTTGCTCTATCCAGTATAGAGGCCGAGTACAGAGGAGCTGCTATGGCAGCATGTGAGGTAGCTTGGTTGAGAAAGCTACTTGCAGATTTGGGTCTATCAGTGGATAGACAAGTTGTCATTTTTTGTGACAACATTAGCAGTATACAGTTGGCCAGGAATCCAATTTTCCATGCTCGCACGAAGCATATAGAGGTCCACTACCATTTTGTCAGAGAGAAGGTCTTGGCAGGAGACCTTGACCTTGTTTATGTCAGCACACAGGATCAGGTAGCTGACATCTTCATCAAAGCATTGGGTACAGAGAAGCTCCACAGATTCAGGGCTTTGCTTGGTGTACATGAGATGGAGTTGAGCTCGAGGGGGAGTGTTGAGATATCGAGCTCATCTAGTGAGGCGGCGGTGGACACTGAGATGACCCACCTAGGGGATAGGTCCCACACTTACACCACTGGCATGGTTGGTGAGATCATGGGTGATATGCAGCCAGTGGGATGACAGGCTGTGTGACAGCCATTCTAGAGACTCGCATAGTTATAGCGCCAGCTCATTTAGTTGGGTTCACACTATAGAGAACCCTAGTATGTATTTGGTTGAGTACCTTTTCATAGGTGTGTACTCTTATCTTTGTATATAGTGTGTTGAGTGTTGAGTGAAGAAGAAGAAGATTTTCAGCCTCTCACCTTGTGTGTTCTCTATTAGGGTTTTGTGAGTGTGTGTGTCCTTGCAAGAGCTCATCTCTCTTCTCCCCTGCATCTTTTCAGCCTGGACCTTTCAAGGGTGAAGGGGAAAACTTGGATGAGGCTGTGGAAAAGTGGATCGAAGCAATGGAAGAGTACTTTGCTGTCACCGGGTACAATGAGAAGAGCAAAATAGCTCTTGCAAGACTGAAGATAGTAGAAACAGCCAGAGTGGCATGGAGAAACCACTGCAAGACAAACCGTCTGGATCGGAATACCCAGACATGGAATGATCTCAAAATTTACCTAAGGACGAGGTTCTGTCCTCCCGGCTTTTTGGAAGCAAAGATGAACGAATTCTTAGAGTTAACCCAGGGGAGCAAAACTATTGAATTATGTCACCAAGCGTTCGCTCTCCTCCTCAAATTCTCGCCACCGCTAGATGAAGAACAGCTGATGGCCAGGTTCATTCGGGGACTGAACGAACCTTTGAATATCCTGGTGAAGAATGCCAAGCTAGTTTCCATGGCTGAAGCAGTGCGGGGATGGCGAAGGATTTCACCAAGGCCTTTGATGTCAAAGTCCCGCCGAAGCTAGCACCATCACCTTTCAAAAGGTTTTTAATTCCAGAAGGTGATTCCAACCTTCCGCCACCTAAAAGATATCAAGGTCCAAGCCCAGGATATGGGAAGTTCCTGAATGGAAGAAATGTCCTTTTCTCGAAACTCAATCCCCTGGAATTTGTTGAAATATAAAAGTGAATAGGGTGTGTGCGGGAACAAGCCCTTAGCAAGAGGCTGTAAAAGAGAATCTGTAAATGTGAGAGAACCTGTGAAAAGGTGAGAAGAATCTACTGGGAGAGAATAAAGGGTAGCATGAGGAGATTTAGGAGGTGTGGAGATATTTTGGGAGAGGTGGAGAGAATCAAGCAGAAGAGGTGGAGTGAATCAAGGAGAAATAAGTGGGATTAGATGCTTGGATGTAAATCAGTGGGATTAGATGGATGTAAACCCTATAAATTGAGGCATTGGCCTAATGAGAATTTTTTGGTTTTTGATTATCCATGCCTACATTAAGCTATCAGTTAATTGCTCACTAATCACATCTTAAGTATCATCTAATCTCTTTGTTAATGATGTTGATTCTAGCATTTGATCCACCATAGCTCATCACATTCCTGTAATTTTAACAGAATTCAACTTCAAAAGTTCCACCCTTGAACAAGGGAGTGAAATGCTATAACTGTCAAGGATTTGGACATCACAGTATGGATTGCCCAAATCCTTTTGGATCAAGGTTTTCGGGGTAGGGAAATCAGGGATCAAGATTCTAGACTCCAGCTCCTTCCTTCCAGAGTAATAAGGTTTATTTCCACCAAAATCAAGGAAATCCCAGAGGTAGACCCTCTAACCAACCCGCAGTCTCAATCCAAAGTAATGCAAGACCTCCGCCTCAAAATAGGGGAAGGCAAAGAGAGATATTTCCAAATCGGCCGTCCACTTCCAAGGCAGTAATGCTGGAAGTAAGTGAAGAAGAAGAAGAAGATGAAAGAGATCATACTCCACCTACGAGATGAGGACATCTCACGTCTTTCAAGTGGGAGAGAATGTAAGATTTCTCCCAGTCCCTCAAGATGTCCAATTTCTTCCCCTGTAATCAATCCCCTTTTCAGAATAATAAAAGATCTTGTTTCTGCCTACTATTTTGGCCTAGAGAGAGAAAATGTTCTAGAGAGAGGTAACTCAGTTTTTAGATATCTTTAGATGGAAAAATATCCTTTCTAATTAAAATAAATTTCCTCGAAACAAAAGTTTAAAAAGAATTTTCTAAGGTGCATTAGAAAAAAATTATAATCTGCTCAAAAGACCTTAGCCTAAGGGTCCAGTTTTTTTAAAAATTTTAGATTAAGGTTTTGAGGGGCTAATAAGATTAATCCAAATGTAGGGAGGGGCTAATAAGATTAAGGTTTTGAGGGGCTAATAAGATTAATCCAAATGTAGGGAGGAGATAAATTGAAGAAATACAGACCCCCCCCCAAAAAAATTGAGTAAATACTCACATAAGATGAAGAGTGGACTAAGGACCAAGGAAAAGAGTTAAAAAATTAATTTTTGACCTCAGAGTGGGGATTTTCACCAGATAAATGTGAATGAATAAATGAGATGTGATGTCATGAGAATCAGGATGTAAATAAATGATATGGGATGTGAGTGGATGTATGTGAAAGAATGGATGTGAATGTATGTAAAAGAATGTGATGTGGATGTGTATACGAAATAATGTGATGTGATAAAAAGAGATGTGATGTGAAATGAGTATATGTGGATGTAAAGTGATAGATATGAATGTATGAATAGATGTGGGTAGTCGTACAGGTGAATGATTAGATGGATGTGTATGAATGAGATATGATGTGGACAGAAGTGATGTGATATGATGTGGACAGAAGTGATGTGATATAATGTGGATAGAATGTATGTGATGGGATGGTTATGAGAATGTATGTGGTGGTATGAATGAACGAATGTGATGGATATGAATGAATGAGATGTGATGGGTGTAAATGGATGTGATGTAAATGAATGTGATGGACGAGAATTGATGTGGTGTCATGTGAATTGTGATGTGATGAGAAAGGGAATACAGATGAAATAAATGAGGATTGATGTGGAACAATGTGGAAAGACGAGAGTTCGCTATAGAAACTGTATTTATGAACTGTTTTTAAAATGACTATTTTATGTCAAGAATGCTGGGGAAGCATTTTGATCGTCTTGTGAATGAGGTCGTGGAGACCTAATCTTATAAAGTTGCAATAGCTGCTGTGCTGATGGAGAGTCAATGGAGGATGTCTCGCGTAGCAAGGTCGGCCTCATTTCGATTAAAGTGGTGAGCTTCCGGTACGGTGGATGAGGGACCAAGGAAGCGGCCTATGAGTGAAGTGCTAGGTCACTTGTGAAGGATCCTAGAGGGTGCTGACCATACGGTGCTCGGGATTTGGGTCATTGAAGATACCCACACATGCATCGTGGAAGATATTGGAACAAGGAGTAAGAGTTATTTTCTGAATTCGGGCATGGATCTGGTTGGTCCTCAATGGATGAGTCCATGGTTCTTTTATATGGATCTATTGGTTGATCTTGCTGATCTTCAACGGAGATTCCATTTTGATTTGTGAATATATTACCAAGTACTATGAGCTAGGAACCATCGAAAAGGTCCCTGAGTGGACAGGTGGTGTGAGCGTTCTGGTTGCCAATGATGCCATAGGTACACCAATGAAGGAATGATTGGAAATTAGGATTCAATCGGAGATTTTGGAGGATTATGAGCAGTGACTCTATGATTTTCATTAAATGATTGTTTTAAAGAGAATCGGATCTGTGAAAAAGGCAATTTCATGTTAGGTGTGTAAGTGGTGTGACTAGTTTTAAGTTTGCATGAATATCTAGCTAGGGGACCTGGGAACTCTTTTCCCTGGTACTCGGGATAAAACCTAACCAAATTCCTAATTGGATCCCATCACTACAGTGGTTGGGCGGTTGGCTAACCCATGGGACTGGGGGTGGGGTTAGGCTGGACTGATGGATCCCTAAATTGAGACTCAATTCCGTTATGGTACGATAGATGAAGTAAATCTCAGACAAAAAATGTTCTATGGAAAAGAATCAATGGCTGTGCCTCTCAATGAGGAAAAAAGCATTGGTCTCTATGATCCAAGTGCAATCTTTTCCCTGACATGACTATGGGACTTACAGGTTTGGTCAGATCAGTTCAATTAGTTAAGACTTTTGACTATGCTAGAGAAAAATTATCCTGGAGGAATCGCCCGTGCTTTCCGAGTAAGGGAAGTTTTTTCGGGTTCAGTTTTGGAAGAACTGATGGATTAGTCTCTTGTCTAGATATTCCTGGACGAGGCCCCAAGTGAGGGACCCTGCCGGGCGCAAGAAGTGCTACTTCCGCTGCTAGCACCCCTGAATTCATTGTGCGGTGGGGACAGGGATCTTTCATCCATCTCCGCAAGAACTTGCAAGCATGGAAGTCCATGACTAGGATACCCTCCGCATCATGCCAATCCAAGAGCATGAGCTATTAAGCACATTATAGGGCCAACAAGAAATCCTGCCTCTACTACAACAATAAGCCCCCCAAATGGTGCCTCCTTGGGATTTCGTTGATCCGTTTGAGTTGGAAGACATGATTTCCTGAGTCCAAACGCAAGCCTCATGGACATGTTAGAGCAAAGTGGGAAAAATGTGGGAAGAAGAGAACAAAGAGGAGGACTCCTTTAAGCCACTCCTCCTCCAGTTGCAAAGACATGGAAACAACAACTAGGTAGGTGGCCATCCATGAGCTCAAAAAGGGACTTCTCCACTACCTTGACCCAAAGTACAACAAGGCAGAAGAATACTTAAAGTAGGGGGAAAGGGAGGATTACAAAATGGAGAGCCTGTCTCAAATCTCAACATACTCTTAGCCTAGATGATTAAGTGCAATTTCCACATGTAAGCCTTTGCCAATCACATGCTCAAATAGCTTGCTAGCACCCTAACAAGGCTCAATGCACAAGTGATGGCATAGGTGGATCAGGTCACCAGGGAGGTTGAGCTAAAGCAAAAGGAGTTAACTGATGCCAACTAAGCCCTCACCACAAAATTACAAGTTCTTGTAGAGTATCTCTAGAGTCCCATTGTTGGGCCGTGGGGCTGGACAGCTGCCAGGCCAGACAACCAGATCGGACAATCATCGAGCTAGAATGCTAGAGCCGGCGCACTTAACACTATGGTCCAACTAGCTAAATAGTTCATTACTTCTGTAAATTAACCGTGCTGAGGGCATGAGGGTATCTTTATACCACACTATAACTATGCATTAAGCAACATAAAGATGTAATCAGAACTCTGTACAGAGGCAGGCTATTGATGTACTTCATGTTCCAAACATTATAAAAACTTGGTTTTTTTAGATAGATGGTTTAGAGAAAGGTTTGCAAGTGAGGTTCAATCGTCAAGGGTGTTTTGTGGAAGACTTCAAAAATCAATCCTGCTTGGTTGCAAAGGGTAATAGAAATGGCAGGATATTTGCTTTGGATGTTAATATTTTTGAGGTGAAAGCATTCATGTTTATGCATAGGATATGTATCATTGTAGATATTGACTTATGGCACAAGTGTAGTAGTCATGTGAACGTACAACATGGGGTTGTGTTAACCTATGAACGGACATTGAGACGTACTATGTTTTACGTCATTAATTTAAATATTCTGAGTCATGGGCCGGGCTTGTCGGCACCATATGTTAAGGATGAAGGGATTGGGTGATCGTCGTCGATGAGAGGCGCACCTTGAATATTAGTAGGATAAGGGTTAGGATCGGCCAGCCATGTATGGGCGCCCAAGTGTGAACGGCCAAGTCACCTATAAGAGTCAAATGTAACCCTAAAATCCTCATTCTCATGTGTTGTGAATACAAGAGTGCTCTTGCCTTATCTCCTTGGTTTTCTTCTCCTGCGTGTGAGAGAGAGAGAGAGAGAGAGAGAGTGAGAGAGCGATCGAGCACTGTGTAGCGGCACGGCGGTGGCGGAGAGGCGGTAGAGCGGCGACGGCGGCTCCTTCTTCACGACTGCGATGCGGGAATCCTTCAAGGCGGTGGTTGAGCGGTGAGTGACACACCCTTTGCATTCTGTTTGAGCTTCCTTCCCTGGTTGTATGCTTGTAGCCATTCGTGGCTCGCATACGGTGTCCGGCAAGTCCCCAGCTACGACCTGTGCGGCAAAAGCGCACATTTTTGGCGCCGCTGCCGGGGAGTTGCCCTGCACCAAGCTCCAGTTTGCAGCTCGGCTGCTGCGTGAAGTTTAATCTACACTGTAGGAAAGCCACTGTGTGTTTGTTGTTGAGGTGTTTCTGTGTTTTGCAATTTGTTTCTGCAATTTGTCTTCTGCATTTCTGTTTCTTTTGTTATTTTTCCGCTCCGCGTGTGGGCGTGCGTTTTGTTATCTGGTTTTCTGCGTGTGGGGGGGGATTTCCGAATCCCCAGATCTGTGCTGTGTGCGAACTGCGCCGCGGCCAAGGCTGAACCCTAAAGAAACCCCAGAAACCTTATCTTAAAAAAAAAATAGAAAATAAAAATTAAAAAAAAAAATAAATTAAATTTTATTTTTAAAGAAAGAACCAAACGTGTGGAGAGGAAAGATTTTTTAATTGGAGAAATTTTTTTTGAAAAGAAAGAACCCCAATCGACCCACGACCCCGGCCTCGGTCTCGGTCTCGGTCTTTTGATATATATATATATAGGAGAGTGAGCCTCCATAGCTTTCTTTCAAGTGAGAGCTTATGGGAAGTTGTGCCCTATATGTAGCCCACTCCCCAAGGAGTAAAGTGAGCATGTGGGATAAAGCCCTCACCCTTTCCTCCACAAGCAAATAGGCTTTCGCCCCTTCCTCCCAAGGGAAACGGACTGTTTTGAGGACTACATGAGCTCTAGATAGGCGAACACGGTGCTGTAAAGCACACTAGGACCCTTTGAGCGATACGCTCGTTTCGAGCTATCACACGCCCTAGTCCAAGTTCGACCGTAAGTAAGGGGGTCAAAAACGAGTTAAAAACAATCTAAAAACAATCTAAAAACAAGTAAAAACGGGGTGCGAAACACCTAAGAAACCACTTGTGTGAGTTTCAAAGGTAGTTACCAACGCACGTAGGGTACCCACGTCACATGCATCTACGTTCTGGTCGGGTGCTAGAGTCTGAGCCACTAGAAAGCGTTTCAGTCTACGCAGGCTCACACCATCCCTCCACGTTAGCATCTTGGCCAAGGGAGTGCAACCCAAGATCCACGAATAGTGGATAGTGACTCCTCCTCTGACTCAGAAGCCATGGAAGGACACCCTACCAAGAACCCTGAGGAGACAAGCCAAAACATGCCAGTTTGGGCCCCACAACCCGGATCTAGCATGTTTAGTCATCTAATAGAGACCTTTAGTAGAGCTACACGCTCTGAACATGCGACAAGCGAAGTAAATGAAGAAGGAGGGGTAGTGGATTCTCCATTCACATCTTATGTAGACCCTACCCTCCCAAAGAGTGTCCATGTGGATATTCTACCCACTTCGTTTAATGAGGGCCCTACTGAGCTATCACCTTCCGATACTCTTCCTAAAGTAGAGGTCCCTAGAAGCCAATCCATAAGAAGTGACATTGCATCCACTTCAAGAGAACCGTTTGGCACACCAAGTCTAGATGGGATATTTCTCAATGAAAATTGGGAATATGATCTACACACAGAGACTCTAACGGACCTATACACATGTTACACATACCATGTGGGTTGGTTAGAAGTCCTACGATCTACATCTAGCGCCACTAATCTAGAAGAGCAACAGCAAATGATATGTGAGGTTATTCATAGAATTATCCAAATTGAGAGGCAAAATAGGGGAGTGAACCTAGTTTCCACTGGCCCTATGAGATTTTTGGATACGGGCAAGGCCAAACAACCAACCCTATCACAATTGGAGACTCCCTCGATGAGTCCCATAGACCCTTCGTATGTTGTTTCGCCTGGAGTCTCAATGCAGGTTGAGCCCACGAGCAGTAACTTTAGTTTTCCAACCTTGGCTCAACTTTCCATTAAGGAACCCACAATGCCTACCCCAATGATGAGCATAACGGAAAGTGCACCTGTTACCACTGTAGTTAGTACGACGCCGCTACCTAGCGGAATAGTACATACAACAGTGCGTGCCGGTGCCTATCAACCATATCGCTACTCATGCTCATGTAGCTCCTACGCCTCTTAGTATGCCAATGGCGTATGCTCCACGACCGCCTTATCATAACCCTTATCCAAGAGGAGCTAGGCCTAGTCACATATCATATCCTACGTCATTTGCCAACATACTCAGACCAACGCCAACTCCTATCAGCCAGGCTATCCCAGAAGTGCCTCCACCAGCTATGCCTGCTCACCTAGGTGATCTCGCAGTGTTTGCTCAGACGATCGGACGATCTATTGCGGAAAACATGCGGGGTATGCCTGAGAGAGAACCTAGAAGCAAGGCAGTACAAGTGGCTAAGCTCACTCAAAACTTCAGTGGTGGTAACGAGGATGTTAGGAAGCACATTGAAGTCTTTGAACACGTGTGTGATTCCTTGGAAGAGCACAATGAGCTGCATAAGTGTAAAGCCTTAGGCTTAACCTTGAGTGGGAAGGCCGGAGATTGGTATCGAACCTTAAGGGTTGAAGAGCGCACTCACTACCCCACTCTCAAGAGATTGTTCTTGAAAGTACATACGTGAGGGTGTGCTTTGGGGAGTAGCATCTCAACTCCAAAAAGCTGAACGCGAGGAAGGGGAGTCAGTGAGAGACTTTATAAGTCGATTGAAGCATCTAAATTCTCGCTGCACTCCCGATGAGCGCTTCAATAATAACCAACTTCTCGATAGATTCATCCGAGGATTGCGCCACGAGGACATTTACAATGGCCTAGTCATTAGAGGTCTTACAATGTGGGAAGCAGTCACTGCCAATGCAATCCAGTTAGAAGACAACTTGATGATTGCAGGTAAAAAGGTGTCTTTGGAAACAAAATCCGTTAGTTCGCAAGTATCTAGGCATGAGCCAATGACGGTAAAACCTATCGCCAAGGAGCCCAAGATATCCGAAATGTCTGTGACCGACCTTACTAAGGCTCTCCAAGAATACTTTAGGGGTAATTGAGCTCCTCAAAGTAGCCATATGTACCCAAGAAGAGAGCAACAATGGTGTTCGGTGTGCTTAGGACCACATAGCACGAGTGAATGTCCCACATTCAGAGTCAAATTCAATGGGAATTGCAATGCATGTGGTAAGTACGGCCATCAATCTAAGGATTGCCTAGTACTTAAGCGAATGTTGGCAAATCAAGCACCACTAGCCTGGTCAAACGCACCTCAAGTACCCGCGCTAATGCCTGCACAACCTGTCGAGCAACCATCACTCACAGCACATAGTTCCAAGGAATCCGAATGCAGTCCAGTCTGTGCCGTTACCACCGCCAGTGCTAGGACCACAACCTCCACATCCAAGGATTACCCCAATAAACTAGATGGGTTATGAGTCACATAGTGCGTGTGGGGATTATGAAGAGGAGATAGACCCCACTGCTCCATACGGGATTGATACGTTTGAAATGATTCCCCAGTACTACATGGAGGATCATCTCGGGCAAGTCAAGCTTGTATATCAAGCGGCTGCTCTTGCCACAAGAGGGCAAAACCTTAATACCATGGCAAGGAGACCACCTCTTCAATGCTACGAGTGTGGTGGACCGCATCGTGTAGCGGAGTGCCCTAATAGGCTACAGAAGATCACTACTCAGATGCAACCAAATCAAGGGAGCACATCGGGAATGCTGGTACTTACATGTAATCGTTGTGGCATAGATCATTTGATTGCTCAATGTCCCCATAATCCTAATGCACCCAAGATTACGCCATTGAATTTGGTTGAGGTCACCAACCAAGCACGAGGAACCACACCCGTTGTACCCGCGAATGTAGTTACACGGTCAATGCTTCAAAATCAAAACTACATTCTTGAAGAGAGGAATACTGCATCAATCGCTCAGGCAAAGAAAAAGAAAACACGGCGGAAGAGATCGCTTAATGCTACGAGCTCCAAGCCTAGTTCAAAGACTAACATAGGGACAGGAGACGACCCCGTGTATATGAATGATCCTGAAGATGATTCCGATTCAATAGAAACCATGGGGACCAAAGCCACTACCTTAAGGGAGGAACCCACTCGGGAGCTCAATGAAGGAGAATCAAGCGAGTACATAAATAAGGGGAAACAGAAGGAAACTTCCTCAGCCCCATAACCAAGTCAGTTAATGCCCTCTCGACCACCCAAACTGATTGAGACTCCCCAAGACAAGCCACGTGGGCCAAAAACCCTCAAGAAAAAGATTGGAACTTACCCAAACCCAGTTGAGGAGATTGAACAAGTGCAACACTTAAGGGGTTTGGTGGAAGAAACACAAAGAGAACTGGAGCCAAACCCGAGAAAAATAAAATCCTAGACACAGTGTTTCCTACGCAAGTTCAATCTCACAGGAACCATAAACCGTTAGCTATACCTAGTATCATTCGGGAAGAAAGTGAGGATAGGACATCAGGAAGTGGGCAAACACCCTTCTTGCTGGAAAGAATGTTTAGTGAGGGAATGCCTGTAAGGTTCCTCCCTTCTAAAATGGGAGAACACTTAAGATAGTCCGCTAAGTCTTATCTTGGGAAAAATTTCCTATTCATCGACACCTTGACCCTGTAGAGATTCAAGGATACGATTTATAGGTATGACTTAGCTCTATCCTGCAGGGGGAGCGTGATTTTCTAAACATCAAATCACCCATAGGGCAATTGATCATAAATTGGGCAACTACTAGACTTGATTTCTAGGGACAACGCTTTTTTCCTCATCTTATGCAAGGCATAGCCGCTGACCTAGTCTTCTAGAATAGAGTTGCCCAGGAACCTAACTATCTAGCGTAGGCTTTCACTTAATCTGTTGGAAAGCTACTCGACTAATCGGGTCCACCCGTTCGTAGGATGGTGCCGTCAGGGCATTCCATCCTCCCACTTTTCACCCTACTCACACATCAATTTATTTTCTAATTAATCCTACCACACTGTTTGACATAAATAAACATATTCCTTAATTAAGGTCCTTTTTCACAAGGTTCGTTAAAACAGCCTTCTTACACAATACAATCATACCAAAGACAAGATGTAATTATATAAAAGTTTATACATGAACCAATTCAATACAAGCCAACTGGCTCTCTTATTCTTATTCTGCCGATGATCTAGAATTCGGCCTTCCAGCCTCTACATGCTAGGCAAAACCCTACGGGACCATACACCTCATCGTCGGCCGCCGCTGGCGAGGACTCAAGCCGGCCTGTCGCCCTCTCAGGCTCCATCGCTCGATCCTCCTACCCCTCAGAGGGATGTCTGCACACTAGGGTGGGCTTATTTACCGCACTAGCCTGGGCCCTCAGAACTAGGCAGCCTCATAATCTCTCGCCTCAATCGGCGATCCTTATTCCCCCAAAGGTATGAGGGATACCTTGGGCCAATTCCGGGCTTTGCTAACGACGCCGCCCGGCTACACAAGCACGGAACGGAGTTAGCATTGAAGCCAAAAAAAAATAAAAAAAATCTTAAATTCTAAAGATAACATCTTCAATGCAATTTACTAAATATTCATAATTCATGAAGATAACAATTTCAACGCAATTAATCGAATACAACATCACATAATTCATAACTTCATATAATTTTTATATCGTCATTTTAAGAGGAAAAGACCATTCATTAACACTAATTTAAGGAAAATCCCTTCTTTTTAAAAAATTAACCAAGCTAACCTGGCCACCGTTTCCTTGAGGGGTTTGAAAAGGGAGGACTGGAGCCGCGTTGGGTGCATCTTCCCCCATCTCGTTGTTACGAGCTCCTCTCGAGGTAATATTTTGTCGTCTCCGAGATGAGGCCATCTTAGGCGTCGCCTTGTAGAGCTCGCTGCTGCAATCGAAACGCTTCAGTCGGATCTGAATTTCGAGCTCGTTTGCTCACTGTATGAGCAAAAGAATATGGCGCACGAACCCTCGCTTGAGTCAAAAAACCCTTACTAAAGTCTACGCAAATGGGGGGGGGAGAATTGTGAGATGTCCTTAAGGGAAAAGGCAAAAACGTGGAGAGGGCTAGGAGGGGTGGCTGCAAGCCTCTCTGTAAGTCTATTCACACGGGGGGGAGGGGGGGGGAGAAGAGTTAAGGACACTGGCTCTTAGCAAGAGGGGGATGGAGGAAAATTGGCTTATCTGAAAAGAGCCAAATGAGGGGGTGTGAGAGGGGTGGCTGCAAGGGCAGCTGTACTTGCAGCAAGTACGCTACACAGGGACGGACGGCGGTACGGACAGGGTATACGCTACACAGAAATGCGTGCCATCTGAGGAGCACCCCGAGGGTTTATATAGCTGAGGGGTGAGGGTACGGGCGCTGCGCAAAGCAAGGACGAAAGGACGGTGTACCTTCAAAGGCTATGGATCAGTGGCCTGCATGGGTCTAGGGGAAAGGTACGGTGTCGGTTGTCTGGGAAAGGAGTGGTACGCATGTACCTTATCTGGTCTGGGGCAGCATGGGTGTCCACGTAAGGGTACGCGTGGACCATACAGTGGGCGGCCGCCCTTTGGTTCTTGGGCGGTCATTGTACGGGCATCCTAGTAAGTGTGTACAGACCAAATTTTGGGGCGGGGTACCCAAATTTGGGGCACCCGTCTCGATTTGCATGCCGGTCCGCCCCGGGGGAGCGAAATTTTTTTTTTTGTCCGGGAGGTTCTCCTGGTCACAGGGGTTCAGACCGTTCGTCAATCGGACATGCGGTCGTGCATTTATTAAGGTTTAAAGGTCGCCGTTTTTAACTAAAATGATTGAAATTAGCGTATAGGCTTGATCCGGTGTCCGTTTTGGATGCTGTAAAATCCTATAATAGGGTAAAATCGCACGCAGATTCCAAATTTGGGCTCAAAATTTGAAGATTCTAAGTAGAAATGACTCAAATAATAAAATCATTGATATTTATACCATAAAAACTCATAATTACATGGACATTTCTTTATTAGTGAAGATGGGTACGTTACATCCTTCCCCCCTTAAAGAAATCGAGATGTCCTCATCTCGTCATGAATTGGGGATAATCCTTTAAGAGTGTAGCTTCATCTTCCCAAGTTGCATCCTCTTCAGGATAATCCTTCCACTGAACTAGGTGTTCTACAAGAGTTCTATTTCGGAGTTGCCTTTCCCTAGAATCTATGATGCTACTGGGCTGTAATTCAAGGACTCCTTGAGTAGGGATTACAACTTGTTCATCATCAAGAATATGATTGAGACTGGGGACATATGGTTTTAACAAACTTACATGAAATACATTATGGACTTTGATATGGGCTGGGAGTTGGAGTTTATAGGCACTTTTACCTAGACACTTGATAACTGTATAAGGACCACAATACCTAGGGCTAAGCTTCTTATATTTCTCGAGTGATAGAGAACTTCGTTTGGGTCGGACTCGTAGAAGAACTCTGTCTCCTTCCTTGAAGATCCTTTCAGACCTCTTGTTGTCAGCATAAAGCTTTTGTCGATCTTGGGCAGCTTTAATATCTTTTTGGATTGTCTTGGTTTGTTCCTCCATTTTTTCGAGCATTTTCTTGGATGCCTCAACTCTTATGGTTGGATCAGAGAAATTTAGAGGAGACAGGCATTCTTGCCCATAGAGTGCCTTGAATGGTGACATTCCTATGCTTTGATGATAAGATGTATTGTAGGCAAATTGTACCAGAGGAAGGTATTGAATCCACCTTCTCGGTTCTCGTCCACAATATGCTCTGAGAATGTCTTCAATTACTTGATTGACTCTCTCAGTCTGGCCATCGGTCTCTGGATGGTAAGCTGTGCTAAAGCAAAGTTGAGTTCCCAGGGCTTGAAATAAAGACTGCCAAAATTTTGAAGTGAAGTCAGAATCCCGATCACTTACTATCCTTTTTGGGAGACCATGAAGTTTGAGGACTTCCTTGATGAATATTCGAGCAACATCAGAAGCTTTGAAGGTCTTCTTTGCTGGTATAAGGTGAGCTACTTTGGTAAGTAAGTCCACTACTACTAGAATGGAGTCATATCCTCCTTGAACAGTGGGGAGACTTGTGACAAAATCCATACTAATGCACTCCCACTTCATTTGGGGAATATCTAATGGTTGAAGTTTTCCAGGCATCTTGACCCTTTCAGCTTTGATCCTTTGGCATGAGAGACATTGCTTCAAGTACCGAAGCACATCATTTTTCAAGCCTGCCCAATGAAAGCTCCTTCTTACAGCATTTAATATTTTTGCATAACCTAGGTGTCCTGCAACAGGGCTATCATGAGCTTCATGGAGGATTAGTTTCTTTAAAGCAGGATCCTTAGGGATACATAGCCTGTGATTGAAGTAGAGGCTTCCTTCATGAGTGGAGTATCCCTTGATTAAATTCTTCTCTTTCTCTGAATGTCCCCCTTCTTCTACTAATTTTTTCATCCTCTGATAATCTGGATCATGAGATGAGACTTCTTCCACCTTGACCAGTATGGGATTATTTGGCATTGAAACTACATTCAAGAAAGATTTGCGGCTAAGTGCATCTGCTACCACATTATCTTTCCCAGGGCGGAATTTGATGTCGAAATCATATTCTTGTAGAATTTCAATCCATCTCCTTTGCCGCATGTTGAGGTTAGGCTGGGTGAAGATCCACTTTAGACTTTTGTGGTCAGTTACAAGCTGGAATTTGCCTCCCAAGAGATAATGTCTCCATAATTTGAGGCAATGAACAACTGCTAAGAGCTCCAAATCATGGGTGGCATAGTTTGCTTCATATTGCTTCAGCTTGCGAGAAGTATAAGCGACTGGTCTTCCTTCTTGGCCTAAGACACCACCAAGTGCTAGACTACTAGCATCGGTAACCACTTCAAATTCCTTGGAGAAATCAGGAAGCTTTAAGACTGGGGCAGAAGTAATAATGGCTTTCAGCTGATCAAAGCTGTTTTGATGGATTGGCAACCACACTATTTTGCAATCCTTCTTAAGAAGGTCCGTCAAAGGTGCAGCTACCAAGGCATAATCTTTGATAAAAATCCTATACCAACCCGTGATTCCCAAAAATCCACGAACTTCACGAACTGATTGAGGGGGTGGCCATTCTAGAATATCCTTGACCTTGGTAGGGTCTACTGAGATGCCATCTTTGGAGACGATGAATCCAAGATACTCAATTTGATGAGTAAAGAAGGTACATTTGCTCTTCTTGGCATAGAGTTTGTGTCTGCGCAGTAATTGCAGAACTCTACGCACATGCTCCTCATGCTCTTCCATTGATTTAGAGTAGATTAAGATGTCATCAAAGAAAACAAGCACAAATTCATCCAGGTAAGGACGGAATATATCTTGCATTAGGCAGTTGAAGGTTGCAGGAGCATTGGTTAACCCGAATGACATTACAGTAAACTCATAGTGGCCATAACGGGTATTGAAGGCTGTTTTGGGTATATCTGCTTCCTTGACTTTGATCTGATAGTAACCAGACCTCAAATCTATTTTTGAGAAGACTTTGGCCCCATGAAGCCTGTCAAGAAGTTCATCGATGCGAGGGATAGGATACTTATTCTTGACAGTGACTTGATTGAGCCCTCGATAATCTATGCAGAGGCGGAGAGTCCCGTCCTTCTTTTTTTGGAAAAGAACAGGTGCTCCCCAAGGAGAGCTACTGGGGCGTACAAATCCTTGTTCAATGAGTTGGGAAAGTTGCTCCTTAAGTTCAATGGCTTCAGGAAGGGACATTTTATAGGGAGTTTTTGAGACGGGTTGAGCTCCAGGGGTCACCTCGATTTCATGGTCGACTTCTCGAGGAGGTGGTAACCCTGTAAGCTCGTTAGGGAAGATGTCAGAGAATTCTTAGAGCCAAGAGGGTTCTGTCTCCATACTAGGTTCAATGACTTTGTTGAGTTTGACTAAGAAAACTTGCTGACCCTTACATGTTCCCTTGAGAAGATGTTTTGCCTTGACTACCCTAGACTTAGGTTTTCCTGTGATCCCCTGAACAGATATTACTTGGCCATGATCATTCTCAAAAGTGATATAATGAATGCTAGCTTTGTTTGCAATTAACCAATCCATCCCAAGGATTCCATCATAAATTCCTAGTGGCAAGACTCTAAAGTGACCATGAGTTTGCTCATTACCCAGCTCAAAATCAAGGTTTCTTATAGAGTGGCGAGATACTACTTCTTTCCCACTGGCTAACTCTACAATCATTTTTCTAGCTGTTTTTTGACTCAAGTTTAATTTTTGCAAGCACCTAGGAGAAAGGAATGAATGGGTACTACCACAATCAATCAAAAGCTGAAATGGCTTACCGTGATGAGTGGCGGGGGTTTGGATTACACCAAATTGTTTATTCGGACCTTGGTGTTCTACTGCCGCATGGACGGTGGCGCGCTCTTCTTCAGCCGTTTCCAAGGTCGGTTCTTCACTTATAACACAGGCAGTTCTAGCAACTGTTCCTCCACGGCCTCTGCCACGGCCACTGCCTCTTGCACCTTGGTAGGGGTTCCACGGCCTTGATTTCCTCTGTTACCTTGGGGAAATGATGTTGCCATCTTGGGACAGTTGGCTCTAAAGTGTCCCGGCTCATTGCACTCAAAACACAGAGGGCCTTCTCTGGAAGAAGCAGCATATGAGCGGGGGGCAAAAGAGTTGCCTTGTCGCCCTCTGTTGTAGTAGGGGAAATTCTGTTGAGGTTTCTTGTAGGGTTGATCTCTAAGGTTTGCCTCAGGGTAGGATCTCTTTTGATTCTTCGGTTTGTTCATTTCTTTCACAAGGGGCTTTGCTCGTATGAGAGCATCTTGTAATGTGCTTGGCCTCATTGCTTCAAGGCGGGAATCTAAGGGTTCATTTAGCCCTTGGCAGAAACGAGCCACTTGCTGGGAAGTAGTCATAGCTGGGGCATCCTTCCGAAGGGTAATAAATTTGGAATAGTAGTCCTCAAGAGTTAAGCTGCACTGTCTAAGGCTAAAAAACTCATTCATCTTTATGGATTCATGAGATGGAGGAAGATATCTTTCCTTCACTGCCTGCTTGATGTCTTCCCACGTTTGAGAATGCTCGGTGACTCCCTTATCACGGCACCACTGTTTCCACCAGAGTTTAGCATCTCCAATGAGACGAAACCGTGCGAGCATAGACTGATTTGCTACTCCAGTACCGGCAGCAGAGAAATAATCGTCCATCACCTCAATCCAGACTTCAGCATCCTTCTCAATCTTTGAACCTTCTCCTTTAAAGGAGGGAGGTTGCATTTGCTTGAGCAGGAGCTTCTTCTCCTGGGTATCGGTGTAAAGCGCATTGGGAAGTGGAGGGTGGTCGTCCTGGCCATCATTGTAAAAACAATTTTTAAGATTACAAGATTCATATTTGCACAACGCTTAATTTTTGGAGAGTAAAACATTGAAATTATTTTATTTCCAAATATTTACAAGGACAAGTTTTTTTACAAAGATCTGAGACTAATATAATTAGTCTTATTTGACATCAAGGGGAATTCCTAGGCTTGACTATGACATAAGGGTAGAGCGGTCCACAACGGTGAAATATGGGGGTTCCGCTGTAGTTTCTAAGACTCTAAAAATTGATGGTAAGGGTGGTAAACTTTGGATTGGGGTAGATCCCAACGCTGCTACTCTATCAGCAGGTAAGACCTGCATCACTTTGTCATACACCCAACGATCCTGAGGTATGCGAACCCCATCTATAGTCACCGAGGTGTCGGCCCTGGGGATACCAACGAACCAAAATAAGCAGATCATCTTTAGCTTCTCAATCCAACGAATCCGCTTAAGGTCGGTGGTGAGGTTCCCAATCTGATCTGCTCGAATGAAGAAGTATCTCGGCCCACGACTCCAGAAATCTCTACCCCATCCTCTTTGAATACGAGAGAAATGAGGGAGGGATATCTTCTCTAATATCTACACCATGGTGTCGCGGAACTCGAAATTCGAGGAGTGACTAGCAGTCTCGAAGATGCATTGGAAAACTAGAAATTTGGAGTAGGCATCTTCCTCTTCCTACAATCATTCAAACATCAATTTAACTTATTTGTTTTAGTAGGATGTCTTTACTAATTAGCATTATGTTAGGTAAAACATTTATTACAAAACAGTCCTTAAACTGCAATTCCTAGGAGCTAAACTTGCTCTGATACCAATTGTAAGGTTCCTCCCTTCTAAAATGGGAGAACACTTAAGATAGTCCGCTAAGTCTTATCGTGGGAAAAATTTCCTATTCATCGACACCTTGACCCTGTAGAGATTCAAGGATACGATTTATAGGTATGACTTAGCTCTATCCCGCAGGGGGAGCGTGATTTTCTAAACATCAAATCACCCATAGGGCAAGTGATCATAAATTGGGCAACTACTAGACTTGATTTCTAGGGACAACGCTTTTTTCCTCATCTTATGCAAGGCACAGCCGCCGCTGACCTAGTCTTCTAGAATAGAGTTGCCCAGGAACCTAACTATCTAGCGTAGGCTTTCACTTAATCTGTTGGAAAGCTACCCGACTAATCGGGTCCACCCGTTCGTAGGATGGTGCCGTCAGGGCATTCCATCCTCCCACTTTTCACCCTACTCACACATCAATTTATTTTCTAATTAATCCTACCACACTGTTTGACATAAATAAACATATTCCTTAATTAAGGTCCTTTTTCACAAGGATCGTTAAAACAGCCTTCTTACACAATACAATCATACCAAAGACAAGATGTAATTATATAAAAGTTTATACATGAACCAATTCAATACAAGCCAACTGGCTCTCTTATTCTTATTCTGCCGATGATCTAGAATTCGGCCTTCCAGCCTCTACATGCTGGGCAAAACCCTACGGGACCATACACCTCATCGTCGGCCACTGGCGAGGACTCAAGCTGGCCTGTCGCCCTCTCAGGCTCCATCGCTCGATCCTCCCGCCCCTCATCAGAGGGATGTCTGCACACTAGGGTGGGCTTATATACTGCACTAGCCTGGGCCCTCAGAACTAGGCAGCCTCATAATCTCTCGTCTCAATCGGCGATCCTTATTCCCCCAAAGGTATGAGGGATACCTTGGGCCAATTCCGGGCTTTGCTAACGACGCCGCCCGGCTACACAAGCACGGAACGGAGTTAGCGTTGAAGCCAAAAAATAAATAAATAAAAAATCTTGAATTCTAAAGATAACATCTTCAATGCAATTTACTAAATATTCATAATTCATGAAGATAACAATTTCAACGCAATTAATCGAATAGAACATCACATAATTCATAACTTCATATAATTTTTATATCGTCATTTTAAGAGGAAAAGACACCATTCATTAACACTAATTTAAGGAAAATCCCTTCTTTTTTAAAAATTAACCAAGCTAACCTGGCCACCATTTCCTTGAGGGGTTTGAAAAGGGAGGACTGGAGCCGCGTTGGGCGCATCTTCCCCCATCTCGTTGTTACGAGCTCCTCTCGAGGTAATATTTTGTCGTCTCCGAGATGAGGCCATCTTAGGCGTCGCCTTGTAGAGCTTGCTGCTGCAATCGAAACGCTTTAGTCGGATCTGAATTCCGAGCTCGTTTGCTCACCGTATGAGCAAAAGAATATGGCGCACGAATCCTCGCTTGAGTCAGAAAACCCTTACTAAAGTCTACGCAAATGGGGGGGGGGTTGTGAGATGTCCTTAAGGGCAAAGGCAAAAACGTGGAGAGGGCTGGGAGGGGTGGCTGCAAGCCTCTCTGTAAGTCTATTCACACGGGGGGGAGAAGAGTTAAGGACACTGGCAAGAGGGGGATGGAGGAAAATTGGCTTATTTGAAAAGAGCCAAATGAGGGGGTGTGAGAGGGGTGGCTGCAAGGGCAGCTGTACTTGCAGCAAGTACGCTACACAGGGACGGACGGGGGTACGGACAGGGTATACGCTACACAGAAATGCGTGTCGTCTGAGGAGCACTCCGGGGGTTTATATAGCTGAGGGGTGAGGGTACGGGCGCTGCGCAAAGCAAGGACAAAAGGACGGTGTACCTTCAAAGGCTATGGATCAGTGGCCTGCATGGGTCTAGGGGAAAGGTACGGTGTTGGTTGTCTGGGAAAGGAGTGGTACGCATGTACCTTATCTGGTCTGGGGCAGCATGGGTGTCCACGTAAGGGTACGCGTGGACCATACAGTGGGCGGCCGCCCTTTGGTTCTTGGGCGGTCATTGCACGGGCACCCTAGTAAGTGTGTACGGACCAAATTTTGGGGCGGGGTACCCAAATTTGGGACACCCGCCTCGATTTGCGTGCCGGTCCGCCCTGGGGGAGCGAATTTTTTTTTTGTCCGGGAGGTTCTCCTGGTCGCAGGGGTTCAGACCGTTCGTCAATCGGACGTGCGGTCGTGCATTTATTAAGGTTTAAAGGTCGCCGTTTTTTAAACTAAAATGATTGAAATTAGCGTATAGGCTTGATCCGATGTCCGTTTTGGATGCTGTAAAATCCTATAATAGGGTAAAATCGCGCGCAGATTCCAAATTTGGGCTCAGAATTTGAAGATTCTAAGTAGAAATGACTCAAATAATAAAATCATTGATATTTATACCATAAAAACTCATAATTACATGGACATTTCTTTATTAGTGAAGATGGGTACGTTACAATGCCTGACCCCATCGAAGAGGAAGTGATTCCATCTTCACCAATCCCTAGTCAAGGGGTGATGTCTCGAAAAGTACCGTTGAATGTGTCTAAGCTAATGGATTTCATGTCCTCTGAAATCAGAACCACGATCATATCCAAATTATACGGAGATCCTGAGCTATTCTTAGCTCTTCGGGCATTTCTCAATGGAGAACTAAAGGCGGGGCTACCACAATTTGCAAATATGGATAGACCTGACACGCTTCAAGATGAAGGGGAACATTGGGATCTACAACCCAACCTAGATGAAAACTCGGTCGTGGAAATACCTGTTAACAAGTTGGGATAGTACTTTGAAGGTGACGAATCTAATGCCACCCTCCCCATTACTACCAAGGGATTAAATCTAAAGGGAATATTTGATGGTGGTGCTGGAGTGAGCATTGTGACTAAAAACTGTTGGGAATCTATAGGAAGACCTCACCTCGAAGTCACAAACATAGTGGTTAAAATGGCAAATGGAACTATTGCTAAACCTATTGGAATGTTAAGGGACCTTAAGATCAAGGTCCTGGGATACAAGGTAAAACATACCTTCATTGTAATGGATTTCTCCAAGCATCCTATGTCATATCAAATGATCTTAGGACGTCCTTTCATGAGGGAAGCACAAATGGTGCATGACTGGTCGAAAAACCATGTCTATCTACAATTCCAGGACTCTGTCATTCGAGTTGATCTTGAGAATGGTCGTGCACATCCTTTAGGAAGCAAGGTTATCATCGATAATCGATCGGATACCACTGTTCACTCCGCCCCATT
Source organism: Cibotium barometz (assembly GCF_041138505.1). Lineage (NCBI taxonomy): Eukaryota > Viridiplantae > Streptophyta > Polypodiopsida > Cyatheales > Cibotiaceae > Cibotium > Cibotium barometz. The sequence goes on from NC_141075.1 coordinate 51,460,450, forward strand.
AAGTTATTGCTATACATGCAAAAAAGAGACTGATGATGGGAAAGATTCTCCTTATATGGATATCCTACCAGGTATGACTGAGTCGGATAACGTGGATTGGGTACACCTAGCGGCAACTATAGACACATGGGGAAATAGAGGCACAAGCTGGGTAACACCTGAGGGGCAAGATATGCCACCGTTAGTGCCAATAAACATGATAGGTGTTATGCACTTGAATCCTGATGGCGAGAAAGTGGCAAACTCCACTGACACTGAAAGTAGCGAAGACTCTGACCAATGCAACTCTGAGTATGAATCTCAAGAACAAACTGACTCTGAGCCTGATGGGGGGGATGAATCAAATATTCACCCAAATGTGGAAGCAAGGTGCTCGAGGCCTAGGACAGTGACCTCATGCAGCTCATCCGAAAGTGAAGATCGACCAAGTGAGTTCGAATCTGATAGAAACAAAAATCAAAAACTTGGTAAGAAGAAAACGAGACATAAGCGCCAATGCTATCGAGCTAATGTACGCACTGCAATAAACAAGGAAAGATCCACTGCAGAATGGCTTAGTTATGTAGGAGCCATTGATGCTCATCAGAAGTTAGCGGATAATTGGGGACAATACCTCCAAAGTGTCATGTGGTGTATTCCGCAACCTCATGACGTCGCCCAATTAGAAATTGATGAGAAACCAAAACTAAGTCGTACTGCAAGAAGGCGGCAAAACCAAGAGTTGGCTCAGCAGCAAAAGGAAGCAGAATTGAAAGAAAAAATCCTGGCACAACAAGAACCAGTAGACTTACACCCCGCACCCGAGCATTTCAAATCATTCACCACAGGGGAACCTAAAGTGGTCTACACAAAAGCCCAACGAACGCCTACCACAATGGGAATAGCGGTGTCTACGATGGCCTTGCGGTAGTTAAGGAGATAGACTTAGCAGATCCGGGTGAGGAGTCTAAACCAGTTTTTATTGCTCAAGACCTCACCAAGGCGGAAGAAGCTGCACTTATGAAGCTTCTTAGAGAATTCAAGGACATATTTGCTTGGACATATCATGATATGAAGGGTGTTCCCTCGGTGGTGCAACACACGATTCCAATGATTAGCACTGCTAAACCAGTCCAGCAACGTCCCTACCCAATGAATCCTAAGTACGCAAAGATTGTACAAGAGGAAATTGAAAAGCTTGTAAAATGTGGATTCATATACCCTATTGAGCACTCAGAATGGGTTTCTCCGATAGTCATCGTACCAAAGAAGAATGGGAAACTTAGAGTGTGCGTTGATCTCAAAAAGGTTAATGCAGCCACCAGAAGGGATCATTACCCCTTGCCATATTCTGAACATGTGCTTGAAAGAGTGGCAGGCAAGGAGGCATATAGCTTTTTAGATGGGTACTCGGGTTACAATCAGATCACAATTGCAGTTGAGGACCAAGCTAAAATAGCATTTATCACGGAGTTTGGAGTGTTTGCCTTTCGCGTCATGGCCTTTGGCTTGACCAATGCACCTGCAACATTCCAACGATTGATAAACACGGCCTTTAAGGAATATCTAAGGGACTTCTGTGAAGCTTTCTTGGATGATCTTTGTGTTCATTCCTCTTAAGATGAGCACTTGATGTGTTTACGAAAAATATTTGAAAGGTGTAGATTATATCGCATCTCCTTGAATCCTTTCAAATGCCAATTCTGGGTTAAACACGGAGTTATCTTAGGGCATATAGTGTCCAAAAATGGGATTTCCACGGACGAGAGTAAAATCAAGGTCATTCTGGAATTGCCATCACCCACCAACTACAAGGGAGTCCAACGCTTTATGGGCCACGTTGGTTATTATCGAAGGTTTATTCTCTTCTTCGCCGAGATAGCTCGACCATTGTATAAGCTTCTCATTGAGTTTATTTGGACCGAAGAATGTGATCGTGCCTATGAGCTATTAAAGAAGGCCTTGGCGAGTGCTCCAATCTTGAGAATGCCTAACTGGGATTTACTCTTCCATGTGCATATTGATGCATCAAATTTTGCTATTGGGTGTGTGTTAACTCAACCTGGAGAACACAAACTAGACTACCCCATTAGCTTTGCCAGTCGCCAGTTGAACGATGCTGAGATGAACTACACCACTACGGAGCGAGAAGGGTTGGCAATGATATATGCAATAAGAAAATTTCGTTATTACCTCCTTGCCACCAAGTTTGTTTTCTATGTGGATCATCAAGCATTGTTGTATCTGGTAAACAAACCATGCTCCACAGGAAGAATCACACGATGGCTATTGATTCTTCTTGAGTTTGATTTCACTGTTGTTGTGAGACCTGGCAAAAAACATGTTATGGCTGATCATTTGTCTCGCATACCTAATGGTGAGGCTCCTACGGGGGTTGATGATGACTTACCTGACACTTCCCTGTTCATGGTAGAGACAATGCCTGAATGGAGTGAGAAGATTGTTAACTTTTTGGTTAATGGCTTTCCACCCAAGGAGCTTCGTAAAGATCTAGCTCGAAAGCTGATCAAAGAATGCGAACCCTATTGCCTGATAGCCGGGACTCTTTATAAAAGAGGAAAGGATGACGTTCTTAGGCGTTGTGCCCGGGAGGATGAGTATCTATACATTTTACAAGAGGCGCATATGGGCATAGCCGGTGGTCACTTCTCAGGAGACTTAACTGCGCAAAAGATCTTACAATCAGGGTATTGGTGGCCCACTATGTTCCAAGATGCGTCACTCTTTGTGAAGGGTTGCGATGAATGCCAACGATACAAGAAACCCTAACGGAAAGATCAGATGCCCCTACATCCGATCAAAGTAAACCAACCATTTGAAAAGTGGGGTTTAGACTTTGTAGGTCCAATTAGTCCAGCGGCCCGAAACACACAATCTCGCTATATTATTGTGGCCACTGACTATATGACCAAATGGGCTGAAGCGAAAGCGACACGTAAGGCAGATGCGAGGACAACAGCCAAGTTCCTCTTTGAAAATATAATCACACGATTCGGTTATCCTTTTGAACTTGCGACAATGGTACGCATTTTATAAATGAAGTGGTTAAGGAGCTCACAACAAATTTCATGATATCCCATCATAAATCTACTCCTTATTATCCGCAAGCGAATGGCCAAGCCGAGAGTACCAACAAGACTTTAATCTCTGTTTTGACAAAGACAGTTGAAGCTCATCGCACGGATTGGGATCTAAAGCTTACGATAGCTTTATGGGCCTATCGTACTGCGTACAAAGTGGCTATTAATTGCACACCATTCAAAATGGTATATGGCCAAGAAGCAGTCATGCCGTGGGAATTTGTCATTCCTAGTCTTCGTGTTGCTACTCAAGAGGGTTGGGATGGTAATCCCTTAGTAGAGCGTCTATATATCCTTGAGCGGCTAAACGAAGAAAGACAATTGGCTGTATACAATGCCCTTGTGGAGAAGGATAGAAGGAAAAAATGGTTTGATCGCCATCTAAAGAACAAGGACATCAAGTTGGGGATAAAGTCCTGATGTATGGAGTGCGAAACAAAAAGAAGAAGCTCAAATATGCTGGTAAGGGACCATATAGAGTATGTGAAATTACTCCGCAAGGTACCATCAGAGTGGAGACTCTCGACGGAGTTGAAACCATTGGATTCCTTAATGGGAGTAAATTCAAAAGATACTATGACCCCCTGAGCCAGGAGGAGTTACATGCAATCCATCAAAAGAAGGCAGCTAAAGAACAAGCTGAGCTTAAAAAGATACAAGCGAGAGTCGAAGCCAAAGAACGTCAATAGCGTGCTAGGCGATAACGAGAAGCCAACTTGGGAATTACGCAAGTATTTTTCAAGGAAGCAGAGGAGGATGCACTGGAATCTGACCCACCTCTAAGATACCCAATTGAGTTACAGAGTCCTTACGGGGAGGTGTTGTATAATGCATTATTGGATACAGGAGCTCAACACAATTTGCTATCATATGGCGTGTGGTGTCAACTGGGAAAACCACCTTTATCCAAGAGTTCTATCCAAGTTCAAGGAATCAACAAGAAGAAAACCCCTGTGTCAGGAATTCTGCACACTCCGGTTGCTTATGACAAGGGAACCATAATTCAAAGCTTTTTGGTTATGCCTGCTGGTACAATGGAAGGGACTGTAAACTTAGGGCGCAAATGGATGATAGCCACCAAGTGCAATATCGATTGGGCAACTAGACGAGTCACAACGCAAGAACCAACACTAGGTCTGACCGCTCAAAATCCCGCACCTAAGCCATCCACTCAAATGCTAGTAGATAATGAAAAATCACAAAGTCCAGTGGCAAAACCATCTTTGATTGTTCGCCACCCCTCTAATGCTTCAACGCCAAGAGTGGAAACAGGCAGTGTGGTCTCTAAGGCTCCGCTCACTATGCCAAAGAGTATATACAAATGGGTCCCTAAAGCTTCGTTAACAGCTACTTCCCTTGCTCGATCTCGTTCAAACAAGAAGCCTCGTAGAAGGAAAGCAGCTACCTACCCGAGAAAGGGCAATGTAACATCGCGATGGATCCCTAAAAAATTATTAGTAGCCCAAGGGTACTACGAGGGGAATAACCAGATTTGGGTCCCTAAACATAAGGTGAATCCCTCTACATCACCTGTAAAACCTTGCAAACCAATTGTTGCCACCCCGATGACAATTCAAGACCATGGTAAGGGAAAGGTAATAGAGTGCTCCGCACCACTTCTTCCAGAGTTAGTTTGGATTCCCAAACGATATCGATCATTACCACCTAGCTCAGGAAGGGGGGAGCCACATGAAGCTTCTAGCTCCTCATGCCAGGCACACACTCATATAGAAGTTTCTACATGCTCTACACCTACTCTTGTCAACACCCAACAAAAAACCGATGAGTCTACGTCTCCCCTTGTAATAGTATCGTCGGAAACCATTTCCTCCATTCGTCAATGGGAGCGTACACTAACATCTCTGCAATTGGATGTGGCCACAAAGGTCATAAAAAGCTATCTGCCCACATCACAACCTATGACCCGTTGGACAAATTGGTTCCAAGAGGCTGCAACATCATTGCAAATAAAATGATCTACCCAAGGAAAGGGGGAATATGTACTCACGCTCGACATTCTAATGCTTCCTCCTTAACCTTCTCCCTTGACCATGTAATTGCCAAATTCAAGGGGATGTATATATATAGCTTCATACATTAAAAAAAAAACAACAAAGAAAAGAAAAACAAAAAATAGTAAAAAGAGCAAGAGCACAAAAAGAGGAGAAATATCCGTATACAATCAAGAACTAGATTGATCTGTCATAAGCCTACTGATGCTATATCTGTGTTTGCAGATATGGCAGATGCACGATCATCATACACTTCATCCACTCCCACCTTTGGTGAGAGGTATCATCTGTACCTTTCTCAGATATTTCACATGTGCTATCCTATAATTGAAACTGAATGGGATCATATAGATGTACTAGCCAGAGAGGAAAATGTTGAGGAATTAGAATGGCTAATTTGCCTATTGACCATGACTGACCCCTACTCCGTAGAGGACATATCCCCGATAGCCCAATGTTGAGGAATTAGAATGGCTAATTCGCCTATTGACCATGACTGACCCCTACTCCGTAGAGCACATATCCCCGATAGCCCAATGCTTTCCTTTTCCACAAGATGACTATCCTCGCATGGTTACATTCTTGATGAGTTTATGTGGATGGGAAAATGAAAAGGAAATATCTTACAATGATGAATGGACGGATGAAACTCATGGCACTACTGAGGTTGACTTTATTTGTTTGGATGATGCGGATAGAGGCTTAGCCTTAGGGCTAGAGTCAGGACTCTACAACATCCTCTTACCATATCCTCAGTAGTAGTGTGGTGACTGGTAGGTAGGTTAGTGTTTTCAAGTTTTTTCTAGTTTAGATTCCTTAAACAAGTCTTGAAATTTTCACACTGATGTGCCTCTCGAGGTATAGTGCTTGTTAGGTGATTGTACAGGTTGAAAAGTTTGAGGTGGGTTCGCTTTCAAGTCCTGAGACTGCCGCAACGTTCATCAAAATATATCTACATCAAATTGCAAGCTGTCTCGTCAAATCAAGGAGATCTCCAATTACAGGTGTAATTCTTCCATACCCACTCTCTTTCGTTTTTACTGTTCAATTAATTTCATAAACTATAAGGCATGACCACATGGAAATTGTCAATGTACTACTTAGTTTTTGAAGTTGCTTGCATGCTAGTGTAAATCATTAATGAGCTTAACTTTATTGGAAATATTCCTAGGCAGCATGACGTATTTAGTTAACCTTGGAATACGATTGTCTTAGGTCTAGGGTCAAACCATCTTAATGTTTGACACCTGGCCATGTGTGTGTTGACCTCTAGGACATAGCTTTTACCCCTTTGTCGAAAGGATGCAAGACAAATTATAGTTCAGGAGCGAAGATCAAAAGAAATAGATTTATTTAAAAAAAAAGCCTACAATAAATGGCAATACAAGTCTATGATGTGCTTTAATGTTGGCCTATCGCCTTATTGATACTTGGTAGGCGAGGAGTATTCTACTCCAGACCGATGCCTTGGTTGGTAGGGGAAAGCCTTGCCTAAGGTGAACTAATAGATTCTTGGATAATGCCTTGTGTTAAACATGATACCAGGATCGATGTTAGTTTTGCCTTAGGAAGGTCGCCATTGTGTGTAAAAATTGTCACGTGCATAAAACAAAATAAAGGCAAAAGGCTCCTGTAACTCTGATGTTTCTTGTGTCCCTAGGCTCGTGGTATTAACTTGTTCTTAGAGTAGACACAGTGTGGTCATCTGTTTATTTATTAAGCTTGGTTATTTTCCTTGACTTAGGCCAGTTATAAACCTTGATTAACCTTTGACACCTTGCTTACTCTTGATTTACTTTCAATAATTTTAAACTCCTGTTAATTTGCTACACTAGCTCATTCATGTGACCCTTAAACTAAGTTCTCATAGCAACATCCATTGTGGTCTAACATGCTTGAATTTATACACTTTATATCTTTTGAATTCCAGCATACTTTCACTCTACTTTCCTGTTTTGCAGACGGTCAACAACAACTCTCTCGAGCTTACCATACCATAGCTTCCGAGGACAGAATCTACATCAGGAAGGGGGGCATGTTATAACCGATGACGAACATTGAGACGTACTATGTTTTACGTCATTAATTTAAATATTCTGAGTCATGGGCCGGGCTTGTCGGCACCATATGTTAAGGATGAAGGGATTGGGTGATCGTCGATGAGAGGCGCACCTTGAATATTAGTAGGATAAGGGTTAGGATCGGCCGACCATGTATGGGCGCCCAAGTGTGAACGGCCAAGTCACCTATAAGAGTCAAATGTAACCCTAAAATCCTCATTCTCATGTGTTGTGAATACAAGAGTGCTCTTGCCTTATCTCCTTGGTTTTCTTCTCCTGCGTGTGTGTGTGAGAGAGAGAGAGTGAGAGAGTGATCGAGCACTGTGTAGCGGCACGGCGGCGGAGAGGCGGTAGAGCGGTGCGACGGCGGCTCCTTCTTCACGGCTGCGACGCGGGAATCCTTCAAGGCGGCGGTTGAGCGATGAGTGACACACCCTTTGCATTCTGTTTAAGCTTCCTTCCCTAGTTGTATGCTTGTAGCCATTTGTGGCTCGCATACGGTGTCCGACAAGTCCCCAGCTACGACCTATGTGGCAAAAGCGCACAGGTTGAAGTATATGTAGGTCCAAAATATTGTTATAGGTTTGCCAAAGTTTAAGGTTAATGGTATGCATAAAAAAGTATGCGAAGCATGCCAACTTTGTAAGTAGGCCACACATTCTTTCCCATATAAAAAGCACATTAGTGCAAGGCCATTAAATGTTATACACTAAGATATATAGGGACTGACCAAGATTGCAACAATTATGAGTTGTAGGTATTATGTGACTATCATTGATGATGATCACACTAGGAAATTGGGGGTTTATTTCATTGAGAAAAGTGAGGTGCATTTTTAGAGATTTAAATCCTTGGTCGAATAGGAAAAAGGTACAAAAATAAAATGCATGAGATCAGATGTTGGAGGAGAGCATTTTTCTAACTAGTTTGGTGATTTCTTTAAAAAGCAGGGAATCAAGCGACAATTCATATGTAGGTATACTCCACAACATAATGGTGTTGTAGAAAGAAAAAATGGGCACATTTCTTGATGTCCAAAAATAATATAGTAGATTATTTTTGGGTAGAAACAGCTATTGTTTACATTATGAACACAACCCCCATTATAGTTGTTCATGGTATGATGCCTGAATAGAAGTTTACAAGCATAAAACTAGATGTGTCTCGGATATATTGCATATGTACATGTTCTTGACGAAGTGAGATGCATGTTCTCGAGACAAAGTGAGAACAAAGTTAGAGCCAAAGGTAGAGAAATGCATCTTCATTAATTATGCTTTGGAGTAGAAATGTTATAGATGCCATAACCCCACCACTCATGAGATGCAATTAAGAAAAGATATTGTCTTTGATGAGATGAGTAGCTAGTATGCACACAAGTGAAGACAAAATGATAGATGTAGATGTAAGAAATAATGATGTTGCCCCACATCTAAAGTAGCAAGGTTCTTAGTGAATTTAGAGAGTCCTTCAGTAATGGATCTATTGAGACATTGATGACCTGCATGGGTGATAGCTTTTGCATTTATGTCACTAGCATGGTTGGTGAGATTATGGTTGATATTCCACCAATGGATGACATGCTATGTGACAGCCACTTTGGAGTACTAGAGTTATGGCATAGTTATAGCGCCAGCTCATAATATAGTCGGGTTCACACTATAGACCAACCACTTTGTATGTTGTAGGAGAGTACTTTCCCTTTATGTATATACTCTTATCTTTTAGTTATGTTTTTGTAGAGAAGAGAAGAAGATAGAAGAAAATTAAGCCATCCATCTCTCTTGTGTCTTGCACTCTTTTGTGTTTGTGTGTGTGTTTGCTTGCAAGAAACTCAATCTCTCTCTCCCCCCCACATTCTCTTTATGGTATCAAAGCTCCAGTTTGTGTGAGAGCTAAGGAGGCAAGCAAAAGGTAAGAACAAGCAAGCAAGGAAGCAGTACATGGTTAAGAGCATCACCATCTCTTTCCCTTCTTGGTTTAGGTACAACACCCCTCGGTAGCTCCGAGAGCTACACATCTTCGATTGAGGAGCTATCTTCGTAGGCTTGGAGGTGCCTGTGTGGTACACAATACTTTGTACTATAGTTTTTCAGCCAAAATTGTGTTTCGAGTGTGTCTTGGTTAGTTATGTCACTGCAAGGTATTTTTGATAGTTTCAGGAAGTTTTGGTTGAGAACTTTCTCTGGCCAAATTTGGTTACTGCAGTGTAACATTGCATTTTGGGAGTGCAGATAGTGTTTGCACATGTATTGTTGACATTGGGTGTATGTACATGTACTTTGGTCAGATTTGGTGAGCTATAAGTTGTGCTGAAGTACTGCTATAGTAGTCACAGAAGATACTACTATGTTACAGGTTGCATATAGAAATTGTTTGTTGTAGTTTTTTGATTGTTGCAGGAAAACATGTCTAGTGACAGAATCAATCAAATTGTTAGTGAAAAGTTGGACAAGAACAACTTCTATGCTTGGAAGTTCAGAATGACCAATTTCCTTATGGGAGTAAAGGATTTTAGGACTATGTCGAAGGAGACAATGAGAAGCCTCTTGAGTTGTCTGAAGAGAATGCCACTTTAGTAGATATACAGGCATTCAAGGATTGAAACCAGGGTGCAAGGAAAATCATGTATTGGCTTTCCATGAATGTCACAGACTTGATGAGATAGGACACATACTGGATACCAACATTCCAGCAGTTACATGGCAGAATCTGTGCAGATGTTCCAGACTAACACAAAGGCAAGGAAATTGCAGCTAAAGCAAGAGCTGCATACTGTGGAAAAGAAAAGTATGTCAATCAATGAGTATGCTTTAAAGATCAAGGGAATTTTTGAATCCCTTGGGTCTATCAATGTATCGGTGGAAGATGATGACTTGGTAAGTGTCTGTTTGAATGGGCTTGGCAAAGAGTACAAGCCATTCAAGACCTTCATTGCAGTTAGGGAGAATTGTTAAAATTACAGCAATGTGATGAGCTATGGTGGATCAAATGCTAGAATCAACATCATTAACAAAGAGATTAGATGATAATTAATATATGATTAATGAGAAATTAACTGATAGCTTAGTGTAGGCATGGATAATCAAAAACCAACAAATTCTCATTAGGCCAATGCCTCAATTTATAGAGTTTACATCCAAGCATCTAATCCCACTGATTTCTCCTTGATTCACTCCACCTCTTTTGCTTGATTCTCTCCACCTCTCCCAGAATATCTCCACACCTCCTAAATCTCCTCATGCTGCCCTTTATTCTCTCCCAGTAGATTCTTCTCACCTTTTCACAGGTTCTCTCACATTTACAGATTCTCTTTTACAGCATCTAGCCAAGGGCTTGTTCCCGCACACACCCTATTCACTTGTATATTTCAACACCTCCCCTCAAGTGAATACTCCTAGCACATTTGGACCCTATACCAAGTTTCCCTCTTACTTGATAGTCCGTGACCAGTGCCTCAAGTCCCTAAACTCATAGTCCTTGACACTCTCTCTCTCTCTGTGTCCAAGGCTACTACAAGTGCCCGTGACCTTGACTAAAGTGCTCACATATACATCTACCACATGGCCTACATCATTGGTGGCTCAGAGGTGGTTTTACTTTGTTGGGGCAGGTTACATTGGGTTGTGGGGTTTCTCTCTCTCTCTCTCTCTCTCTCTCTCTCTCTCTCTCTCTCTCTCTCTCTCTCTGAAAAGATGATCCGACTCCACTTCCTTAGGAGCCTCCATGAAGTTTGCTGATGTCGTTCCTTCTCCACTGGGTTTGCTGTAGCAGTCTCTTTCCATGTGTCCTGGCTTTCCACAGTTGTGGCAAGTGAAGGTCCTTCCTCCTACTCTGCCTATTCCTTGTCCTCGTCCTCGAGAGGATCCTCCTCGGGTGAAAAATGCTTTTTCTTCTCCTGCTGTTGAGTCGAGCCATTTCTTCTCTTTGCCTCTGCTCTCTTGCTCTAGTAGAGCTCCTTCTATCTCGTGTAGCTTCAATTCAGGTACATTCTTTAGTGTTGCTACAATATTTTCATATTCACCTTTGTCCACACTCTTCAAAAGCACTGCTAGTGCCTCATCATCTTCTACCTTTTTGCCAATAGCTGCCAGTTGTTGCTTAATGCTTTTATATCTATTCAAGTGTGTGATTAAAGGTTCACTTTCCTTCATATCCAATTTGTAGAATTGCATTAACAGATTTATCTTTGAATTTTTAGCTTGTGTGCCAAATAATTTATTGAGTTCATCCCATGCATCTTTTGTCCATTGTATCCCTGTGATGTGATGAATGATTTCATCATTTAAACTGAGTGCGATAAGTCCCAATGCTTTTTCATTCTTGCTCTTCCACTCATTTTTCCCTCTCACCTCTGGACATTTATCTCTTCCCTCAACTAGCCCCCACAAATTTTTCCTCATGAGCAGATACATGGTTTTTGTCTACCATGTGTAAAAGTGCTCCCCATTAAATTTGGCTATTTCTTATGCCGTACTCATGATAATGTGAAGGGGGTCTTACCTCTTGATCCAATTTCGGTAGTTAGGTCGGCACCAGCACGACGATGGAGCATTTGAGTTTCTTACTAAGACCCTTCATGAATTAAGAATTGAGGATTTCTTCCGTGGGCCGATTGGCTACATCCAGTTGACAGAGAAGCTTCGTGAATTTTGTATCATTGTCTTCTACTGTTAGGCTCTTCTAGTTCATCTTACACAACTTATCCAGCACATGCACAGATGTCTTGTCTTCCTTGAACTGTTGAATACATCATAAGTGGAAAAATGGTTGTACTCATACTCAGCAACCTAGAGAGAGGCACTCTTCTAGAGTGTCGGGACAAATGCGGCCTTTTTGAGGTGCTAGTCTATCGGGCCGAGTACATTCACACGCAAAACACTATCAAATAGCATGATGTGAGCATCCACATCCTCCGAGGATTTCCCGCAGAACTTGGGGTAGTTCATGGTGACATCTAGCCACTATAGCATGTTGTAGTTAAGGGGACATGGAAGTAGGGGTGGTGGTGATGGGGGTTGTATGAACAATGGTGGGGGTGAGGTAGTAGGGGTGACTAGATCTTCTTCTAATTGGGAGTCGGGTTGTTCTATTTTGAGGGCGGTGAGTTAATCTTCAAATCTAGAAAAAAGGGATTCTCGAGGTTGGTCGTGCACTAAGTAACGCCTTTCACGTGGTACTGACCTGAAGGATGGGTTTGAAAACAAGGAGAGTAGATTCAAACACAATGACAATCATGCAGCAAGGGAAATGGCACCAACAAGAAGAAGCAAAAAGTATCGTGGTCGCCAAAGTGTGTGTGTGGGGGGTAATTCATCGCTTATTCCCTCAAGAAACTTGTTAAGATTCTCTAGTTATATGCGCAGCATACACCACGAGGATACAAACCTAACACAAAACAGACACTGCCCATAGGCTACGGTGATCGCCTACTACTGAAAGAATTACAAAGACATGATGACTTAACAGACAACCTTACTCAACATAATATACTGTTATATGCACATTATGTGTGCATATACTAGGAGGCTAACCCACATTAGGCTTATGAGCATGGGGAGAATGGGCTTATGAGCATAGGCTTATGATCGCCTACTACTGAAAGAATTACAAAGACACGATGACTTAACAGACAACCTTACTCAACATAATATACTGTTATATGCACATTATGTGTGCATATACTAGGAGGCTAACCCACATTAGGATTATGAGCATGGGGAGAATGGGAACAAGCTCTAGTGGAGCATGGGTTAGGACTAACCTTAAGGGTTAAGGTTAGGGTCAGGTATCCAAGGGTCACACATGGCAAATGGAGAGTCAAGAGAGTCACTTGAGGGCCCTCCTATATAATAGGGGCATGGGGCACACTCACAAGGGAGGCTTGGGGGCTTGAGGGCTTGAGGCTAGGTTATGTTATGCTCTCTTGTGTAGAGGGTCATATCTACTCACCTACTATTTCACACTATAGCTTCATGCTATTGGATTGGAGTTATACCTCTTGATGGTATGGGACATTAAGGTAGAGGTATGATGTATTTCATTTATAATTCATGTGTGCATCCCTTGGGCTCGTCGGGGGTGGTTGGGTGGTTGAGTTTATGCCTGATTTATGCATGTTTATGCATAACAATTATCTAGAGAGATCTTAGGGTTTTAACAGTGGTATTAGAGCAATCTCTTGTTAATTGTTGTTGATTTATTGTAGCTTTTGGCATTTTTTGAAGTAAATTTTAATATTTACTAATAAAAATATTATTTTATTGATTTGTGTTGATGATTTGCACGTGGATCATCGATATGGCGATTGGAACGCGTGTTACTACTATTCAATGGACGAATTGACGTTGCGAGGGAATTCCGTGAGTTTAATGCTATTCTTTTCTATTTTTTATGGTTTAAAATAAGCATTAATGGAAATTTTTACAAAAATACCACATATTTTATTGTGGATATTTTTGGTAGAATGGATTCCCTAAATTTCTAGAATTTTTAGGAATTTTTTCTAATTTTTAAGAAATTTTTGAGCATTTTTATGGTTAAAAATGTATTTTTTATACATTTTTGCGGGTTTTTCCGCGGGTATGCGATCAAATTTCTGCCAATTTTTTGCTGATATTCAGTAGGGGGCAGCATGTTGATGCATGAGATTGCACTTGGATCATAGAGACCAACACTTTTTTCCTCATTGAGAGGCACAACCGTTGATTCTTTTCCATAGAATAATTTTTATTCGGGATTTACTTCATCTATCGTACCATAACAGAATTGAGTCTCAATTTAGGGGTCCATTAGTCCAGCCTAACCCCATCCAGTCCAGCCTAACCCCATCCAGTCCCATGGGTTAGCCAACCGCCCAACCACTGTAGTGATGGGATCCATTTAAGAATTTGGTTAGGTTTTGTCCTGGGTACTAGGGAAAAGAGTTCCCGGACCCCCTAGCCGGATATTCATGCAAACTTAAAACTAGTCACACCACTTACACACCCAATATGAAATTGCCTTTTTCACACAATCAGCTATCTTTAAAATAATCATTTAATAAAACCATAGTGTCACTGATCATAGTCCTCCAAAATATCCGGTTGAATCCTAATTTCCAATTTTTCCTTCATCGGTGTACCTATGGCATCATTGGCAACCAGAACACTCACCACTTGTCCATTCAGGGGCCTTTTCGATAGTTCCTAGCTCATAGTAATCGACAATATTTTCACTTATAAAAATCAAAATAGAATCTCCGTTGAAGATCAGTAAGATCAACTAACAGATCCATATAAAAGAGCCATGGACTCATCCGCAACAAGGTCAATCAACCAGATCCATGCTTGCATTCAGAAACAACTCTTACTCCAAGGCTGGTCAAGACCTCGACCGACCTTGCTATGCGAGACGTCCTCCATTGACTCTCCATCAGTAGCTATTACAACTTATCAGATTAGGTCTCCACGACCTCATTCACAAGATGGTCAAAATGCTTCCCTAGCATTCTTGACATAAAACAGTCATTTAAATACAGGTCATAAATACAGTTTCTAAAATGAACTCTCGTCTTTCCACATTATTCCACATTATTTAAATCATATCCATTTCATATGAATTCCCATTCTTATCCAATCACATCATTTTCATCTCATCACATCTTTCCTCATTTATCCTTATCAGATCTTATCCACTCGCATCTATCCATCTCCACATCTCATCACATCACATTCATTCACATCTCATCCATTCACATTCCAATTCCCATCACATTCACTTAAATCCATCACATTCATTCTCATCACCATCCTATCACATACATAATATCACATCACATCTATCCACATCATATCTCATTCATACACATCCATCCAACCGTTCACATGTACGACCACCCACATCTATTCATTCATTCATATCTATCTATCTCTTCACATCCACATATATTCATGTCACATCACATCTCTTTACATCACATCTCATTTTTTCACATACACATCCACATCCACATCACATTCTTTCACATACACATCATCCATTCTTTCACATACATGTCCACATTCATTCTTGCACATACATCCACATCCATTCTTTCACATACATCCACATCCATTCTTCACAACCATAACCACATCCATTCTTTCACATACACATTCGCATCCATTCTTCACATATACATTTGCATCCATTCTTATACATTCACATCCATTTTCATCACATATCATTCATGTCACATCACATCTCTTTACATCACATCTCATTTTTTCACATACACATCCACATCCACATCACATTCTTTCACATACACATCCACATCCATTCTTTCACATACATGTCCACATTCATTCTTGCACATACATCCACATCCATTCTTTCACATACATCCACATCCATTCTTCACAACCATAACCACATCCATTCTTTCACATACACATTCACATCCATTCTTCACATATACATTTGCATCCATTCTTATACATTCAATCCATTTTCATCACATATCATTCATTTACATCCTGATTCACATGACATCACATATCATTCATTTACATCCTGATTCACATGAGCTCACATCTCATCCATTCATTCACATCTATCTGATTCTCATCACATCTCATTATATCTATTCACCTCACATCTCATCACCTCTATTCACATCACATCCATCCATCCATTCATTCACACCTATCCGATTCTCATCATATCTCATTACATCTATTCACGTCACATCTCATCACCTCTATTCACATTACATCCATCCATCCATTCATTCACACCTATCTGATTCTCGTCACATCTCATTACATCTATTCATCTCACATCTCATCATCTCTATTCACATCACATCCATCCATCCATTCATTCACACCTATCTAATTCACATCACATCTCATTACATCTATTCACCTCACATCTCGTCATCTCTATTCACATTACATCCATCCATCCATTCATTCACACCTATCTAATTCACATCACATCTCATTACATCTATTCACCTCACATCTCATCATCTCTATTCACATCACATCACATCCATCCATCCATTCATTCACACCTATCTAATTCACATCACATCTCATCATCATATCTATTCATTCACATCACATATCACATCTATCCCAATTAAAATCACATCTCATTCACTCACATCCCAATTCACAGGACATCACATCTCATTCATTCACATCCCGATTCACTTCACATCACATCTATTCACATCCATCACATCACATTCATTCATATCCATCACTTTCACACCTATCTGATTCTCATCACATCACATTACATCTATTCACAGAATTTAAACATAGAATTTAAGAGAACTCTAATTTTGATATAAAGATTCTTTATGCATCTACTTATGCATAAAAATCAACTTCAGTGGGAATAACACTTTTATAAAAATCCTTTTATGCATAAAAATCAACTTTAATGAGAATAACACTTTTGAAATAAAAATAAATCCTATATGTATCTTTCTATGCATAAAATCAATTCTAATGAGAATAATACTTTTAAAATAAAAATAAATCCTTTATGCAACTTTCTATGCATAAAATCAATTCTAATGAGAATAACACTTTTAAAATAAAAATAAATCCTTTATGCATCTTTCTATGCATAAAATCAAGTTTAATGAGAATAACACTTTTGAAATAAAAATAAATCCTTTATGCATCTTTCTATGCATAAAATCAATTCTAATGAGAATAACACTTTTAAAATAAAAATAAATCCTTAATGCATCTTTCTATGCATAAAATCAAGTTTAATGAGAATAACACTTTTGATATAAACATAAATCCTTTATGCATCTTTCTATGCATAAAATCAAGTTTAATGAGAATAACAATTTTGAAATAAAAATAAATCCTTTATGCATCTTTCTATGCATAAAATCAAGTTTAATGAGAATAACACTTTTCAAATAAAAATAAATCCTTTATGCATCTTTCTATGCATAAAATCAATTTTAATGAGAATAACACTTTTGAAATAAAAATAAATCCTTTATGCATCTTTCTATGCATAAAATCAATTTTAATGAGAATAACACTTTTAGGATTTATGCATCTTTCTATGTATAAAATCAAGTTTATTGAGAATAACACTTTTGATATAAAAATAAATCCTTTATGCAGATTTCTATGCATAAAATCAAGTTTATGAGAATAACACTTTTGATTTAAAAATAAATCCTTTATGCATCTTTCTATGCATAAAATCAAGTTTAATGAGAATAACACTTTTGAAATAAAAATAAATCCTTTATGCATCTTTCTATGCATAAAATCAATTTTAATGAGAAAAACACTTTTGACATAAAAATAAATCCTTTATACATCTTTCTATGCATAAAATCAATTCTAATGAGAATAACACTTTTAAAATAAAAATAAATCCTTTATGCATCTTTGAATGCATAAAATCAAGTTTAATGAGAATAACACCTTTGATATAAAAAATAAATTCTTTATGCATCTTTCTATGCATAAAATTAATTTTTATGAGAATAACATTTTTGAATTAAAAATAAATTCTTTATGCATCTTTCTATGCATAGAAATTAAATTCAATGAAAACAACACTTTTATAATAAAAAATTTCATTATGCATCTTTCTATGCATATAAATTAAATTCAATAAAAATAACACTTTTATAATAAAAATTTTCATTATGCATCTTTCTATGCATAGAAATTAAATTCAATGAAAACAAAACTTTTATAATAAAATTTTTTATTATGCATAGAAATTAATTTTAATAATTAATATCAGTGATATCCATGCATATTCATAGATAAATATGTACATGGAGTAAATTAGAATATTTCTTCTAGAATGCACAAACGGTGAGAATTACTCTTTTGGAATAACATAAAAATAAACTTTATTTTCCACAAAATTCTAGAAAAGTTTATAATCTCGTTTGTATGGCTGACCCTTAGGCTAAGGTCCTTTTTACCTATTTACAATTAATTTCAATTGCATATTGGAAAGCTCTTTTTGAATTTTTGTTTCAGGGGAAACCATTTTAGACATTAGGAGGATTTTTATATCCAAAAAAATCTCAATTTTGAATTACCTCCCTCTAGACATTTTCTCTCTCCAAGCCAAAATAGGGTAAAACAGGATCTTTCTTTTATTTCACAGAGGGGAATAATTATAAGATCAGAAGGGGAGGTTCTTACACCTGCACACCTCAAAATCTAGAGGGAGGAATCTTACATCCTACCCCACTTAAAAAATGCGAGATGTCCTCATCTCGCAAAATTAGAATCTTTCCCTTAAGATCCAACTGATTCTGGGGTTCCTTATAGTCTGGTGAACCCAACAGGATCCTAGGATAAAGATCCCTTATATAGAACTCATCATCAGATAACAATTCACTCAGATCCGATATCATTCAATTCCTTATCACAATAATGGTCCATTAGATCAAAATTTCCATCTGAACAGTCCTCCATGGGAATTTTCAATTATACAGATTTTTAATATGACATCCCTTAACTTGATTCACTGGGTTAAGTGTTAACAGTAGCAATCTATCAGCACAATCCACTAATCTCATAGTAATCAACTGAAGTCATTATCATCATTCTAGTTTACGAACATCATCACAGGGACTCGTTCCATTCAACCTCATTATGGTTTTGCTCAGCTTATTGCTTTTCAACCAAAACTCAAGAGTCATCATTTTTTAATCAGAATCCAAATCAACTCATCAGTTCTCAACCACAGGTTTTAAAATCATATCAACCAAATTCGAATTCATCATCTGGATAGCATTTTTGCTTATAATTACAAGTCTTAGATTTACTCGTATATACTGCCAGTAAGAGCTGCAGTTATACCCTCGGAATATACGGGTAGTCACGGTCCTTGGAAATATAAGGTAAATACCATCATATCTAGGCCTGAAGCAAGTTAGGGATTCCATGCAATTGCGGTACTTCCATCTGAAAACCTAATTATTAATTTATGAATTTTAGTCTCTAAATATCAATTTGTATGAATTTCATCACACAATTACAACCTTTTACTGCTACTTCATAAATTTCTGACATTTTTGGCTTCTCGGTTGATCCACATTAGCCAAATTTGCTCTGATACCAGAGCTGAAAGATCCTTGTCCCCACTGCACAACGAATTCAGGGGTGTTAGCAATGGAAGTAGCACTTCTTGCATGGGGTAGGGTCCCTCACTCGGGGTCTCACCCACGGATATCCAAACAAGAGACTAATCCATTGGTTCTTCTAGAATCAAACCCGAAAAAGCTTCCCTTGCCCGAAAAGCATGGGCGATTCCTTTGAGATCCCTGTCCCCACCACCGCGCAACGAATTCAAGGGTGCTAGCAGCGGAAGTAGCACTTCTTGCGTGGGGCAGGGTTCCTCACTTGGGGCCTCACCCACGGATATCCGGACAAGAGAATAATCCCTCGGTTCTTCCAAAACCAAACTAGAAAAACTTTCCTCGCTCGCAAAGCACGAGCGATTCCTCGAGGATAAATTTGACTCTAATGTAGCCAAAAGCCTTAACTAATTGAACTGATCTGACCGACCCCACAAGTCCCATAGTCAGATCAAGGAAAAGATTGCACTTGGATCTTAGAGACCAACGCTTTTTTTCTCATTGAGAGACACAACCATTGATTCTTTTTCATAGAACAATTTTTGTCTTGGATTTATTTCATCTATCGTACTATAACAAAATTGAGTCTCAATTTTTGGGATCCATCAGTCCAGCCTCCGGTGGGTTAGCCAACCGCCCCAACCAATGTAGTGATAGGATCTAATTAAGAATTTGGTTAGGTTTTGTCTCGGTACCAGTAAGGAAAAGAGTTCCCAGGTCCCCTAGTCGGATATTCATGCAAACTAAAAATTAGTCACACCACTTACACCATCAATATGAAATTGCCTTTTTCACAGAATTAGCTCTCTTTAAAACATTCATTTAATGAAATCATACTAACACTGATCATGATTCTCTAAAATATCCGGTTGAATCCTAATTTCTAATTTTTCCTTCATCGGTGTACCTATGGCATCATTGGCAACCAGAAAGCTCACCAACCTGTTCACTCAGAGGCCTTTTCGATAGTTCCTAGCTCATAGTAACCGGCAATATATTCACATATCAAAATGGAATCTCCATTGAAGATCAGCAAGATCAACCAACGGATCCATATAAAAGAGCCATGGACTCATCCGCTCATCTGTTGAGGACCAGCAAGGTCAATCAACTAGATCCATGCCCGAATTCAGAAAATAACTCTTACTCCTTGTTCCAATATCTTCCTCGATGCACGTGTGGGTATTGTCGATGACCCAGAGCCCGAGCACTGTATGGTCAGCACCCTCTAGGATCCTTCACAGCAGATGACCTAGCGCTTCACTCATAGGCCGCTTCCTTGGTCCCTCATCCACTGTACCAGAAGCTTACCATTTTAATCGAACCGAGGTTGGTCAAGACCTCGGTCGGCGGAGCTTGCTATGCGAGACGTCCTCCATTGACTCTCCGTCAGATTAGGTCTCCACGACCTCATTCACAAGATGGTCAAAATGCTTCCCTAGCATTCTTGACATAAAACAGTCATTTAAAAACAGGTCATAAATATAGTTTCTATAACGAACTCTCATATTTCCACATCGTTCCACATCAATTCTCATTTATTTCATATGTATTCCCATTCTCATCACATCATTTTTCATTTCATCACATCTTTTCTCATTTATCTGCATTAGATCTCATCCACTCGCATCTACCCATATCCACATCTCATCACATCACATTCATTCACAACTCATCCATTCAGACCACATCACATTCACTCACATCACATCTCATTCATTTTACCTCACATCTCATTCATTCACATCTATCCCGATTCACATCCCATCACATCACATTCATTCATATCCATCACATTCACATTCATTCATATCCATCACATTCACATTCATTCATATCTATGTAAGGTTCCCCCTTCCACAAATAGGGGAAACGCTTAAGATAGTCCACTAAGTCTTAACTTGGAGAAAATTTCCTACTCATCGACACCTTGACCATGTAGAGATTCAAGGATACGATTCATAGGTAAGACCTAATTCTATCCTACAGGGGGAGCGTGGTCTTCTAAAAATCAAATCACCCATAGGGTAATTGATCATAAATTGGGCAACTGCAAGACTTGATTTCTAGAGGCAACGCTTTTTTCCTCATCCATGCAAGGCACAACCGCTGGCCTAGACTTCTAGAATAGAATTGCCCGAGAACCTATTTATCTAACGTAGGATTTCACTTAATATGTTGGAAAGCTACCCGACTAATCGGGTCCACCCGTCCGTAGGATGGTGCCGTCGGGGCATTCCATCCTCCCACTTTCCACCCTACTCATGCATCAATTTATTTTCTAATTAATCCTACCACACTGTTTGACATAAATAAACATGTTCCTTAATTAAGGCCCTTTTCACAAGGTTTATTAAAACAGCCTTTTTTCACAGTACAATAATGCCAAGACAAGATTTAAAAGAAAAGTTTATACATGCATCAATTTTATCCAAGCCAAACCGGCTCTCTTATTCTTTTCCTTTATACCGCCGATGATCTAGAATTCGGCCTTCCAGCCTCTACATGCTGGGCAAAACCCTACGGGACCATACACCTCATCGTCGGCCCGCTGGCGAGGACTCAAGCCAGCCTGTCGCCCTCTCAGGCTCCATCGCTCGATCCTCCCGTCCCTCAGAGGGATGTCTACGCACTAGGGTGGGCTAATTCACCGCACTAGCCTGGGCCCTCAGAACTAGGCAGCATCACAATCACTCGCCCCAATCGGCAAACCTCATTCTCCCAATGGTATGAGGGATACCATGGGCCAACTCTGGGCCTTACTAACATCTCCGCCGTGCGGCTACACAAGCACAAGAACGGGGCAGCGTCAAGGCAGGGAGAAGTTATACCTATACCTTAATTTAACCAAGATAACAATCCATTTACTCACTAAATCATAGGACTAGAATCCATGTTACCTTCTTAAGAAAACAATCCTTTTCACAAAGATTTTTGCATTTCAACTTGAGATTACGAGAAGACATTTTTTATTTAAGGCATATGCTATTGTTTAAAAAAATACAAACTTTAACTAGTAAATCAATCAAATAGATCACTATTAACAATTAATAGAGAAGCCGGGGGGGCCATACCTCAACCCCTAAGAATGATATATAATTGAAAAACAAACCCATGTATATACCTTATAGAAATTTGTCGTTTATCGTTGCCTTTGCTCGTTTAACAAGAGCTTTAGAACTTGACATATGAGAATAGAGTCTTCTAATACCTTGTCTTTTGATTGAAATCATCCAATAATCTCCAAGATTTATCTCCTCTTACTCATACTGTGACTCTTCTCTCTTTCTAAGGTCTATGACAAAATAGCCTTCTTCTCTTACAGGGCTACGGGATACTATTCTTTCTCTAAAAGAAAAGCTATGGAGTTTTGGTCTCTTCCTTTGAAAGACCATAGCACTCTAAGCTTCTTTTCTAAGATATTAGATAAGAATGAAAGGATCAAACTCTAGGATTACCTTGAGGCTACTTGCTGCCTTCTCACAATTTTCTCTGTGTAGAGACCTTGACAGAAATAGCAAACTGTTTCGACCATAACTCTCTGATGAAAACTTAGAATATGGTTGTATAACTAGTCAAAAGAACGGAAAGGCATCTGGTCTACAAGCCAACGCGGGCAGAATAGGCAAAAACGTCTATATATAGCCACAAACGCACCATCTTTAGAAACGCGTTGTTTTTCTACATTTTTAGTATGCATGAACTCTAAATGTGTAAAAGTACTCTAAATATGATCTCTTATCACCTAAACTTGAAATTCTATTTTTGGGGATACTTATCTCTTAATAGAACTGTTCTTATGTTCTTATTTCTTTTAGGATTTTTGGAGCTAATATTTTTATTCTAACACTTCCCTAATGTTTCTAGCCTTGTTGTCTCACTCTTCTCTAATTACACTCTCTTTTCTTATTGAAGTCTATATTAAAAGAGACACATACATACAGGGCTTGGGAGGGACCTTACAATCTATCACATTCACGTCCATATATATTTATGACACATCACATCTCTTTCCATCACATCACATTCTTTCACATACACATCTATATCCATTCTTTCACATACTCATTCACATCAATTCTTTCACATATACATTCACATCCATTCTTCACTTATACATTTACATCCATTTTCATCACATATCATCCACTCATATCCCATATCATTCGTTTACATCCTAATTCACATGACATCATATCTCATCCATTCATTCACATCTATTTGATTCACATCACATCTTATCACATTTACTTACCTCACATCTCATCACCTCTATACTCTTCACAATCACCCATCCATTCATTCACACTTATCAGATTCTCATCACATCTCATTATATCTATTCACCTTACATCTCATCACCTCTATTCACATCACATCCATCCATCCATTCACATCTATCTGATTCACATCACATCTCATCACATCCATTCACCTCACATCTCATCACCTCTATTCACATCACATCCATCCATCCATTCACATCTATCTAATTCACATCACATCTATTCACCTCACATCTCATCACCTGTATTCACATCACATCCATCCATCCATTCATATCTATTTGATTCACATCACATCTCATCACATCTATTCACCTCACATCTCATCACCTCTATTCACAGCACGTCCATCCATTCACACCTATCTGATTCACCTCACATCTCATCACATCTATTCACCTCACATCTCATCACCTCTATTCACATCACATCCATCCGTCCATTCACACCTATCTGATTCACATCACATCTTATCACATCTATTCACATCATATCTTATCACATCTATTCACCTCACATCTCATCACCTCTCTATCCACATCACATCCATCCGTCCATTCACATCTATCTGATTCAAATCACATCTATTCACCTCACATCTTATCACCTCTATTCACCACATCCATCCATTCACATCTATCCATAGAATTTAAGAGAATTCTATTTTTTGATATAAAGATTCTTTACGCATCTACTTATGCATAAAAATCAACTTTAGTGAAAATAACACTTTTATAAAAATCCTTTTATGCATCTATTTATGCATAAATTCAATTTTAAGGAAAATAACACTTTTGAAATAAAATTAACTCCTTTATGCATCTTTCTAGGCATAAAATCAATTTTAATGAAAATAACACTTTTGAAAAATGAACCCTTTTTGAATCTTTCTAGGCATAAAATCAATTTTAATGAGAATAACACTTTTGAAATAAAAATAAATCCTTTATGCATCTTTCTATGCATAAAAATCAATTTTAATGAGAATAACACTTTTGAAATAAAAATAAATGCTTTATGCATCTTTCTATGCATAAAATCAATTTTAATGAGAATAACACTTTTGAAATAAAAATAAACCCTTTATGCATCTTTCTATGCATAAAATCAATTTTAATGAGAATAACACTTTTGAAATGAAAATAAATCCATTATGCATCTTTCTAAGCATAAAATCAATTTTAATGAGAATAACACTTTTGAAATGAAAATAAATCCTTTATGCATCTTTCTATGAAAAAAATCAATTTTAATGAGGATAACACTTTTGAAATAAAAATAAATCTTTTATGTATCTTTCTATGCATAGAATTTAAATTCAATGAAAACAACACTTTTATAATAAAAATTTCTACTATGCATCTTCTTATGCATAGAAATGAAATTCAATGAAAACAACACTTTTATAATAAAAATTTCCACTATGCATCTTCCTATGCATAGAAATTAAATTCAATGAAAACAACACTTTTATAATAAAAATTTCCAATATGCATCTTTCTATGCATAGAAATTAAATTCAATGAAAGCAACACTTTTATAATAAAGATTTCCATTATGCATCTTTCTATGCATAGAAATTAAATTCAATGAAAACAACACTTTTATAATAAAAATTTCCGCTATGCATCTTTTTATGCATAGAAATTAATTTTTATAATTAATATCATTGATACCCATGCATATTAATAGGTGAATATGTACATGGAGTAAATTAGAATATTTCTTTTAGAATGTACAAACGGTGGGAATTACTTTTTTAGAATAACATAAAAATAAACTTTCTTTTCCACAAAATTTTAGAAAATTTTACCATAACATCCTTTGTATGGTTGACCATTTCTGAATTTTTAACATTCTATTTTTTATTTAAATTAACCCCAATAAGATATAAAGGACTCTAATCTACACAATTTTTAATTTCAAGAGAGTAAACAATAAGAAAAGTTTAATCAATTAGTTTGAATCATTCTAGAACTAAGAAAGGATGAATTGTAAGGAAGAGAAGGGGATGGCCTTTTCATCAAGGCATAGCATTAGAATTTAATTTAATCAACTATAAAAACAAGAATATTAAGATTTAAAATTTAAAAGTAAGAAGAATTTAGCTTACATAGAGTTTGTAAGCTTTCCTTTGGCTTGAGGGATTGAGGGTTCTTCTTTTGTTTGGATTAAGAGTGGCCACCAATTACTTTGAAGAGGATTAAGCCAAAAACAATTGAATTATCAAGAAAATTTAATGTAATTGGCTCTGGGTAAGAGTAGAGTAACAGTGCATAAACACTATTAACCTTTTACAAGGGGGGAGGCTTCTACTTATAGGAAAAAATGAGTCTCTAACCAAGCAAACTGATTCTGTAATTTTTCAGATCAGTTTGGTCAAATTTTGACCATTTTTGGGTCAGTTTAGCTTACTTTATGGATCTAGTTGAAACAGGAGAGAGGAGAGATAAAAATATCTCATTATTTATGAGTTTAAAACTCCTCCACACATGTGAAATAGGCGCCTCATTCATGAGGGGAGATCCCCACACTGAGGTGTCAAAAATGCATCATTTTCTCTAAATATCTCTTCTTTTTTAACTAATAAAACTTGTTCTTAGTCAACTCTTCATCTTATGTGAGTATTTACTCTTTTTTTTTGGGATTTTCTTTTATTCTTTAATTTTTTTCCTCCCTACATTTGGACTAATCTTATTGCTCCATAGGAACCTTAATTGGACCATAATTCAAAAATTTCTGAAAATCTGCAGCCTTAGGCTAAGGTCCTTTTTACCTATTTTCAATTAATTCCAATTGCTTATTGGAAAGTTCTTTTTGAATTTCTGTTTTAAGGGAAACTATTTTAGACACTAGGAGGATTTTTATATCCAAAAATATCTTAATTTTGAATTATTTCTCTCTAGATATTTTCTCTCTCTAGGCCAAAACAAGATCTTTCTTTTATTTCAGAGAGGGGAATAATTATAAGATTAGAAGGGGAGGTTCTTACACCTGCACACCTCAGAAGCCGGAGGGAGGAATGTTACATCTTACCCCACTTAAAAAACGCGAGATGTCCTCATCTCGCAAAATTAGAGGAGAACTCTTTCCCTTAAGATCCAACTAATTCTGGGGTTCCTTATAGTCTGGTAAACCCAACAGAATCATGTGATAAAGATCCCTTATATAGAACTCATCATCAGATAACAATTCACTCAGATCATATCATTCAAATCCTTATCACAATAATGGTCCATTAGACCGAAATTTCTATCTGAACAATCTTCCATGGGAATTTACAGATTTTTCATTTGACATCACATAACTTGATCCATTGGGTCAAGTGTTAACAACAGCAACCTGTCAGCACAATCCACTAATCTCATAGTGATTTGCTGAAGTCATTAACGTTTTGCTCATAGCTTATTACATTTCAACCAAAATTCAAGAATCATCATTTTTCAATCAAAATCCAAATCAACTCATCAGTTCTCAATGAGAATTTAAAAATCATATCAACCACATTTGAATTCATCATTTGGATAGCATTTATGCTTATAATTTTAAGTCTTAGATTTACTTGTATATAGTGCCAGTAAAGAGCTCCACTTATACCCTCAGTATATACGGGTAGTCACGATCCTTGGAATTATAAGGTAAATACCATCATGTCTAGGTCTCAAGCAAGTCAGGGATTCCATGCAATTGCGGTACTTCCATCTAAAGACTCAATTACTAATTTATAAATTTTAGGCTGAATATCAATTTGTATGAATTTCATCACACAATTACAACCTTTTACTCCTTCTTCATAAAATTTTGACATTTTTGGCTTCTCGGTTGATCCACATTAGCCAATTTGCTCTGATACCAGCTGTGAGATCCTTGTCCCCACTGCACAACGAATTCAGGGGTGCTAGCAGGCAGAAGTAGCACTTCTTGCACGGGGCAAGTTCCCTCACTCGGGGTATCGCCCACGGATATCCGGACAAGAGACTAATCCCCTCGGCTCTTCCAAAACTTCCCTCGCCCGAAAAAACTTCCCTCGCTCGAAAAGCATGGGGGATTCCTCAAGGATAAATTTGACTCTAACGTAGCCAAAAGCCTTAATTGAACTGATCTGGCTGACCCCGTAAGTCCCATAGTTAGATCAAGGAAAAGACTACACTTGGATCATATAGACCAATGCTTTTTTCCTCATTGAGAGGCACAACCGTTGATTCTATTCCATAGAATAATTTTTATCCGGGATTTATTTCATCTATCATACTATAACAGAATTGAGTCTCAATTTTTGGGATCCATCAGTCCAGCCTAACCCCATCTAGTCCCGTGGGTTAAACCACTGTAGTGATGGGATCCAATTCAAAATTTGGTTAGGTTTTGTCGCGGGTACCAGGGAAAAGAGTTCCCAAGCTCCCTAGCCAGAATTTCATGCAAACATAAAATTAGTCACACCACTTACACACTCAATATGAAATTGCCTTTTTCACAGAATCAGTTGTCTTTAAAACAATCATTTAATGAAATCATAGTGTCATTGATCATAATCCTCCAAAATATCCAGTTGAATCCTAATTTCCATTTTTTCCTTCATCGGTGTACTTATGGCATCATTGGCAACCAGAACGCTCACCACCAGTGAACAGGGGCCTTTTCGGTAGTTCCTAGCTCATAGTAGTAACTGGCAATATTTTCACATATCAAAAAGGAATCTCCATTGAAGATCACCAAGATCAACCAACAGATTATAAAAGAGCCATGGACTCATCCGTTGAGGACCAGCAAGGTCAATCAACCAGATCCATGCCCGAATTCAAAAAACAACTCTTACTCCTTGTTCCAATATTTTTCTCGAGGCACGCGTGGGTATGGTTGGTGACCGAGAGCCCGAGCACCGTATGGTCAGCACCCTCTAGGATCCTTCGCAGGTGACCTAGCACTTCACTCATAGGCCGCTTCCTTGTTCCCTCATCCACCGTACTGAAAACTCACCATTTGGTCAAGACCTCGGCTGAGACCTTGCTATGCGAGACGTCCTCCATTGACTCTCCATCAGTTGCAACTTTATCTGATTAGGTCTCCATGACCTTATTCACAAGACGGTCAAAATGCTTCCCTTGCATTCTTGACATAAAACAGTCATTTAAAAACAGTTCATAAATATAGTTTCTATAACAAACTCTCGTCTTTCCACATTGTTCCACATCAATTCTCATTTATTTCATATGTATTCCCATTCTGATCACATCATTTTCCATTTCATCACATCTTTTCTCATTTGTCTGCATCAGATCTCATCCACTCGCATCTACCCATATCCACATCTCATCACATCACATTCATTCACATCTCATCCATTCAGACCACATCACATTCATTCACATCACATCTCATCCATTCAGACCACATCACATTCACTCACATCACATCTCATCACATTCACTCACATCACATCTCATTCATTTTACCTCACATCACATTCACTCACATCACATCTCATTCATTCACTCACATCACATCTCATTCATTTTACCTCACATCTCATTCATTCACACCTATCCCAATTCACATCACATTCATTCATATCCATCACATTCATATTCATTCATATCTATCACATTCACGTCCACATATATTTATGACACATCACATTTCTTTCCATCACATCACATTCTTTCACATACACATCTATATCCATTCTTTCACATACTCATTCACATCAATTCTTTCACATATACATTCACATCCATTCTTCACTTATACATTTACATCCATTTTCATCACATATCATCTACTCATATCCCATATCATTCATTTACATCTTGATTCACATGACATCACATCTTATCCATTCATTCACATCTATCTAACTCACATCACATCTACTCACCTCACATCTTTTCACATCTACTCACCTCACATCTCATCACCTCTATTCACATCACAATCACCCATCCATTCATTCACACTTATCAGATTCTCATCACATCTCGTTACATGTATTCACCTCACATCTCATCACATCTCATTACATGTATTCACCTCACATCTCATCACCTCTATTCACATCATATCTATCCATCCATTCACATCTATCTGGTTCACATCACATCTCATCACATCCATTCACATCTATGTGGTTCACATCACATCTCATCACATCCATTCACCTCACATCTCATCACCTCTATTCACATCACATCCATCCATCCATTCACATCTATCTCATTCACATCACATCTCATCACATCTATTCACCTCACATCTCATCACCTCTATTCACATCACATCCATCCGTCCATTCACATCTATGTGATTCACATCACATCTCGTCACATCTATTCACCTCACATCTCATCACCACATCACATCCATCCATCCATTCACCCCTATCTAATTCACATCACATCTCATCACATCTATTCACCTCACATCTCATCACCTCTATTCACATCACATCCATCCGTCCATTCACATCTATGTGATTCACATCACATCTCATCACATCTATTCACCTCACATCTCATCACCTCTATTAACATCACATCCATCCATTCATTAACATCTATTCACCTCACATCTCATCACCTCACATCCATCCATTCATTAACATCTATTCACCTCACATCTCATCACCTCTATTAACATCACATCCATCCATTCACATCTATCCATAGAATTTTAGAAAATTCTAATTTTTGATGGAAAGATTCTTTACGTATCTGTTTATGCATAAAAATCAACTTTAGTGGGAATAACACTTTTATAAAAATCCTTTTATGCATCTATTTATGCATAAAAATCAACTTTAGTGAGAATAACACTTTAGTGGGAATAATACTTTTATAAAAATCCTTTTATGCATCTATTTATGCATAAATTTAATTTTAAGGAAAATAACACTTTTGAAATAAAATTAAATCCTTCATGCATCTTTCTAGGCATAAAATCAATTTTAATGGTCCCAACTGAGTTAGTGTAGTGGTAAAGCTTGTGACTTGTAACCTCTAGGTTATGAGTTCAAGTCCCACTAGGCTCTCTCATGTTATAAAGGGACACCTATGCTCGCTTGATGTGTTTGGTTGCTCGGGCTCTTGCCCCTTGAACACTCGAGTGACTCCTCCTCCTCGGGTGGTGGATCACCCGAGATAGGAGGATCCATACGAGACCCTCCATTGTTCCAGCGCTCGACTCATCGCGGTGGTCATGGGGGATGCCTAATTCGTGGCTCTTGCCCGATGGTACGTGGCCCTTGCCCGATCATGATAATTGACTAATTGTTGGAAGGGGAAATCGGCTCCACCCAATTCGGGTGTGTACGAAAAAAAATCAATTTTAATGAAAATAAGACTTTTGAAATAAAAATAAATCCTTTATGCATCTTTCTAGGCATAAAATTAATTTTAATAAAAATAACACTTTTGAAATAAAAATAAATCCCTTATGCATCTTTCTATGCATAAAATCAATTTGAATAAAAATAACACTTTTGAAATAAACATAAATCCTTTATGTATCTTTCTATGCATAAAATCAATTTTAATGAGAATAACACTTTTCAAATAAAAATAAATCTTTATGCATCTTTCTTTGCATAAAATCAATTTTAATGAGAATAACACTTTTGAAAAACTAAATCCTTTATGCATCTCTCTATGCATAAAATCAATTTTAATGAGAATAACACTTTTGAAATAAAAAAAAACTTTTATGCATCTTTCTATGCATAAAATAATTTTT
The DNA here is from genome assembly GCF_041138505.1 of Cibotium barometz. NCBI lineage: Eukaryota > Viridiplantae > Streptophyta > Polypodiopsida > Cyatheales > Cibotiaceae > Cibotium > Cibotium barometz. The sequence continues at coordinate 51,491,731 of NC_141075.1, forward strand.
AATGAGAATAACAATTTTGAAATGAAAATAAATCCTTTATGCATCTTTCAATGCATAAAATCAATTTTAATGAGAATAACACTTTTGAAATAAAAATAAATCTTTTATGCATCTTTCTATGCATAAAATCAATTTTAATGAGAATAATACTTTTGAAAGAAAAATAAATCCTTTATGCACTTTTCTATGCATAGAATTTATATTCAATGAAAACATCACTTTTATAACAAAAATTTCCACTATGCATCTTCCTATGCATAGAAATTAAATTCAATGAAAACAACACTTTTATAATTAAAATTTCCACTATGCATCTGTCTATGCATAGAATTTAAATTTAATGAAAACAACACTTTTATAATAAAAAATTCCATTATGCATCTTTCTATGCATAGAAATTAAATTCAATGAAAACAACACTTTTATAATAAAAATTTCCATTATTCATCTTTCTACGCATAGAAATTAAATTCAATGAAAACAACACTTTTATAATAAAAATTTCCATTATGCATCTTTCTATGCATAGAAATTCAATTCAATGAAAACAACACTTTTATAATAAAAATTTCCACTATGCATCTTTCTATGCATAGAAATTATATTTTATAATTAATATTATTAATACCCATGCATATTAATAGGTGAATATGTACATGGAGTAAATTAGAATATTTCTTTTAGAATGCACAAACGGTGGGAATTACTCTTTTAGAACAACATAAAAATAAACTTTGTTTTCCACAAATTTCTAGAAAATTTTACCATAACCTCCTTTGTATGGTTGAGCATTTCTGAATTTTTAACATTCTATTTTTTATTTAAATTAACCCCAATAAGATATAAAGGACTCTAATATACACAATTTTCAATTTCAAGAGAGTAAACAATAAGAAAAGTTTCATCAATTTGTTTATTAATCATTCTAGAATAAAGAAAGGATGAATTGTAAGGAAGAGAAGGGGATGGCCGTTTCATCAAGGCATAGCATCAGAATTTAATTTAATCAACTATAAAAAACAATAATATTAAGAAAATCATAAGAAGAATTTATCTTACATAGAGTTTGTAAGCTTTCCTTTGGCTTGAGGGATTGAGGGTTCTTGTCTTGTTTGGATTAAGAGTGGCCACCAATTACTTTGAAGAGGATTAAGCCAAAAACAATTGAATTATCAAGAAAATTCAATGTAATTGGCTCTGGGTAGGAGTAGAGTAACAGTGCATAAACACTATTAACCTTTTACAAGGGGGAGGCTTCTACTTATAGGAAAAAATGAGTCTCTAACCAAGCAAACTGATTCTGTAATTTTCCAGATCAGTTTGGTCAAATTTTGACCATTTTTGGGTCAGTTTAGCTTACTTTATGGATCTAGTTGAAATAGGAGAGAGGAGAGATGAAAATATCTCATTATTTATGAGTTTAAAACTCCTCCACACATGTGAAATAGGCGCCTCATTCATGAGGGGAGATCCCCACACTGAGGTGTCAAAAATGCCTTATTTCCTCTAAATATCTTTTCTTTTTTAACTAATAAATCTTGTTCTTAGTCAACTCTTCATCTTATGTGAGTATTTACTCTTTTTTTTGGGGATTTTTTTTAATATTTAATTTTTTTCCTCCCTACATTTGGACTAATCTTATTGGTCCATAGGAACCTTAATTGAACCATAATTCAAAAATTTCTGAAAATCTGCAGGCTAAGGTCCTTTTTACCTATTTTCAATTAATTCCAATTGGACATTGGAAAGTTCTTTTTGAATTTCTGTTTCAAGGGAAACCATTTTAGACACTAGGAGGATTTTTATATCAAAATATCTCAATTTTGAATTATCTCTCTCTAGACATTTTCTCTCTCTAGGCCAAAACAGGATAAAACAAGATCTTTCTTTTATTTCAGAGAGGGGAATAATTAGAAGATCAGAAGGGGAGGTTCTTACACCTGCACACCTCAAAAGCCGGAGGGAGGAATCTTACATCCTACCCCACTTAAAAAATGCGAGATGTCCTCATCTCGCAAAATTAGAGGAGAACTCTTTCCCTTAAGATCCAACTGATTCTGGGGTTCCTTATAGTCTGGTGAACCCAATAGAATCGTGGGATAAAGATCCCTTATAGAGAACTCATCATCAGATAACAATTCACTCAGATCATATCATTCAAATCCTTATCACAATAATGGTCCATTAGACCGAAATTTCTATCTGAACAGTCCTCCATGGGAATTTACAGATTTTTAATTTGACATCCCTTAACTTGATCCACTAGGTCAAGTGTTAACAACAGCAATCTGTCAGCACAATCCACTAATCTCATAGTGATTTGCTGAAGTCATTAATGTCATTCCAGTTATGAACATCATCACAGGGACTCGTCCCATTCATCCTCATTGTGGTTTTGCTCAGCTTATTACATTTCAACCAAAATTTAGGAATCATCATTTTTCAATCAAAATCCAAATCAACTCATCAATTCTCAACCAGAATGTAAAAATCATATCAACCACATTCGAATTCATCATCTGGATAGCATTTATGCTTAAAATTTCAAGTCTTATATTTACTCGTATTTACTGCCAATAAAGAGCTGCACTTATATCCTCGGTATGTACGGGTAGTCACGGTCCTTGGAACTATAAGGTAAATACCATCATGTCTAGGTCTCAAGCAAGTGAGGGATTCCATGCAATTACGGTACTTCCATCTAAAGACTCAATTACTAATTTATGAATTTCAGTATGAATATCAATTTGTATGAATTTCATCACACAATTACAACCTTTTACTGCTTCTTCATAAACTTTTACATTTTTAGCTTCTCGGTTGATCCACATTAGCCAATTTGCTCTGATACTAGCTGTCTCCACCGCGTAACAAATTCAGGGGTGCTAGCAGAGCCAAAGTAGCACTTCTTGAGCGAGGTAGGGTCCCTCACTCGGGGCCTCGCTGATGGATATCCGCAGAAGAGACTAACACCTTAGTTCTTCCAAATCTGAACCCGAAAAAACTTTCCTCGCTCGAAAATCATGGGGATTCCTTGAGGATAAATTTGACTCTAACATAGCCAAAAGCCTTAACTAACTAAACTGATCTGACCGACCCCGTAAGTCCCATAGTCAGATAAAAGAAAAGATTGCACTTGGATCATAGAGACCAACGCTTTTTTCCTCATTGAGAGGCACAGCCGTTGATTCTTTTCCATAGAATAATTTTTATTCGGGATTTATTTCATCTATCGTACTATAACAGAATTGAGTCTCAATTTTTAGGATCCATCAATCCAGCCTATCCCCATCTAGCAGTCTCGTGGGTTAGCCAACTGCCCAACCACTGTAGTGATGGGATCCAATTAAGAATTTGGTTAGGTTTTGTCCCGGGAAAAAGGGAAAAGAGTTCCCAGGCCCCCTTGTCGAAATTTCATGCAAACTTAAAATTAGTCACACCACTCACACACCCAATGTGAAATTGCCTTTTTCACAGAATCAGCTGTCTTTAAAACAATCATTTAATGAAACCATAGTGTCATTGATTATAATCCTCCAAAATATCCAGTTGAACCCTAATTTCTATTTTTTCCTTCATCGGTGTACCTATGGCATCATTGGCAACCAGAATGCTCACCACCTGTTCACTCAGGGGCCTTTTTGATAGTTCCTAGCTCATAGAGTAACTGGCAATATATTCGCATATCAAAAAGGAATCTCCGTTGAAGATCAGCAAGATCAACCAATGGATTATAAAAGAGCCATGGACTCATCCGTTGAGGACCAGCAAGGTAAATCAACTAGATCCATCCCCAAATTCAGAAAACAACTCTTACTCCTTCTTCCAATATCTTCCTCGATGCATGCATGGGCGTTGACCGAGAGCCCGAGCACCGTATGGTCAGCACCCTCTAGGATCCTTCACAGGTGACCTAGCGCTTCACTCATAGGCCGCTTCCTTGGTCCCTCATCCACCGTACTGAAAGCTCACCATTTTAAATGAACTGAGGCTGGTCAAGACCTCGGCCGACCATGCTATGCGAGGCGTCCTCCATTGACTCTCCGTCAGCTGTTGCAACTTTATCAGATTAGGTCTCCATGACCTCATTCACAAGATGGTCAAAATGCCTTCCCAACATTCTTGACATAAAACAGTCATTTAAAAAAAGGTCATAAATATAGTTTCTATAACAAACTCTCGTCTTTCCACATTGTTCCACATTGTTCCACATCAAGTCTCATTTATTTCATATGTATTCCCATTCTCATCACATCATTTTCCATTTCATCACATCATTTTCCATTTCATCACATCTTTTTTCATTTATCTGCATCAGATCTAATCCACTCGCATCTACCCATATCCACATCTCATCACATCAAATTCATTCACATCTGATCCATTCAGACCACATCACATTCACTCACATCACATCTCATTTATTTTATCTCACGTCTCATTCATTCACATCTATCCCGATTCACATCCCATCACATCACATTCATTCATATCCATCACATTCACATTCATTCATATCCATCACATTTACGTCCACATATATTTATGACACATCACATCTCTTTCCATCACATCACACCTCTTTCCATCACATCACATTCTTTCACATACACATCTATATCCATTCGTTCACATACTCATTCACATTAATTCTTTCACATACTCATTCATATCAATTCTTTCACATACTCATTCACATCAATTCTTTCACATATACATTCACATCCATTTTCACATTCACATACACATCTATATCCATTCGTTCACATACTCATTCACATTAATTCTTTCACATACTCATTCATATTAATTCTTTCACATACTCATTCACATCAATTCTTTCACATATACATTCACATCCATTCTTCACTTATATATTTACATCCATTTTCATCACATATGATCCACTCATATCCCATATCATTCATTTACATCCTGATTCACATGACAACACATCTCATCGATTCATTCACATCTATTTGATTCACATCACATCTTATCACATCTACTCACCTCACATCCCATCACCTCTATTCACATCACAACCACCCATCCATTCATTCACACTTATCAGATTCTCATCACATCTCGTTACATCTATTCACCTCACATCTCATCACCTCTATTCATCACATCTATCCATCCATTCACATCTATCTGATTCACATCACATCTCATTACATCCATTCACCTCACATCTCATCACCTCTATTCATCACATCTATCCATCCATTCACATCACATCTCATTACATCCATTCACCTCACATCTCATCACCTCTATTCACATCACATCCATCCATCCATTCACATATATCTGATTCACATCACATCTCATCACATCTCATCACATCTATTCACCTCACATCTCATCACCTCTATTCACATCACATCTCATCACATCTCATCACCTCTATTCACATATCACATCCATCCATCCATTCACACCTATTTGATTCACATCACATCTCATCACATCTATTCACCTCACATCTCATCACCTCTATTCACATCACATCCATCCATCCATTCACACCTATCTGATTCACATCACATCTCATCACATCTATTCACCTCACATCTCATCACCTCTATTCACATCACATCCATCCGTCCATTCACATCTATCTGATTCACATCACATCTCATCACATCTATTCACCTCACATCTCATCACCTCTATTCACATCACATCCATCCATTCACATCTATCCATAGAATTTAAGAGAATTCTAATTTTTGATATAAAGATTCTTTACGCATCTATTTATGCATAAAAATCAACTTCAGTGTGGAATAATACTTTTATAAAAATCCTTTATGCATCTATTTATGCATAAATTCAATTTTAAGGAAAATAACACTTTTGAAATAAAAATAAATCCTTTATGCATCTTTCTAGGCATACAATCAAAATTAATGAAAATAACACTTTTGAAATTAAAATAAATCCTTTATGCATCTTTCTATGCATAAAATCAATTTTAATGAAAATAACACTTTTGAAAAAAAAATAAATTCTTTATACATCTTTCTATGCATAAAATCAATTTTAATGAAAATAACACTTTTGAAATAAAAATAAATCCTTTATGCATCTTTCTAGGCATAAAACTAGTTTTAATGAAAATAACACTTTTAAAATAAAAATAATTCCTTTATGCATCTTTCTATGCAAGAAATCAATTTTAATGAGAATAACACTTTTGAAATAAAAATAAATCTTTTATGCATCTTTCTATGCATAAAATCAATTTTAATGAGAATAACACTTTTGAAACAATAAATCCTTTATCCATCTCTCTATGCATAAAATCAATTTTAATGAGAATAACACTTTTGAAATAAAAATAAATCTTTTATGCATCTTTCTATGCATAGATTCAATTTTAATGAGAATAACACTTTCGAAATGAAAATAAATCCTTTATGTATCTTTCTATGCATAATATCAATTTTAATGAGAATAACACTTTTGAAATAAAAATAAATCTTTTATGAATCTTTGTATGCATAAAATCAATTTTAATGAGAATAACACTTTTGAAATAAAAATAAATCTTTTATGCATCTTTCAAAATGAAAATAAATCCTTTATGCATCTTTCTATGCATAATATCAATTTTAATGAGAATTACACTTTTGAAATAAAAATAAATCTTTTATGCATCTTTCTATGCATAAAATCAATTTTAATGAGAATAATATTTTTGAAAGAAAAATAAATCCTTTATGCATCTTTCTATGCATAGAATTTAAATTCAATGAAATTAACACTTTTACAATAAAAATTTCCACTATGCATCTTCCTATGCATAGAAATTAAATTTAATGAAAACAATACTTTTATATTAAAAATTTCCATTATGCATCTTTCTATGCATAGATATAAATTCAATGAAAATAACACTTTTATAATAAAAATTTCCATTATGCATCTTTCTATGGATAGAAATTAAATTCAATGAAAACAACACTTTTATAATAAAAAATTCCAATATGTATCTTTCTATGCATAGAAATTAAATTTTATAAGTAATATAAGTGATATCCATGCATATTCATAGGTGAATATGTACATGGAGTAAATTAGAATATTTCTTTTAGAATGCACGAACGGTGGGAATTACTCTTTTAGAATAACATAAAAATAAACTTTCTTTTCCACAAAATTCTAGAAAATTTTGCCATAACCTCCTTTGTATGGTTGACCATTTCTCAAATTTTAACATTCTATTTTCTATTTAAGTTAACCCCAATAAGATATAAAGGACTCTAATCTACACAATTTTTAATTTCAAGAGTAAACAATAAGAAAAGTTTAATCAATTTGTTTGTTAATCATTCTAGGATAAAGAAAGACTGAATTGTAAGGAAGAGAAGGGGATGGCCTTTTCATCAAGGCATAGCATCAGAATTTAATTTAATCAACTATAAAAAACAAGAAGATTAAGAAAACCATAGATTTAAAATTTAAAAGTAAGAAGAATTTAGCTTACATAGAGTTTGTAAGCTTTCCTTTGGCTTGAGGGAATGAGGGTTCTAGTCTTGTTTGGATCAAGAGTGGCCACCAATTACTTTGGAGAGGATTAAGCCAAAAACAATTGAATTATCAAGAAAATTCAATGTAATTAGCTCTGGGTAGGAGTAGAGTAACACTGCATAAACACTATTAACCTTTTACAAGGGGGAGGCTTCTATTTAAAGGAAAAAATGAGCCTTTAACCAAGCAAACTGATTCTATAATTTTCGAGATCAGTTTGGTTAATTTTTGGATCAGTTTAGCTTACTTTTTGGATCTAGTTGAAATAGGAGAGAGCAGATATGCAAATATCTCATTATTATAAGTTTAAAACTCCTTCACACATGTGAAATAGGTGCCTCCTTCATGAGGGGAGATCCCCACACTGAGGTGTCAAAAATGCATCATTTCCTCTAAATATCTCTTCTTTTTTAACTAATAAAACTTGTCCTTAGTCAACTCTTCATCTTATGTGAGTATTTACTCATTTTTGGAAGATTTTCTTTTATTCTTCAATTTATCTCCTCCCTACATTTGGATTTATCTTATTGGTCTATAGGAACCTTAATTGGACCATAATCCGAAAATTTCTAAAAATTTGGACCCTTAGGCTAAGGTCCTTTTTACCTATTTTCAATTAATTCCAATTGTACATTGGAAAGTTCTTTTTGAATTTCTGTTTCAGGGGAAACCATTTTAGACACTAGGAGGATTTTTATATCCAAAAATAGCTCAATTTTGAATTACCTCCCTCTAGGCCAAAAAAGAGTAAATTAGGATCTTTCTTTTATTTCAGAGAGGGGAATAATTATAAGATCAGAAGGGGAGGTTCTTACACCTGTACACCTCAAAAGCAGGAGGGAGGATTCTTACAATTCCACCAGGATAATTTTACTCTAACGTAGTCAAAAGCCTTAACTGATGGAACTGATCTGACCAAACCCGTAAGTCCCATAGTCAGAGCAAGGAAAAGATTGCACTTGGATCATAGAGACCAACGCTTTTTTCCTCATTGAGAGGCACAACCGTTGATTCTTTTCCATAGAACAATTTTTATCCGGGATTTACTTCATCTATCATACCTTAATAGAATTGAGTCTCAATTTAGGGATCCATAAGTCCAGCCTAACCCCATCCAGTCCCGTGGGTTAGCCAAGCGCCCAACCGTTGTAGTGATGGGATCCATTTAAGAATTTGGTTAGGTTTTATCCCGGGTACTAGGGAAAAGAGTTCCCAAGCCCCCTAGCCGGATATTCATGCAAACTTAAAACTAGTCACACCACGTACACACCCAATATAAAATTGCCTTTTTCACAGAATCAGCTATCTTTAAAACAATCATTTCATGAAACCATAGTGTCACTGATCAGAGTCCTCCAAAATATCCGGTTGAATCCTAATTTCTAATTTTTCCTTCATCGGTGTACCTATGGCATCATTGGCAAACCAGAACGCTCACCACCTGTCCACTCAGGGGCCTTTTCTAGCTAATAGTAACCGGCAATATTTTCACTTATAAAAATCAAAATAAAATCTCCATTGAAGATCAGCAAGATCAACCAACAGATCCATATAAAAGAGCCATCGACTCATGTTGAGGACCAGCAAGGTCAATCAACCAGATCCATGCTCGCACTCAAAAAACAACTCTTACTCCTTGTTCCAATATCTTCCATGACGCACGTGTGGGTATCTTTGGTGACCCAGAGCCCGAGCACTGTATGGTCAGCACCCTCTAGGATCCTTCGTAGGTCACCTAGCGCTTCACTCATAGGCCGCTTCCTTGGTCCCTTATCCACTGTACTAGAAGCTCACCATTTGAATCAAACCGAGGCTGTTGGCGGACCTTGCTACGCGAGACGTCCTCCATTGTTCTCCGTCTGCTGTTGCAACTTATCAGATTAGGTCTCCATGATCTCATTCACAAGACGGTTAAAATGCTTCCCTAGCATTCTTGACATAAAACAGTCATTTAAAAACAGGTCATAAATATAGTTTCTAAAATGAACTCTCCTCTTTCCACATTGTTCCACATTAATCCACATTATTTAAATCATATCAATTTCATATGAATTCCCATTCTCATCCAATCACATCATTTTCATCTAATCACATCTTTCCTCATTTATCCTTATCAGATCTCATCCACTCGCATCTAGCCATCTCCACATCTCATCACATCACATCACATTCACATCTCATCCATTTACATCCCAATTCCCATCGCATTCACTTAAATCCATCACATTCATAACATCACATTCATTCTCATCACCATCCTATCACATACATAACATCACATCACATCTATCCATTCATACACATCCATCCAACCGTTCACATGTACGACTACCCACATCTATTCATACATTCATATCGATCACTTCACATCCACATATATTCATGTGACATCACATCTCATTCTTTCACATACACACCCACATCACATTCTTTCACATACACATACACATCCATTCTTTCACATACATGTCCACATTTATTCTTTCACATACATCCACATCCATTCTTTCACATACATCCACATCCATTCTTTCACATTTATCCACATCCATTCTTCACATACATAACCACATCCATTCTTTCACATACACATTTGCATCCATTCTTCACATACACATTTGCATCCATTCTTCACATATACATTTGCATCCATTCTTCACATACACATATGCATTCGCATCCATTCTTTCACATACACATTCACATCCATTCTTCACATATACATTCACATCCATTTTCATCACATATCATTCATTTATATCCTGATTCACATGGCATCACATCTCATCCATTCATTCACATCTATATGATTCTCATCACATCTCATTATATCTATTCACGTCACATCTCATCACCTCTATTCACATCCATCTATCCATCCATCCATCCATTCATTCACACCTATCTGATTCTCATCACATCTCATTACATTTATTCACGTCACATCTCATCACCTCTATTCACATCACATCCATCCATCCATTCATTCACACCTATCTGATACTCGTCACATCTCATTACATCTATTCACCTCATATCTCATCATCTCTATTCACATCACATCCATCCATCCATTCATTCACACCTATCTGATACTCGTCACATCTCATTACATCTATTCACCTCACCTCACATCATCTCTATTCACATCACATCCATCCATCCATTCATTCACACCTATCTAATTCACATCACATCTCATTACATCTATTCACCTCACATCTCATCATCTCTATTCACATCACATCAATCCATCCATTCATTCACACCTATCTAATTTACATCACATCTCATTACATCTATTCACCTGACATCGCATCATCTCTATTCACATCACATCCATCTACCCATTCATTCACACCTATCTAATTTACATCACATCTCATTATATCTCTTCATTCACATCACATATCACATCTATTCCAATTTACATCACATCTCATTCATAGGACATCACATCTCATTCACTCACATCTCGATTCACAGGACATTACATCTCATTCACTCACATCTCAATTCACAGGCCATCACATCTCATTCATTCACATCCCGATTCACTTCACATCACATCTATTCACATCCATCACATCACATTCATTCATATCCATCACTTTCACACCTATTTGATTCTCATCAGATCACATTATATCTATTCATAGAATTTAAACATAGAATTTAAGAGAATTCTAATTTTGATATAAAGATTCTTTACGCATCTACTTATGCATAAAAATCAACTTCAGTGGGAATATTTTTTTTATAAAAATCCTTTTATGCATAATGAGAATAACACTTTTGAAATAAAAACAAATCCTTTATGCATCTTTCTATGCACAAAATCAATTCTAATGAGAATAACACTTTTAAAATAAAAATAAATCCTTTATGCATCTTTCTATGCATAAAATCAAGTTTAATGAGAATAACACTTTTGAAATAAAAATAAATCATGTATGCATCTTTCTATGCATAAAATCAATTCTAATGAGAATAACACATTTGAAATAAAAATAAATCGTGTATGCATCTTTCTATGCATAAAATCAATTCTAATGAGAATAACACTTTTGATATAAAAAAATCCTTTATGCATCTTTCTATGCATAAAATCAAGTTTAATGAGAATAACACTTTTGATATAAAAAAAATCCTTTATGCATCTTTCTATGCATAAAATCAATTTTAATGAGAATAAATCCTTTATGCATCTTTCTATGCATAAACTCAATTCTAATGAGAATAACATTTTTCAAATTAAAAAAAAACCTTTATGCATCGTTCTATGCATAAAATCAAGTTTAATGAGAATAACACTTTTGATATAAAAATAAATCCTTTATGCATCTTTCTATGCATAAAATCAAGTTTAATGAGAATAACACTTTTGATATAAAAATAAATCCTTTATGCATCTTTCTATGCATAAAATCAAGTTTAATGAGAATAACACTTTTGAAATAAAAATAAATCCTTTGTGCATCTTTCTATGCATAAAATCAAATTTAATGAGAATAACACTTTTGATATAAAAATAAATCCTTTGTGCATCTTTCTATGCATAAAATCAAGTTTAATGAGAATAACACTTTTGAAATAAAAATAAATCCTTTATGCATCTTCCTATGCATAAAATCAAGTTTAATGAGAATAACACTTTTGAAATAAAAATAAATCCTTTATGCATCTTTCTATGCATAAAATCAATTTTAATGAGAATAAATCCTTTATGCATCTTTCTATGCATAAACTCAATTCTATTGAGAATAACATTTTTAAAATAAAAAAAACCTTTATGCATCATTCTATGCATAAAATCAAGTTTAATGAGAATAACACTTTTGATATAAAAATAAATCCTTTATGCATCTTTCTATGCATAAAATCAATTTTTATGAGAATAACACTTTTGAATTAAAAATAAATCTTTTATGCATCTTTCTATGCATAGAAATTAAATTCAATGAAAACAAAACTTTTATAACAAAAAATTCCATTATGCATATTTCTATGCATAGAAATTCAATTCAATGAAAACAACACTTTTATAATAAAAATTTCTATTATGCATCTTTCTATGCATAGAAATTAAATTCAATGAAAATAATATTTTTATATAATAAAATTTTTTATTATGCATCTTTATATGCATAGAAATTAATTTTAATAATTAATATCACTGATATCCATGCATATTCATAGATGAATATGTACATGGAGTAAATTAGAATATTTCTTTTAGAATGCAAAAACGGTGGGCATTACTATTTGGAATAACATAAAAATAAACTTTCTTTTCCACAAAATTCTAAATTCTTTTGCCATAACCTCCTTTGTATGGTTGACCATTTCTCAATTTTATCATTCTATTTTCAATTGAAAATTAATCCCAATTAGATGAATAGGACTCTAATCTACATAATTTTTAATTTTCAAGAGAGTAAACAATAAGAAATGTTTAATTAATATTAATCATAATTGGGAAATAATTATGATTAATAAAATTAATCAAAAATTAACCTCTCTGTTAACAGAGAGAGAGAGAGAAGAGATGGGAGGAGAGAGAATGGAAGGGAGAAGAAGGAGAGGAAAGAGAGGAGAAGAGAGAGGGACTCTTCTCACTCTCTGCCTCTCACAATCTTTTGTGCTCAGACGGGGGGGGGGGGGGGGGGGGGGGGGGGGGTTCACTGCAGGCGGCGAAAACAATCGCCACCCCCTAAAATGTTTTTGTATAAGCTTTAGATAAAGCTTATTAATTTTTTTTAAAAAAATGAGTTTGTTATTACAAAAAAAACTTTTGGAATTTTTCCAAAAAAGCTTGAAAAAAAGCCTAGAAAAATAGAGGAAAATTTGACATTTGAAAAAAAAAATCTCAGGAAATTTCTAAAAATTTTCCTCTTAATTTTTTTTTGGCTTTTCATCTTCCGAAAAACTGTTGGCTTTCCGCTCTCCCGAAAAACTGTTGGCTTTCCGCTCTCCCGAAACCTTTTGGCTTTCCGAATTTCAGAAAATCTTTTGACCTTCAGTATTCCGGAAACTTTTGACCTTTCACATTCCGATTTTTTTTTTGTATTTTCATTTTCCCAAAACTTTTGGCTTTCTGTATTCCGAGAAAACCGTTGGGATTCTAAAATTTTTAGACCGTTCGTATTCTAAATGCATTCGGGATTAATTAAAAATTTTAAAAAAATCTTAAAAATAAGACAAAGGTTATTTTAAATTTTGGAAAAATGTGGGGTTGGTGTTTGGCATGTGGTGTGTCCATTCGGGCACCCGTTACCATTCAAATTCCTTTAAAAATATATTTTTGGACCCAAAAAATTAAAAATTTTCATTGGATTTGAGAATTGTCGGGCGGAATTGGAATTTTCGTAACGATGGGATTCTAAGGAAAAATTAGGAATATTCTAGAAACTATTTTTAGAAATCCTAAAATTTGGTATTTATAAAATATCAATGGTATTTTGGTAAATTAAATTGCTAAAAAGTTTCTAGAAAAATATAGGTTTGGAATGCCATAATATAGGCTTGGTGGAATTCAAAATTATCATATTTTGAGGCCCTATAAAATTAGGGAAAATTTGAAAAAAATCATGATAATTATTTTTCTCGAGAATTTAATATTTTCAAGGGTTATTTAATGTTGAAGTACGTTTTCTCATGTTGACATTAGATAGATGCGAGTTATTCGCATATTATTAATACGATTGTATCTCGTAATAATAGTTATTTCTGTTTAGATCAATTCTAAATGATGTTTGCATGATTTTTTGCCATTGTTTAGCTATTCTTTTTAGACATGTACCTTAATTTCTTTTGATGGCTATAATCTACGTTTAAAGTGTGTTTCACCTTTGACACTTTTTCATGATAATTTATTTTGCACTTTTTTAAGTGTGGTTTGTGCTTAATTTCTTAAGCCTAAGACAAATTCTATCATGGGTTAGTTGATCGGTTTGTTTTGGTGGATTTTATTGGATGTTTTTCAAAGATTTATATGGACTCATCAGGTTTTGCCTAGATCACTTATGTCTAGGGTTTTTTTATTGAGTGCTACACACATGTGTTTCACTTGCTTACTTTGGAGTTTTTCTTGAACGACATCACATTCATATACTCCAAATTGATGAGTTATGCTTCTTTTGGCATGATTTATGTCCATTAGATGGTATGCATTGATTTTTATGATCAACTATGTTTTTTTTAAAATAGATTTGAGGAGCTTCTATGCTTTTATCCATGGTTTTACAAGGATCTTTTGATCTTTTAAAATATTTTATGTGCTTTGAAGGTAGCATTTGCCTTTATTTTTCGCACGTAATTTTGGAGTATATTTCTTGTACTCTTGTACATATTCCAACTCGGATACCTAGTTGTTTATGTATCTAGGTGAGTGTTATTTTTTCTACCCCAGCTTTATTGTGTTTACTGGGTAGTTATCATTCGAAAGGTGCCAATAATTTAATTTCTTTTCTAATGATGTACTCGGAAAGAGTTATTCCTATGTAGTCTCAGAAATATAGAGACAGGTTTTAGTATATGAAAGTTTGGGATAAGGCCATTTTATTCCTTTTATACAAGATTTTATTCATATTTCCTGGACAACATACTAGGGAGTTTCAAATTGTTAAGGTATGTATGGGGGTGGTATCATGGTGGTATGGGACGCTAGTGATCCCTCACATATATTATCTTATGGAATAATTTGGGCTCAATATTGTTGCTTTGCTTACATCTCTTAGCATGTTGACCTCAACATTCAAAGACAATCTCATTTTCTAAATTCACTAGAAGTTATAGTTGGGCATTCTCTAGATAAACTTCTTTTATCTATAGCCTGCATGTTTTGATGAGGAAAATCTTGTCGGCATATTCACTTGTTGGAATCTCTTTCTTTCGAGTTCAACGAGTTTATCTTGTTGTGTTCGGATTAAGAAAATTTGGATTTTTCCTTTGTGGGCATTTCTTTCTCTAGTTCTGTACTTTAGGTGATTTATACAGTCAACCTGATGGTTTACGGATAGACATATGTGACTCGTCGAGACGCTGATGACTCTTTTTGTTGATATGGGTAACTCGGGACATTGATTATTCCATATGTAGATGTGGGTATGTCGGGGCGCCAATGAATCCTTGGTTTTTGCTGTAATGCCATGTTTTCCTACTTTATTCCGAATGGTTTACAACGAGGAAGTTACTTTGAATGTGAATTGCTTTGATCATCCGTAGTCTGATGGAAAAAATTGAGTGAATCAGATTGTAGAGTATATGCTTCATGCATATGTCTCTGGAAAAGCATCAAATTTGGGAAAAATATATTCCAATGATGGAATTTTCCTATAACAGTTTTAAACATACGGCTATTGGTTTTAGTCCGTTCATACTTATGTATGGGTATCAACCCAAGGCACCTATTAATGTTGGTCTTAAGGACATCGAGCTATCAGGAGTGCTCAGGATAGAGTACGATTTTATACTAATAGGGAACGCTCATCTTGGTCTTTTAAACCAAGAGCGTTGGTTTATTTTAATGATCCTAAAGATTCTCAGACTTTGTCAATAGAAAAATGCTCGAATTTATCTCCTAGATATTGTGGTCCATTTTCAAGTTATACATTGGATTGGCACGGTTGCGTTTGAACTTAGAACTACCTTCACATGTTAGAGTTCATCCAGTCTTTCATATCAATAGATTGAAAGTGAAACTGGGAGGTGAGGATAACATAGTTACTCCTCAAGAACTTGTTGAAGTCAAAGATTTATCCTATGTTTCACATGAACCTGATAAGGTACTTAAATTCAAGGAAAGGAAACTTTGTAGTTGACTAATCCCTGAGGTTAAATATAGGTGGAAAGATAGGGAAATAGAGGATTCGACTTGGGAGTCGGTTGATATTGTTCACTGTAGTTCTCCTTCTTTTAATTGCAAGAGTGCAATGTTTTGAGAGAGGGGAAGTATGTTATATGCACATTATGTGTGCATATACTAGGAGGCTAACCCAAATTAGGCTTGTGAGCATGGGAGCATGGGAATAAGCTCTAATGGAGCATGGGTTAGGACTAACCTTAAGGGTTAAGGTTAGGGTAAGGCATCCAAGGGTCACACATGGGAAATGGAGAGCCAAGAGTCACTTGAGGGCTCTCCTATATAATAGGGGCATGGGACACACTCAAGGGAGGCTTGGGGGCTTGAGGGCTTGAGGCTAGGTTATGTTATGCTCTCTTGTGTAGAGGGTCATATCTACTCACCTACCATTTCACACTATGGCTTCACGCTATTGGATTGGAGTTATACCTCTTGATGGTATGGGACATCAAGGTAGAGGTATGATGTATTTCATTTATAATTCATGTGTGCATCCCTTGGGCTCGGGGGTGGTTGGGTGGTTGAGTTTATGCCTGATTTATGCATGTTTATGCATAACATTTATCTAGAGAGACCTTAGGATTTTAACATATACAAATGAAGATGAATATACAAGGACACAATCAGGAAAACAAATGCATATACAAAAAAGAAGAAACAGAAGAACAATCTTACTTTATTCTAGAGAGAAAATATGATACAATTGGCAGCCAGCCTTGCAAAGCTCAGGATACATCCTTTTATACTACCTGCTTGGAGTATTTGTGTGGTACTGGGATTCCATTGGTATTACGGTGCATTGATTGGGTGTTAAGGAAGCGCCATTCTTGTAATAAAGTACTCTAGCTAACATTCGACTGGCCCTTGATAATTGGCAGTGTGCTGACATGCAGGGTGGCTACCCGTCGGTTGCACTACTGCGGCTCCTCTGGCTTGCTGTATAGGCTAGCCAACAGCCAATATCACTTGTAGACCTTGCTCAACCATTTATCCAATAGAAGCTAAGTCCTTTGTAATGTTTAAAATATGAAGTACATCAGACAAGTACTTCATTTTTCTATCTTGCATGGATAATGACACCTTAGCAACATATGAAATAGGTGTTGAGATGTCAAGCTCAACATGAGTTGACACTCACGAGGCGCCTACATGACCATTCGACATTTACATCACTGGTGGGTTTGGTAGCTGGAATCGACATATCTTCACTAGAGATTCTACACATCTGGACTACACCGACTAGTCCATATCTACCCATTCCTCTTCGCGTGTTCACATTATGGACCACTTGTATATGCTTTATTATGTGTGTTAGTCACTTTATCCTCTTTGTAGACCTCTTTTTTTGTGTGAAGAAAAAGAAGAATTTTCAGCCTCTCACCTTGTGTATTCTCTTCTAGGGTGGTTTGTGTGAGTGTGTGAGTGCTTGCAAGAGCTCAAGCTCTCTTCTCCCCTACATCTTTTCATGGTGTCAGAGCCTGGTTCATGCTAAGGGGGCTGAGCGTTAAGCAAGAGAAGCACAGGAAGTGGTACAAGGGTAAGAGCTTCTACTCTTCCCCCTTTGTGTTGGCTACTACACCCTTGTCGGGAGTTCTTCGGGAGGCACTGGCACGAACTGTGATTGAGGAGCGTCTAGACCTCTGTTTTTCAATTCCCAGGCGTCCACCACAGGCACTACAGGTAAGTTTCGAATCTTTATAGAACTCTGTTTTTGGAACTACAAGAAGGGCGTTTAGTTGTGCAGACACTATGTGTACTGCAAAGAGGTCTCAAAGTTTCCATTGGGTGTATGTATGCAAATTGAGGTCACTGGTTGTGAGACAGTTTGGGTGCAGTACAGTACCACTGTGCAGAAAATACAACAATTTGTGCAGGTCAAACAAGAGTGTTATTTTTGGTGAATTTGTGTTGCAAAAAAGATGTCGAATGATGGAATAGACCAGATTGTTGCAGAGAAGCTTGACAAGAACAACTTTCATGCTTGGAGATTTAGATTGACAAATTTCCTTATGGGAAAAGAGTACTGGGACTAGATTGAAGGTGAACATGAAGAGGCACCAGAGATACCAGAGATTAATCCAATTGGAATCAAGGAGCAAGTAAAGTCATGTATTGGCTTTCTATTAGTATACAGGACACCATGATTAGGCATATATAGAATTCCAAGTCACCTAAGGAGGCATGGGACACCTTGGTGAAGCTGTATGAAACTAACACCAAGGCACAAAAGATTCAGTTGAAGAATGAGCTTCATACTATGGAGAAGGAGAATATGTTTGTGAATGATTATGCCTTGAAGATCAAGGGTATTGTGGAATCTCTTGCATCAATTGGTGTTTTTGTTGATGATGATGATAAGGTGGAAGTGTGTGTACGAGGTCTCGAGCCACAATACAAGGCGTTCAAGATGTCAATTCAGACTCGAGAGAACATTCCTAACTTCACAAATTTGGTGTCAATGCTGATCATTGAAGAGAAGAACTTGGGTGAAGATCAATAGTCTTCACACAAAACAAAAACATTTTAGAGCAGCATGCCTTCTACACAAGTACAAGTAGAGGATGAGGTAGAGGTCATGGATGTGGCCAAGGTGGTGGCCAAACAGGTAATCAGAATTATGGTCGCAGCAGCAACAATCCAAGGACTCACAACAACAACAACACAGAGGTGGAAGAGGCTAGTTTATAGGAAGGGGAGTCAAAGAGGTCGTGGTAATTGGGTAAAGGCAACATAATGATACACGAGGTTGTTTTTACTATGGTAATCCTGGACATGTGCAGGAAGATTGCTATACGAAGCAGAGTGACATGTGAAATGGAAAAGTGCAACAAAAAAACTATGCATCCTCTAGTAGAAATAATGAGGATAATGAGAGGTTGTTATGCAACATGTGGTTAATGCTGTTGGATATGCTCCATCACATGCACACATGAACATCCTCTTGGTCAAGTTCAATCTCAAAGGTTATTGTTGTGAGCGTAAATGTAAGGAGGAGTAAAAGGATGAAAGCCAAAGTCAAAGGGTAGATTCCCATCTTGATGTAAGTGATGATGTAGACAACATAAGCCACATGGGATGATTGAGAGAATCAAGGGATGTGGAGATATTCATGAAAAAGGTGGAATGAATCAAGGAGATGATTATGGGATGAATCTGGTCACATTTGATGTTACATCATTTCATGGCTTTTAAGAGCCTTAAGCTAATGAGAATGTACTTAGCCGTTTTTGTGTCTATTTTTTGTCCTCTCTATAGTGATTTTAATTAACTTATAAAATTAAGTTAATTACATCATAAAGT
This sequence comes from Cibotium barometz, assembly GCF_041138505.1. Taxonomy (NCBI): domain Eukaryota; kingdom Viridiplantae; phylum Streptophyta; class Polypodiopsida; order Cyatheales; family Cibotiaceae; genus Cibotium; species Cibotium barometz. The sequence goes on from NC_141075.1 coordinate 51,511,436, forward strand.
TTGTGTTTATCTTTGATCCTCCCTAGATCCTCATTGCAACATGGTATCAGAGGCAGGTTTAGGGGGTAACTTAGTGCTAGAATTGCCCTACTTCTAGCTCTTTTATTACTAGGATTAGTGTTCTTCCTACTATAATTGCATTATCAGTAGATCATTTTGTAGTAGCAAGCATTAGTAGGAAGCTAACAACCACAACGATATCAAAACACTAGTGGAGGAAGACACTAAACTGGCTGGAGCTCCTTGGGAAATTGAATAGAAGATATGCAATAAGTAGAAATGTTTAAGGAGAAAGCGCTTGCATCAAGCATAAATATTTAAGAAGCAACAATATTTAAGGAGCAGCTGCTTACATCAAGCAGTCATTGTACATGGCAGATAATGGGCTTTCACGAAAATCCCTTGGTAGCAATCATCTTGACGATTTTTTTCGTGCCATAGAAACTGCAGCTTGGGAGGCACAAATTACAGAATCATCAGAGAAGTGTCAGGTCCAATTCAGGAGCAATCACAATAGTAGCAACAAAGCATGCATTATTCACCGGCCTTCATTCAACTTGTAACCATCCGATCGGTGTGCTAAAAACCGCCACCTCTACCAGTTTTTTATTAAAATTATTATTATTATTTTTAATGGGTGAAAATTATCCTTCAGAAGGGGTGTTTCACATGGGTGGTAGAGAAACTCTTGTGCATATGGGTTTAATGATCAAGTTTTCAAGGGCATCATCCACCAGGACTCCATTAGCATGAAAGTCATCAGCATTGATGCTAGCATCATCAAATTCGTTCATCAAGGAAATCTTTATAAAATGAAAATTTCAGTATCTTTGATATTTTATGATTGAAATGTAATGTAATTTCATGGTTTGCACCTCTTATAATGATGAAGAGGTATCATGGGCTTTTTAAAAGCCATGTAATGCTCTCCATTGCCCATATGTCAAATCACCTCTAACCACCGATGATGTAGGTTATGTGATATGTCTATGCCCACATTGTCTCTCACTTGGCCATGTAGCCCTCAAAGGGGAAATTGATGGGAGTGTTGTGTTTCCATGCCCAACTCATGATAGTGCACATGAGGCACTATGTTTCATGGAGTTATGATGGGGCTTTGGAGGGATACACTATGCTTAGAAAATACATGCATTTTATTTCATGTAGAGCTATGTTGTTGCATCATGTTTTCATTTTCATGTTCCATGTATGGATCAAGGAGGGTGTTGGATATGCTCCATCATATGCACACATGAACATCCTCTTGGTCAAGTTCAATCTCAAAGGTTATGTTGTGAGCGTAAATGTAAGGAGGAGTAAAAGGATGAATGCCAAAGTCAAAGGGTAGATTCCCATCTTGATGTAAGTGATGATGTAGGCAAGATAAGCCACATGGGATGATTGAGAGAATCAACGGATGTGGAGATATTCATGGAAAAGGTGGAGTGAATCAAGGAGATAATTATGGGATGAATCTGGTCACATTTGATGTATCATTTCATGGTGGCTATTTAAGAGCCTCAAGCTAATGAGAATGTAAGACATTTTTGTGTCTATTTTATGTCCTCTTTATAGTGATTTTAATTAACTTGTTAATTACATCATAGTGTTTGTGTTTATCTTTGATCCTCCTTAGATCCTCATTGCAACAAAAGTTGTGTCTGGAAATGATGTAGCAGCATGTAAAGATGATGTATAGTATGTTGATTCAGGTGCTTCAAACCACATGACAACTCATGGGAAAGTGAGTGGCTCAAGGAAATGAAGAGTCTTGAAAGACCAGGTTTTGTTGAAACAGGGGATAACACTACTCATCCGATTGGTCATGTTGGAGATGTGCCATTGTCTATACAGGATGGCAAGGTGAAGTACCTTGCAGATGTATTTCATGTTCCGAACATTACAAAGAATCTAGTTTTTGTTGGCCAGATGATTGAGAAGGGTTTACAGGTTTGGTTGAACCCTCATGGTGGCTGCTATGTACATTAGGAAAATTTTGGACTCAAAAGAGGGATGTTTCAATAATAATATAATAATAGACACATAGATTGGGTGACATGAAATCTACGAACGATATTCATCGGTGGTGGGACCTCTGTACAAACCCACCTAAAATGTGCAGAAACTCTTATCTTCATGAAATATTAAAAAAAACCATCACCTTGTCTTAAAATATTTTAAACCGTTTTTTTGTCAGCACCTAACACAATAAAAGAATATTTTCCACATTCCTGTGTTAGACGTGGAGCACTAAAAAATTCTTTCCACCACCCCTAGAACTAATGAAGCTTGAATGCTTGGAATAGATAGATACACATTCTCCTGGTTATTCCCTCAACTTGGTTCCACTTTTGAATCTCGAAACATCTTTGGCGCCCAAAAGAACACACCGTCCCTCATTTCTTCTTCCCTCCTTGATCCACAAAAGTGGTTAGCTCAGTCATCCACTTTCTGCTACTTCTTCTTTCTCATACGTCTATTAATCTCTCATGGCACCTGAAAGTGGACTGAAACGAGCAAGGAGTAGTATCTCATCTGTTGTGTTGTAAAACATAAAAGACAAGAATGAAGAATGGATTCCCCAAGTATACAGGAAGTACTCTTGGGTCACTATGCAGCCAAGAAAATGTGGCCACTACCGAGTGAAGGGAAAGGCATCTGAAGACTTGGCCAAACATTGGAAAGGAAGGATCCTTGACTTTAAGATGGCACTAAGAGGGAAAACTGTCAAAGAAGTGTTGATCCAGCACATGTATTCATGCAAAAAGAGATCAACATGGGACCATTGGAAGGACTTCCAAGACACAGACCACATTGTAAGTGCTTGTGTTTTGTATTTCAATGTTGCAAATAAGGTGATTGATATACATTTTTCTGCCTTGCACAGATTTGTACCCATCCAATCTTCAGGAGTGGGAGCCTGCACAATGCTTGACGGGATTCTTGAATGTCGTACACATGGTGAGGTGGGGGAACTTCAATATGAAGGTCGTGCACCAAGTGATCTCGCAAGAAGTAGAACATATTTCTATGACTCATTTTATACCTTGACCACTCAATCGAGTCGACATGGAAAGTTAGAATGTATTCCGTTGCCTGCACTTGATAGTCCTCCTGAGTGGCCATTGCTTGATACACAGAAGTGATAGAGTCATACAGGACCAAAATGTTTAATGATATTAAATGTGCTATGAAGCCTAGCATTGGTGCAAGAAATGTCCACTTAAGTTTGTTTGTTCCAATTGCATGCTTTGTTGATTTATTTTCTGATTGTAAACAATGGAGAAAAACTAGAACAACTTTTGTGTGCAAAGATATAAATGAAGCCTGGCTTGATCACATTTGTTTCATAGGTTGGAGAGTGAGATCATCAAAGGGAGATGATTTGATCGAATGTCGATTGAACACCTCCGACATTGCATTTCGGTGAGTGTTATAACATTCAAATGTATTTTTATTAGATACTTACAAAGCTTATTTGATTATACTCGAGAAATCATCCTAATGATATTTTGGAATCAGATACTATATTGCCAGGCAACATCTATGCATGTCATTTACTTATAGAACGTGGTGATGGATCAACAACAACTGGGAAAGCATGGACCAAGATACAAGAGATGGCAGCCACTCTTGCTTGATAGATATAGTTATGATTTGACAGGGTTACCCATCATTGACATTGGAAGTGGAAGAGAATTGGACTCTCAAATATGTTAGGATGTCATTTACTTATAGAAGGTGGCGATGGATTAACAACAACTGGGAAAGCATGGACCAAGATACAAGAGATGGCAGCCACTCTTGCTTGATAGATATAGTTATGATTCGATAGGGTCACCCATCATTGACATTGGAAGTGGAAGAGAATTGGACTCTCGAATATATTAGGAAGGAACTAGAAGTAGCTATTCAGAATCCTCCAGATCAATTTTGCTTCAAGCTCGATGGTCGGAAGCTAAGTAAAAGAAGAGAGCATCAGATCATTTGTAAAGATGTTGCAGCCCCACATGAATTGGAGGCACTAGAAGATATATGATGTGACCATGTATACGGTCACATTGTATTTTTCATATGCAATAAACTTATCTATTCAGAACATTGCTTTTGTAATGCTTTATTGTTTAAAACAATGTATTGAAGGCAAAAATTTCCCAATTGAATTTTTATGTACACAAAAAGGCCTAAAGTAAGAAAACAAGCAGTGAAGGAACACAGTAGCAAATTTGATCCTCTGATTTTTCAAATTAAAAGTGCATTTACAATTGATGTTCTCTCTCCAATAACACTAAATATGTGCAAAAAATATAAATATACATGTGTAGCTGCATATTTACATACGTACATTTGTTGGAAGAAGTAATCCAACAACACATCTATAAGGAAAAAACTATTTATTACTGGAACCCATAGGACTGGGCTTCAGGACGGAGCCATGGCTCTTCTCCCAAGTACGGAGCCCATGTAAGAGGCCTATCTCCCCTCGTGGATTGGGCGGGATGAAGTCCACTGGGCCGTCTGGAGGCATTACTTCTGCGACCTCGATCAATTTCGCAATCGTTTCCTCCCTAAACATTTGGACGTCTAGGTCCACGTAGCGAGACATGGATGGAAACTGCCATCACAATTCATCAAGGCATAAATAAGATCAACATGACAATATACAAGAAGATAAACAAGAGTACGCATGCGTATGGGAGCTGAAAAATGCTTACATCCTCTGAAGGGAGCTGAAAAATGCTCCGTAGCAGCAACAATGCATTAAGTGCAACCCTCCACCCACAGCTATAACCATCTTCTTGTTTGGGCACACTAACCCTTCGAATGGTTGCTCGATCCAGGGTGTCGATGTCCATGCTTAGGCTCTCATAAGCTGCCATTAGTTTCTTGACACCACTGCAAACAAAGACCAATCAATATCCTGATCAATCCGGACTTCTAACTCAAACAATAATATGTATCATAATGATTTTAACTTATAGCAAAACATTGCCATGGACACCAGATGTCGAATTTGCAAGGTAAATAACATTGTCTTGCACATCGACTAGAACTAGACTCCAATGGGAACTGCATCACATCCAAATAGATTTCTATTAGTTTCAAGCCAAAGGAAGCACTATATAACTCATGTATGGTGATTCGTATAAACATCATGCAAGAGAGATAGAGAGACAAACTCACTTTTCATGATATGCCAAAAAAATACTCGAGCATCGTCCAGCTAGACCTCCCAAAACCAGTTCAGCACATTGAGGTACGGAATTGACTCTACTAGCAACAGTGGCGAATCAATCTGGAACACTCGATGATGTACATCCTCGGGCAAATTTTGCAAAATAACAAAACTTCACAAAGGAAACATATCAAGAGTTAGGCATAAACTTTAAGAGCCAAGAATGAAAAATTGTGGGAGGACAGAGAAAAAAGTATACCTTAAAACACATCTGAGCACTTTGTCGTTGACTTCAGTTCTAGGATCAAACAAAATGTTTATCTCCTCAGCATGAATCGAAAAATAACATCTTTGCCCTCTAATATTATAGGGTACATAGAACTCCAGCAACAAAAATTGAAGCGCCTCCCGATTTATAACGTGGAGTGCGCGAACATTTTCTCTTTTTGTTTGCAATGCAAGCATTGCCACTTGATGTTCCCTTTGAGCGCTTGTCCAAAAATTTACTCGAGTCTGATGTTCATGTTTTGGAACTCCCTCGGTCACCTCTTCAATGCTCACTTTTTGAACAGGACGGACATCCAAAATTTGCACCATTCGTGCATCAGTAAATGTAACTGATCTAAGTAACTTATCATATCTAAAACGAAGGGCTACTAGGCTGAAAAAATCTTTGTTCATCATCACTGTGACCCTGTGTGCATGGGCAGCAAGAACGTAACTATCCAAAAAAAATTCAATCATCCAATCCTCTGAGGCCTCCTGCAAGCAAAACAGGGCCGATGCCTTCCACCTAAACAAAATTCCATTTTGCTTACAAATTCTCCTGGCAAGCCTCTGGAAAGGTAATCTTGGAATAGCAGCAGTCGGGTGCTTCATAAATTTTGTGATTTCTCGCAGCGCTGACGAATGCTCTGCGAAACGCCTTAGTCTAGGCTGCATTTTGGATAATCGGGAAGGACTGCTTGATTTCCTCGATCTTGAGGCATTCAGAGTGCCCATCTTCTTCCCACTAGATGAGGGACCTGCATTGTCCTTGGGTCTAGCTGTATGCCTACACGAGCCATCTGAAAACGCAAGCGAGAGCAGAAAACTTAGCTATTCAATAGTACACGATTAACAATTCACCATAAAGCGAGAGAGGGTGGCCAAGATAGCAATATGCACTTCCTCGCGTTATGGGGTGAATCCATTCACCATAACGCGAGATGAAGGCCCAACGAAGCACAATAATCCTCCTCGCATTATGGTGAATTAATTGACACCAATAAGAGGTGGATTATCGTGAATCCTTTGAGATTTGATCTTGCGTTATAGTGAATTGATTCACCATAACGCGAGACAAAGGGCCAATCAAAGCAAAACAATCCTCCTCGCGTTATAGTGAATCAATTTACTACAACGGGAGGAGGATTATCGCAAATCTCTTACCATTCCATCTTGCATTTTGGTGATTTGATTCACCATAACACATAGAGCCGTATTGAGATTCTAATGGCCCGTCGTCTGCTTTAAGGTGAATCGAATCACCCTGGTGGCAGAGGGCAAACAGTCGAAGAAAAAACAATGGCAGAGGGCAAACAGTCGAAGAAAAAACAAAACAATCAAGGAATATACAAGAAACTCACAAAACAATCAAGTAATATACAAAAACTCACATTTCATGCGTGGGAATGGATGGAGACTGTCGTGTAGGAGGTGAATTAATTGACACCAATAAGAGGTGGATTATCGTGAATCCTTTGCCCTTTGATCTTGCGTTATAGTGAATTGATTCACCATAATGCGAGACTAAGGGCCAGTCAAAGTAAAACAATCCTCCTCGCGTTATAGTGAATTGATTTACTACAACAGGAGGAGGATTATCGCGAATCTCTTACCATTCCATCTTGCATTTTGGTGATTCGATTCACCATAACACATGGAGCCGTATTGAGATTCTAATGGCCCGTCGTGTGCTTTAAGGTGAATTGAATCACCATGGCAGAGGGCAAACAGTCAAAGAAAAAACAATGGCAGAGGGCAAACAATCGAAGAAAAAACAAAACAATCAAGCAATATACAAGAAACTTACAAAACAATCAAGTAATATACAAAACTCACATTTCATGCGTGGGAATGGATGGAGACTATCGTGTAGGAGGTGGAATATTGGTTTAGTACTGTGGGGGTAGTCGAAAGTCACCTGGAGGCAAGCAGGAGGACGGATAAGGCAAAATCGATACGAGGATAAAAAGGTGGCGTGATTAATGGCTTTGATTAGTCTTTAGAGCGAACACATGTGCTGGCGGGCTGCCAGGGCGACTAGGCGACGCTGACGTGTCGCATAGCATTAAAAAGGGTTTTTAATTGCCTCTCTTGCTTTGATTAGTCTTTATAGCGTGTACATGTGTTAGGTACATGGCAGGCTACCACGTGGCATTCATGGAATGGCGGGTGAAAACGTGGCGCTGACGTGTCGCATAGCATTAAAAACGGTTTTTAATTGCCTCTCTAGGATACCCATCTCATTTATTGCCTCTCTTGGAGTTCGTATTCTCATTTATCTCCCTACCAACGGCCTTCATCTCCATCAACAACTATCTCCTCCAACCCTCCTTAATCAATCATCCTCCTTCATCCTCCTGTATCAAACGACAAAGACAAACCTCCAACCTTCTTCATCTCCATCAAAGATAATGACAACCTCCTTCATCTCCATCTCCTGCGACGTTTGTATACAATTCGTTTTCCTGGTATTTTTATCTCTTTTGTGCTTCCTTCTTCTTTTGTTATTTTATTCTTTTGGTTTCATTCTTGCAAAACTCCTTGCTTTGTCTTTTCATTGCGTTAAGGTGAATTGAAAACCTATGACTCCTCGCATTATGGTGAATTGACTGCGAGGAAGACTATTTTAATTCGTTTGACACCTCCTCTCTCAGTATGTGTACTTGAGAAGTATCTTTATTTGTAATTCACCATAACGTGAGAGGCGGTGCCCAAGGATGAAAAAGTCATCAAGTTGCAGTGAATCAATTTACCATAATACGAGCGAAGGTCCCATAGGAAGCACAATATTCCTCCTCACATTATGGTGAATCGATTCACCATAACACGAGAAGAGGTCCTTGACGAAGCTACAATTTTATTTGCATTAGGAAAAATAGATTCACTACAACGCGAGGAAGAATACCTGGATTCCTCTGGCATCTCTTCTCGCGTTATGTTGAATCCATTCACCACACAGAGATTTGGTGTTTAAGACCGACTGTCTCTTGATTCATTGCTTGAACTAATATTTTCTATGTCTTATCTACACCCTTGAATTTAGCCATGGTGCAATTTCAAGTCGAGTTTGATGTGGACGAAGAGATTAAAGAAACACCTGTAACAACTCTGTTGTATGACTTCCTCTACAAATGTGGATGTCATGATTTGCACCCTTCGATTTTGTTGATGTTCAATTGCGATTTTTCTCTAGAGGATACATTTTCTAGCCATCCCGGATACTTTGAAAGCAAGAGTTTGATGAGCTCACAAATGAAGATACAGTGATGATTGATGGGAAAAATCACATTCATTTTAATCTCAAGGTGTCGCCGGAGAAGAAGCAGAGGTTAAACAGGGATTGGCACAAGGTACCATGTGATAAGAAGAGAGCTTTGCCATGCCCTTTTCACAAAAGAAAATGCCGCTTGATGGAATACTCTTATGCCTTCTTATGCTTCTTGCACATGAACGTGCAATTAACAGATGAAGAATGTACAGAGCCGCATGCGACAAATGAAAGTGAAGACACGGTTTCTCGTCAGGCTAGTCCCACCGTTGAGGATGTTGCTGAAGAGGAGGACACTCCTCATGTGATTGAGGAGTTCAATGTTGAAGAAGAGAGGAAGCTCAGTTTGGCGGGTTGATATTGAGACAGTGAGAGAATAAAACACTGATGTAGGTCAGCTTGTGATTGAATCAGATGACTTCTCCCCCATTCCAATGCCATTACTCCCCTCCTACCAAGTAGGAGATTCAGAGTATATATTGATAGACATACAACATGTATTTAATTTAAGGGAGGACCATTGCATAGCTTTCATAGCCCAAAATTTGGAGGTCCATGACAATTTTGTAGATGATGATGGGATAGATAAGTACTTACTAGTGGATAGCCATGTGAAAGACACCGAGTTCCTATGTGCTGCAGCAACACTAAAGATGATCTATGCTGATGCCCTTAAATATGAAGGAAAAGATGCCACAGAGGAAGAGCTACAAGAAGCAAGGGAAAGACTGAATATTACCAACATGGGAGGGTTTAGGGATGTGCCAAGTAAGACAATGGAAACCGTTCCTAGTTCGAGCACTAATTTATGGCAAGACGCCTTGCTTGAAGCAGATGAGAACCAAGAGGTTATTTTCTTTTGTTGTGTTTTTGTACTTTTGTTGTGGATTTGGCTTTATCAACTATGTCTTTCAAAGATACTTTGACATTGGCCAAACAGTCTTTTGCAATATCCAAGCAACCATTTTCACCCTCACACAAAAACTTGAAGAAACTTGTCAACCCAAAGAATGATGGAGATTGAGAGGAGGTTGGATCTGGTGGGTAAATACTACCATCCAACCATAGGTCCATATTTTTCTTTCCTTCATTTCGAAGCTCATTAATGTGGGCTTTGCATGCTGGCCTAGACCAATTTCTCTTACAGGCAGGGAGCATAATCGGCTTCTACTTGGAAGTGGATGTCCACCTTTTTCTTCTTTTGTTTCACAGGTTCCATTGCATTGTTCTGTGCTTTAACAACACCAAAAAGCATCATGAACGCACACTTTAACCAAAAGAAACCAAAGATATTACACTCATCTCCCGTGAAGAAGATTGCTTCATTAAAACCAAAAGAAAACATCACTAAATAATACCTCCTTGTCCACCATCAAACAAACTTGTTGATATCCTGGATGCACCAAAATGTACACAATACTTGTAAGCACAACCCTCACTTGAAAAAGGTAAGAAATGGAATTGTTATTTATGCACAAGCAGGTATGGCGCATGAAGAACAAATACTTTTCCATCCTTTTTCAAAACTTGCCGCCTTGAGAAGAAGAGAAAATCAAAAACTTCCTACTCAAAACAATTCGGATTTGGAGTGGTTGTGGTTGTGGAGTCGGGAAGACAATGAGGGAGACAATGCAAGATGATGGGTTGCAGGGACGAAGTTTGGTTCAAGTTTGGTAAGAAAAGTTGGCTTGGTTCCATTCAAAAGTGTAATGAAGAAAGAGAGTGGTGACTTTTTTCAATAAAATAAGGCACCATAATGGGAATAAAAAACTATACTTAAGAGGCATTGTTTTGAATTAAAAAACACCCTACATGTCAGTTAATGGAATAAAGAACTCAAAAATGACGCACGTACCCTCCAATATTATATGTGGATTTATTGGCTTGCTTTGTCCACATCACCATCCCAAGGGATCTCTTACACGGCCCCTTTTTGAGTCCGAATTTTTCCTAATGGAAGCCTTTTGCAACCAACCTGATTTATCTCACTTGAAAATGTTTGGATGTATTTCATATGTGCATGTACCAGATGAGTTGCGTACTAAGCTTAATCCAAAAGTTAAAAAATGTGTATTTATAAGGTATTCTCTTGAGAAAAAGGGATATAGATGTTATAATCCTGCTACACATAAATTGAGGGTAAGCAAGGATGTTGTATTTGATGAGATGAGTAGCTAGTATGCTGCTAAAAAAGATGCTGTTGGGGCTGATGTAAATGTAAATGTGGTTGCATAAAATGCAAGTTAGCAATCACAATCATTGAGTGGACCAAGATATTCCTCATTTAGCGGTTCTGTTGATAGACCATGGAGTGGCAGGCTACATCATAATACCAGCCCTAAAAATGTAGTTGGTACATCACATAAAGGCAAAGAGAAAGTGGTTGAGCCCCTTGGTATGCCTGATATTTCTACAGGGCATTCTCTTATTAATGGAGATTCTAGTGGCTCGGAGATGAGCCTGAATGAGGAGGTTGGAATTCTAGCAATGAGGACACCTGGTGTGAAGAAGGCTATGAAAGCCATGAATGCAAAGTTACAAAGATCTGGAAGAGTCAAAAACCCTGAAGCAGAGGTTGACTTATGATGGCTATGTGGCACATCACTATGCTTATATGGGAAAAGTTGTGTAGGTTGTAGAACCCACATGTTTTGATGAGGGTATTGGAAATGTGTGTTGGGAGGAGAAAGCTATGGATGAGGAGATGGATGCATTGTATGGAAATGAGACTTGGGATTTGGTGCCATTGTCTGAAGGCAAGAAAGCTATTGGCTATAAGTGGGTGTATAAGGTGAAACATAATAGTGATGGTAGTATAAGAAGGTACAAGGCTAGATTGGTAGCTAAAGGATATGCGCAAACACATGGGATTGATTATGAGGAGACATTTTTCCCAATTGCAAAGATGGCAATTGTGAGAGTTGTGATTGCGATGGCTATACTAAAGGCTAATTTTTACATCAGATGGATGTAAAAAATGTGTTCTTGCAAGAAGAGGTGTATATTAGCCACCACTAGGTTTTGAGGATAAAGGTCACCCAGAGTATGTATGTAAGCTTCGTAAGGCTTTGTATGGGCTGAAGCAAGCTCCTCGAGCATGGCATGACAAGATTGCTGAGTATCTTGTCACTATTGGTTTTCATATGGCAGATGCAAATCACTCTTTGTATGTGCGTAAGAGTGATAAGGGTATTGTGATCATCACCATATATGTAGATGATCTTATTGTTGGGGGTGACAACTTGGATGAGATTGAGTATGTGAAAAGTCTTCTCAAAAGGAAGTTTGAGATGAAGGATTTGGGAGATCTGCGCTACTTTTTGGGGAATTGAGGTCATTTGCACACCTGAGGGTATTTGGCTGTCACACAGAGACAATATGCATTGGACATGTTGTCCAAGTATGAGATGGGATGGCTGAAGCCAATCTCGGTGCTATTTGATCAAAATGGCAAGCTTAGTGCGGATGCAAGTTATGTGTTGGAGGATCCCACTACATACATGAAGATTGTGGTGGGGAGTTTGATCTATGTCACGATTAGCAGGCCATATTTGAGTTACAATGTTGGCTTAGAGAGCGAGTTTATGTAGATTCCGCACAAACCACATCTTGATAGTGTGCGACGCATGCTTTGGTATTTGAAGGCCACTGTTGATTATTCATTTTTTTATGCAGCAGGTGTACCATTGGAGCTATATGGGTACACAAATGCAGATTGGGCAGGTAGCATCTCAGACAAGAGATCTACTAGTAGTGGATTTAGGTTTTCATTGGGGAGTGCTACTATGACATGGAGCAACAAGAAGCAGCCCACAGTTGCCTTGTCCAATATAGAGGCAGAGTACAGAGGAGCTGCGGTGGCAGCATGTGAGGTAGCTTAGTTACGCAATCTACTTATTGATTTGGGGTTGCATGTGGAGAGAAAGGTTGTCATATGTTGTGACAATCTTAGGATTATAGAGTTGGCCCAAAGGAACCTAGTTTTTCATGCGCGAACAAAACACATTGAGATACACTACCACTTCATCAGGGAGAGAGTCTTGGTAGATAGTCGACACTAACTTGGCCTACCTCAGCACATAGGATCAGATCGTTGACATCTTCACTAAGGCCTTGGGAGCTGAGAAGCTCCGTAGATTTCCAGGTATGCTTGGAGTTCATGAGCTAAAGTTGAGCTTGAGGGGGAGTGTTGAGATGTCAAGCTCACATGAGCTAACACTCACGAGGCACCTGCATGACCGTTTGACATTTACTCACAAGCGGGTTTGGTAGCTGGCACCGACATATCTTCACACTAGAGATTCTACAGCTGGACTACACCGACTAGTCCACATCTACCCACTCCTCTTAGCGTGTTCACATATAGGACCGCTTGTATATACTCTATTATGTGTGTTAGTCACTTTATCTTCTTTGTAGACCTCTGTTGTTGTGTGAAGAAGAAGAAGAACTTTCAACCTCTCACCTTGTGTGTTCTCTTCTAGGATTTGTGTGAGTGTGTGTGTGCTTGCAAGAGTTCAAGCTCTCTTCTCCCCTGTATCTTTTTAATAGGATGTCAAGTATTATCACCTATTTCCACATACCTTGGTTTTTCCATTTTTTGCATATCTCTAAACCACACACTACGACTGGTCATGTAGTTAGAAGCACCCGAGTCAACATACCATACATCTCCAAGATTTTGTCCATCTCCAATTGTTGTTATGGCTCACCCTAACCCCCCTTGAAATACATCCAATAAGAGATTACCTGATGAACGACAACTATTATGAGGACCTTTCCAATGGCCAAGCTTGTAACCCTTGAGGTCTCCAAGATCTACAACTCCTTGAGAAGCAATTCCATCGCGTCTTCCACAAGTGTTGTCACACCGTTGCATTGCACTACGTGTACTCATCCCTCCTCTCACCTCACTTCACTCACACGCACTCACTAGCATGCATTAGAGAGAGAGAATAGAAAGAGGATTAGAAAGAGCAAGACTCTATTGCACAATGGGAGAGTTCTTTGTCTTATGAGAGATATTCACTTATATACATGGCCATAAGTGTTCATACTCACTTGAAGTGTACTGGCCGGGCACTTTAGGCTCATAAGAGGCTTAATGTAATTACAATGACTACTCTCATAATATATCCATGAAGTACATCACTTGGGATTTCATCCTAACTTACTACCACACGCTCTTGAAGCGGAAATCCCCATAAGTATTCCATAAGACCATTATAGGCGCCTGTCCAAATTGTAGATTTGGAAACCATTACTTCATATCTTGAATATATGACCCCTTTTTTGGTGTATCTACCTTGACTCCTTGATATAAGATAATAATAGTAACCCTAGGATTGGGTTAACATTCCCTCCTTCTGATGTCGATTGCATCCTCCTGATCACGTTAAAGACCTTTGTGTGGGGAGAATTGGAAAGATTTGTTAATGGCTTTTGATGTTGAGTGACATTCAATGGTCGTTGTTTCCAAAAGGAATAAGAAAGGCTAGTTAGTAAATGAAAATGTTAGAGGTTAGTGGAAATTCCTAATGGGTGAGGGGGTGGGGGTTTTTGCGAGTGATTGCATTTTTATATTTTTGTGACCTTTTTTTCGGTTGGATACTTTTTGCTCATTTAAGATTTCTCCCTCCAGCTTTTGAGGTGTGCAGGTATAAGAACCTCCCCTTCTGATCTTATAATTATTCCCCTCTCTGAAATAAAAGAAAGATCGTGTTTTACCCTGTTTTGGCTTGGAGAGAGAAAATGTGTAGAGGGAGGTAATTCAAAATTGAGATATTTTTGGATATGAAAATCCTCCTAGTGTCTAAAACGGTTTCCCTTGAAACAGAAATTCAAAAAGAACTTTCCAATGTGCAATTGGAATTAATTGAAAATAGGTAGGACCTTAGCCTAAGGGTCCAGATTTTCAGAAATTTTTAGATTATGGTCTAATTAAGGTTCCTATATGGATCAATAAGATTAATCCAAAGGTAAGGAGGAGATAAATTGAAGAATAAAAGAAAAACCCCCAAAAATGAGTAAATGCTCACATAAGATGAAGAGTTGATTGAGTACAAGGTTTATTAGTTAAAAATTAAGAGATATTTAGAGGAAATGATGCATTTTTGACACCTCAATATGTCGAAATCTCCCCTCATGAAGGAGGCACCTATTTCACATGTGTGGAGGAGTTTTAAACTAAAAAATAATGAGATATTTTCATCTCTCCTCTCTCATGTTTCAACTAGATCCAAAAAGTAAGCTAAACGGACCCAAAAATGGTCAAAAATTGACCAAACTGATCTGGAAAATATTAGAATCAGTTTGCTTGGTTAGAGGCTCATTTTTTCCTATAAATAGAAGCCTCCCCCTTTGTAAAAGCTTAATGGTGTTTATGCACTCTTACTCTGCTCTTATCCTGAGCCATTTACATTGATTTTTTTATATAATTCAATTGTTTTTGGCCTAATCCTCTCCAAAGATATTGGTGGCCACTCTTGCTTCAAACAAGAGTAGAACCCTCAATCCCTCAAGCCAAAGGAAAGCTTACAACTCCATGTAAGCTAAATTTTCTTACTTTTTTTAAATTTTAAATCTATGATTTTCTTGATTTTCTTGTTTACAGTTGCTTGAATTAAATTCAAATGCTATGCCTTTGAGGAAAAGGTCACCCCCTTCTCTTCTTTACAATTCAGTCTTTCTTAATTCTAAAAAGATTACTTAAATGATTAATTAAACTTTTCTTATTGTTTACTCTCTTTAATTCTAAAAATTGAGTAGATTAGAGTCTTATACATATATATTGGGTTAATTTAAGTTGAAATTAGATTGATAAAAATGAGAAATGGTCAGCCATACAAAGGAGGTTATGGCAAAACTTTCCAGAATTTTGTAGAAAAGAAAGTTTGTTTGCCAAAAGAGTAATTCCCACCGTTTGTGCATTCTAAAAGAAATATTCTAATTACCCCATGTACATATTCACCTATGAATATGCATAGATATCACTGATATTATTTATTAAAATTAATTTCTATGCATAGAAAGATGCATTTATTTTATCTATAAGAAATATTTAAATGTTAAAAGAGGAATTCCATTATGCTAGGAATTTCTCTTTTCTCGTCTCAAAATGATCGAATTTTCAAATGTCATAGGAATTCCTCTTTCAACATTAAAAATGAATTACTAGAAATTTCTCTTTTGCTAATTACTATTTATGCATAAACATAAAAATCAAAATTTCCATGATTATAATGAGAATAATTTAATTAATCTAGGATGATTAATCCTAGAATATGGTAGGAAGCCCTCTTTCTCTTCATCTTATGTGAGCATTTACTCATTTTTGGGGGGTTTTTCTTTTATAAATTGGATTTATCTCCTCCCCACACTTGGATTGATCCTATTGGCCCATAGAAACCTTAGTTGGACCATAATCCAAATTTTTTTGAAAACCTAGACGACCCTTAGGCTAAGCTCCTTTATACTTCTCTTCAATTAATTCCAAATGCACATTGGAAAGTTCTTTTTGAATTTCTGTTTCAGGGGAAACCATTTTAGACACTAGGAGGATTTTTATATCCAAAAATATCTCAATTTTGGATTACCTCTCTCTAGATATTTTCTCTCTCTAGGCTAAGAGGAAAATAATTACAAGATCAAAAGGGGAGGTTCTTACACCTGTACACCTAGAAAGCTGATGGAAGGATTCTTACAATGAGAGATGGAGGTTTTGAGTTAATTTTAGGTTAATTGGGACATTGGGATGTGTCATGACCAAAGGTTTTGCAATATATGCAATATAGAAAGATAGGTGCCTTGTATGCACAATGGGGATTGGGATGGAGATAGTAATTGCAATAAACACAAGGCATTTCACCCATCACTTGGAAAGGCATTAAGGATGATTGGTTTTAAGGGGGCTTATCTTCTCTTGGAGATTCTAGTTCCAGCCTTTTAAGCAAGGCTGCATAGAATTCAGGGAATGACAATCTCGAGATCAACTTTTCTTTGGCCATCTCACTTGGTTTAGATGAAGAACATCTTGTATCATGATCACCCTCCATCATGTCGTCATCTAAATGTATTACTTCTTTAAAACATTGATTGCATGTTTCCGGATTGGATACAATGATCAAGTTGTGTAAGCTGTTATTCTTTAAGCCCATCATGAAACATATCTTCAATTGAGCATCGTTTAGTTTCTCCAATGGCTCACATCATCGTGAGTCCAAGATTTTTATCTGAAGGATAAAATCCCTAATGGCTTCGTTTTGTTTCTGCTTAATTGAATAGAGTTCTTTCGTTGCATTTCATCGATAACCTTGTCTTGAAAAGCCGAGGATAAAGGATGCTTTCAAGGTTCCAAAGTTTGTCTTGATTGTTGACATCAATGTGATGAACCATTGACTAGCCTTTCTCACTAAGCATAGGTTTAACGCATGTACAGTTTGGATTTCCAAAGGCTTCACATCTCTGTTTAAACATTTGTATGAATTGAATAGGATCAGTCGTTCCATTGTATTTGCCCATGATTTTGGAAATTTGTACGGCTGTGTTTTATATGAGTCACTGAGGCCGTGCGTGAGTGCTAATGTGGGTAGTAAGAACTCACTTAGTCCTTGGGCAACCCCCTTCCTAGCAATACGTCCAAGGTGTGGGTATCTAGGGGTTGTAAAGGGTTGATACCTAGCATGTCTAAAGGCTTAGGACTTGTGATAATGCAAGGCAAGGGTCCAAATCCTGGAGGGATTGATGTGATAGGGTATGTAAAATAGGATGACACGCTTGTTGTCGGCATGGAAAATAGAATTGGGAGATGCATTTGGGGCATGGACCTCAATGGCTCTAAGATTTTACCCATTGGTCGGGTGTGAGAGCCCATGCAATCCCTCTATCCTGGCCATATCTTGATGTTGTCTTAATTGCTCCTTTAATGATCAAGCACATGTGTTTTTTTTGGCTTTTTAGGTTTTCTTACAGCCTCAGGAGGCCTAGCATTCCCTTCATTGGGTCAAATGAGTGTTCATTTTCCCTAATTATCTTAGGCGCTCCACGCTCATGAATGACCCCTTAGATATATTTTTTCAGAAAGAGTGCATGCCATTAGCATCTGAGATGTAAGAGGAGGTCTCAAAACTTGTTTTTCATCATTGTCTCAAGATGATTTTTTTTTTGAAAATATGTTTTTTGTTTCACAGCCCATTTTTGAATGTGTTCCAAAAGGAATTTGGAAAAACTCTCTATATGAGAGAGTTGTAATATTTTTGGAAGACTACAACTTTGTCTCTCTAAGTTTTTCATGATTTCATTGTTTAGACACTTAAAAAGTAGCCCGAATATGGTTCACAATCATTTTTTGGTTGTTTTGGATGATTTTTAGGGTTTTAAGGGCCATTTTTTCTTGATTTTCGAGTCAACTTTTGAGGCTGTTGGTCGAAAGCCAAAATGATGGATTTTTTCCTCACATGCTCAAGACCAATTTCGAAGAGCTAGATGTCGGATTCTCGATGAGCACTAGAGAGCATTCATCGTATTCACAATTTAGGAGATATGAGCCTCCAAATAGGGCTGTTTTCCAGACTTTCATTTTTGGCCGATGGACCCCCTTTCACGACGTGAACTAGCAGGGTGCGGTTTACAGCATGAAGTGGACTTCACGGATTTTATTAAATTTGATTTATTAAATTTTTTTTGGGTGTGAGACCTTAAAGCGTGAACTGCTTAAGGCATGAACCGCTTAAGGCGTGAGACCTTAACGTGTGAAACGTCTGATTTTTTTTTTAAAATACCGCGGGGACTATTTCATGACGTGAAACAATAGGTACGGTTTACGGTGTGAGACATGTGTCTCACGGATTATTTTTAGTTTTATTTTGGGATGTGGCAGCTATTTCATAATGTGAAACAAAAAGTATGGTTCACGGTGTGAGACATGTCACATATTTTTTTTTTGGGCGCGGGTGCTATTTCACGACGTGAAACAGTAGGTATGGTTCATGACATGAGACACATATCTCATGGATTTTTTTTTGAGTCTAGAGGGAAATTCAAATTTCCTTGTTTGGGGGCAATATTTTTTGAATTTTAAATTGGGGAGATATGGGCATTTTCCCAAAAAGGCAAGTGGGAATAAAAAAGCCAATCTTTTATGACACCCCCCTACACTCTTCATAAATGACCCCCAAAAATGACAATTTGACAACTCATTGGCATCTTTTCATTCAATGCTCATTAGCCTTAATGAGTTATGTAAAAAAGTTCTTAGAAATGAATCAAAGATTAATCTTTCCACTAATCTTTTTCTCTTTAACCACTAATCACTAATTAATTCACACCATTGAGCACATCATTGGTGGATAGAGCATGAAATTGCTAATTTATATGCATCAACTAATGTGTAACTTAATCTATAATTGGAGATTAATGAAACTCTTAATTTTAGTCTCTTCTCTTAATGCAAAATTAAGCAAAAGTGAGTTAAATTCATCCAATTGATGTAATTAGGTGTTTTGATGCATCTAGATGCTCTCAAAACACTAATATTGACCTCATATGCTCAAATTTGACTCCCAAAAAATACACTTTCTAAAATGTTTACCTCTTGAATTGGATTAATCACCCTTAATTCAATTAAGGAAGATTACTTGATTTCAAGGGTTTTTTGATGGTTTTGAGAAAATTTTTACAGGATTAAGCTACTCCTAATGCTTGCTAACACTCTAATGTTGCATACAATATTCAATTAAAAAACATACAAATCAAGCAAAAATTAATGATTCTAGTTCTATGTTAACTCTAAAGAGAGCAAAAAATCACTAAAACTTGCATTTCATTGCATTGTTTGATGAAATGGATGCAAACTAAACCTAACAGACACTATGTGTACACTTTACAAACACTAAAAGCTAAATTTAAACTAACAAAACAACACATTTAAGCTTAAAAAAATTATTCTTTCAAAAAACCAAAAAGAGAGTTATTTCTCACTAAATTACACACAAATCTCCATCAAAACCACAACATTTTCATGGGAAACCACTAATCAAGACAATGAGAAATGTGTACTGTGTAGATCAGAGAGAAAAACAATGGAAAAGCTAAGGGATGAATCCCTGGCAGTGGCACAAAAAATGTTATGGCTCATCCTAAACCCCCTTGAAACACATCCAACAATAGATTACCTGATGAACCGCAACCGTCATGAGGATCTTTCCAATGGCCAAGCTCATAACCCTTGAGGTCTCCAAGTTCTACAACTCCTTGAGAAGCACTTCCACCATGTCTCTTTATGAGCGTTGTCACACCGTCGTGTTGCACTACGACGTGTACTCGTCCCTCCTCTCACCTCACCTCACTTCACTCACACACACTCACTAGCATGCATTTGAGAGAGAGATAAGCAAGAGGATTAGCAAGAGCAAGACTCTATTGCAAAATGGGAGAGTTCTTTGTATTATGAGAGATATTCACTTATATACATGGCCATAAGTGTTCACACTCACTTAAACTCTGCGGGGCGGACGACCGAGTACTTTAGGCTCATAAGAGGCCTAATGCTATTACAATGACCACTCTCATAATATATCCATGAAATACATCACTTGGGACTTAATCCTAACTTACTACCACATGCTATTAAAGCGGAAATCACTATAAGTATTCCATAAGACCATTACGGGCGCCTGTCCAAGTTGTAGATTTGAAGATCATTGCTTCATATCTTGAATGTATGACCTTTTGGTGTATCTACCTTGAATCCTTGATATAAGATAATGGTAGTACCTCTTGTTAACCCTAGAAATGGGTTAACAATCATGGAACTAAGCATATGTTGCATCATAAAAAGCTGCTTACTTATATCTTCGACTTGCTTGCTTGAAGATGTATAGTTCCCTTGCTTCTGTAGCTTCCCACTTTTGATGCCATTTTGTTGAAAGAACGGTAGAGGGGGAGGAGACACACACACACGAGCAAACCCTAATGTATATTGCAAACCCTAACCATAGAGGGAAGCCATGTCCACTCTCACACAAAGCATAATACACTAATCCATAATCCACACAACACACAATGAGTTGTGTCCACACTCTACTAACCCTAGCTAATGTCCACACACTATGACCAGCTGGACACGCGGTCATTTATGTCTCACACATGTTCCTACCTAATCTGCCAGCACATAGCATAGCTGGCTCACACTGACATCGAGCTTGAATCTCAACAGCCCCTCTCAAGCTCATGATGTACTGCCGATGAAGATGTAGATGAGCTTGGGATATCAAGACTCTCAACACTCCCCCTCAAGCTCATCCCATGTACTCCCAACATAGTCCGGAAGTACTTAAACTTCTCCCTGCTAAGTGATTTGGTAAGGATGTCTGCCACTTGCTCATCAGTCCTCACATACTGAAGATCAACTGTACCATCCAGCACCTTCTCTCTGACAAAGTGATAATGGACCTCTATGTGTTTGGTCCTCGCATGAAACATTGGATTCTTTGCCAACTGTATACTGCTCATGTTGTTACAATGAATGACAACTTTGCCATCAAGAGGCTCACATAAATCTGTCAAGAGACTCTTTAACCATACAGCCTCACAAGTAGCAATGGCTGCACCCCTGTACTCAGCCTCTGTACTGGATAAAGCAACTGTGGGTTGCTTCTTGCTACTCCAACTTACCACGGCACTTCCAAGTGTAAAAGCATATCCACTAGTAGACCTCCTGTCATATGCGCTACCTGCCCAATCAGCATCTGTGTAGCCATGTATGTCCAAGCTTTTACCACTCTCATAAAATAAACCATAATGTGCTGTGGTCTTCACATATCTCATGATGCGTCTCACTGCATCCAAATGTGGTTTCCTGGGGCTCTGCATAAACTGGCTCACTAGCCCCATAGCATAACTCAAATCAGGGCATGTGATAGTCATATATATGAGACTACCAACCATCTTCCTGTACATAGAAGGATCATCCAATTCCTCGCCATAATCAGCCCGCAACTTCACATTTTGCTCCAATGGTGTACTCATAGGCTTACACCCTGTCATGCCATACTTTGCCAACATATCCAATGCATATTGGCGCTGTACTAACCAAGTACCTGCATGATCTTTCACCACTTCAATGCCAAGGAAGTATCTCAACTCACCAAGATCTTTCATGTCAAATTGCCCACTCAAAGCTTTCTTGACATGCATCACATCTGCACTATGATCACCTGTGATAATCAAGTCATCCACATAGATGACTAGTAAAACAATCCCATGCTATGTCTTCTTCACATAGAGTGAAGAATCTGCTGTAGAAATCTGAAAACCAAGTGAGATAAGATATTTGCTCATCTTATCACTCCAAGCACGTGGTGCTTGCTTCAAACCATATAATGCCTTTTTCAACCTGCATACGTGAGTGGGATATCTAGGGTGTACATACCCTTCTGGCTGTGCCATGTACACTTCCTCTTGTAGATCTCCATTCAGAAATGCATTCTTGACATCCATTTGATGCATTTCCCAGCCATTAGCTGTAGCCATAGCAATGACTGCTCTCACTGTGCCCATCTTAGCCACTGGACTAAACGTCTCATCATAATCCAATCCTTGGGTCTGTGCATAACCCTTTGCTACCAATCTTGCTTTATGTCTCTCAATAGAACCATCAGATTTGCACTTCACTTTGTAAACCCAATAACATTCTTGTCCTTTGGTAATGCAACCAAGTCCCATGTATCATTATGGACCAATGCGTCCATCTCAGCATCCATTGCTTTCTCCCATACATGCTCTCCAATAGCCTCTGTATAGCATGTAGGTTCCACATGCTTCACCATAGATGTCATATATGCATAGTGCATAGCAAAATCTCTATATGTCAATCTGTCAACAGGATATCTGACTCTTTGGGATCTCCGCAATGCATGCGGGTCACTCTGTACACCTGTAACTCTAGCATGTGGTGGCACATATCTGTCCTATCTAGCACCAGGTGTGCGTAAAACAGGTATGCCAAGCTCCTCATCCAAACTCTCAGAACTAGATGACTCATAACCTGTGATTCCAATTCCTTCGACCTTCTTCTTTCCTTTATCCATAGCACTACTCCCAGTGCTCACACTCTCATGCCTCAAACGTCCTGACCATGGACGTACATTGCTACTCTCAGCTCTTCTGTTTGCTGGCCTAGACATAGTAGTAGAACTAGAACTTGCTTGTGGTGGCAAGTTCACATGAACATCAGCCTCAAGTGTCTCAATAACACCCTCATCTTTTGCTTTGTACCAACTAGCAAGCTCATCAAACACCACATCACGTGAGATGACCACTTGTCTAGTTTGAGGGTTATAACATTTGTATGCCTTTCGATCCTGTGCATATCCAACAAATACACATTTCTCTGCTTTAGGATCCAACTTCCTTCTTCTTTCATCAGGCACATGTACATCCAAAAACTTTAAGATGTCCAATGTCTGGCCTGTAACCTGTGAGCCGCATCTCTAGCGTGCTTCCATGAATGGCTGCTGTAGGTGTTTTGTTCAATATATATACTGCAGTAGCACATGCTTCTGCCCAATAGTAATCTGGCATGCTCTTTTCGTTAAGCATTGCCCTTGCCACTTCACATATGACTCTATTCTTTCTCTCAGCCACACCATTCTGCTGAGGTGTATACCTGCAAGTCAACTGTCTTCTTATTCCATGCTTCCTCAAGAAATGCTCAAAAGCTTTTGAGGTGTATTCACCACCTCCATCTGTCCTCAGACATCTAATCCAACAGCCATACTGCTTTTCTGCACAAGCTTTGAAATCCATGAATTTTTCCAATACTTCACTCTTCTCTCTCAGAAAGTATATCCATGTCATCCTGCTGAAATCATCTATGAATGTAACATAGTATAAACTGCCTTTGATAGATGGGTTTTGTGCAGGACCCCATACATCACTATGTACGATCTCAAGTGGCCTGTTACTCATATTTCCTTCTCTAGGAAACCTCAACCTTGCCTGCTTTCCAAACTGACAGGCTTCACAAACATGCATATGTCCATCATATTTGAACCTAGGCAATCCATTGACAATGCCTCTTGTTTGCATGTTCTTTAATCTCTGTATATTGACATGTCCAATCCTCTTATGCCACATATCAATGTCCTGTACCACATTTCTGCTCTTTGAGAACATGGCTGATTTTAGCTTAGGAATTCCAGCATCCAGCTTAAACAATCTTCCTTCTTTCTTGCCTTTAGCAATCACTCTACATCCATGTTTGAAATCTTCAACGAAGCATCCATGCTCGTTGAAACGAACCTGTAATCCCTGTTCTACCATTTGACCAACTGAGGCGAAGCTTTTAGTGATCGAAGGCACATACAGCACATCTGACATAGACTTTGTCTGACCATTGTGCATGACCAATGGTACACTTCCAACATGTGTAATGACATGCTGGGTATCATCACCTGTCTCCACATAGCCTTTTACATCCATAGGCTTCATATGCTCAAACCATTCACCATGACATGTCATATGGTTTGATGCTCTTGATTCCATATACCATGTGTCATCATTCTCAGCATTTGTTGTCATAGAACCCACAACATGCTTCATGGCAAACAAATAATTTGCAGTTCCATCATTGCTACTTGATGCATAGTTACCACCATGTTGTGCATAGTTTCCACCATAATGACCACCACGTTGTGCTCTTCCCCCTCTCAAATCATTCTGTTTGCGGAAACAATCTCTCGCCATATGACCATATTTGCCACAATAATGGCATTCCACATCTTGCATAGAATTTTGTTGGCCTTGCCAACGTCCTCAGGCCTGTCCTGCCATCCACGACCATTACCACCACGTCCACGTGATGCAAATCTCCCCCTGCCTCTAAAGTCTCTCTGCGAGTAGAAAGCCTGATTTCTGCCATCATCATGGCTAGAAGATGCATCCAGAAATGAATCACTGAGCTTGATTTCCTCAACCAATAAGAGTGAAACCAACTCATCGAAGTCGGGTAGACCTGTACTCCTCACTGAGATAGATGTATCAAAGGATTTGTATTCCTTGCTAAGACCACGCAAGGTAATATCCACCAAATCATCATCAAGCATGGGGGCATTTATTGTGGCCAATGCATCTGCAAACTTCTTGATTTCTTGCACATAATCATGTTTGCTCCTTTTATTCCTTTTCACATTGTGTATCTGCTGTCGCAATTGAGACTTGCGAGCACTCGTATCTGTATCAAACATCTTGACCAAAGTATCCCATGCATCTTTGGGATTCTCAGCATCCTGTATGTGTATGAGCATAGCATCAGAAATACATATAGACAAATAATGCAGCACTTTGAATGCTCTCTCTGACCATTGCTTATGAGCAATAAGCTGCTGCTGTGTAGGTTGTCGAGGTAGCTCAGGCTCAGGCTCAGCACCTGTAATGAGATTCCAAAATCCTTTTCCTTTCAAGAAACTCTTTATCCTGTACTTCCATGCCTGGAAGTTCTTCCTATCCAGCTTTTAACCAACAATCTGAACTGGATTGTCCGACATGTTTGCTCAATGCATACACCTTCCGCACACTTCAAATCTATAAATGAGCCTTCCTCAGCTCAATCACACTCCAATGAATGTTCCAGATACTCCAAGGTAGCCAACAAACTCCAAATTTGATGTAGAAAATCAACCTGTAATCATCCAAGATGAACTGACTCACTCAGTGCGGGATACCCTGAATTGACACGCCTTCCAAGGCTCCAAATCACAATGTAATGGTGCAATCAAGTATGGTAATTTTGCATTGACACCTAATCAGCCTCAATGTTGAGTATCAACACCATCTGACATGTGTACATATCAATTTTTGAAAACCCCTTTCTCTGTTTTTGGAAAAACCAGAAAAACCAGTAGAAAATTTGCTCTAATTCCTTCAATATTTGTCCAAATTGGGCAACCAGGCATTTATCAGCTTAGCATTAGTGTCCATCAACTCCATGTAAGAGGAATTTGTCCAATTGTAAAAGACCAAGGGTTAATTGCTCGATTAAAAATGCTCTATTTCTCTGCAACCAGTGGACAGCCTGTTTTAATCAACTCATTCCCAGCTCAATTAAGCATCATTGACCAAACAAATCACATAGCCCTCTTCTCCAAAGTGTAAAGCATCCAATTGCTAAAGAAATTGTGGAAGATATCAAGCAACCAATGAGAAATTGATCTCCTCGTAGTCAAAAAACCAGAAAACTACTCTGTTTCCTCCTCTCTGGCTGCGCCACCTGCTGTAGGGTGATTCAGGAGAGTTTGTGATGCTAATTGATGATGATAATAGATGCCCAACACACCTAGGTACATGTGAAATCCACCAATGGTTGGATTTGAGCCAAAATCACACTCCAAATGCTTCAATTTTGGGCTTCTTTTTCACTGTTTTGTGAGAGCTCAAAAACCAGAGATTTTCACACTTTGAAATACATTCAAATTGCTCCAAAATCACAATAGGGCTTGCATAAGAGTTGACATTACATCCCTCATTGTCAGATACATGTTTTCTTTGCCAGATTTACATGTATTTCCACCATACATCAATGTTGCCAAGCTTTAATGGAAAGCTTTAAAAACCAGAATTTTGCTTTGCTTTGATTTGCTCTAAAATGCTTTGTTTTTGCCTGTATCACCTACAATCCGCTCAAGGATGTTTAGAAGACCTTACCCGGTAGGCCAAGCTCTCAGATCTGATAGTATTTGGTGTGCTCCAAGCTTCACAGCTCCAATGGCAAGCTTCACAGCTTCTTCTTCTCCCTCTTCACTCACTCACTCATAAACCCTAATAAACAGCACAAGGCTCTAATACCATGTTGAAAGAATGGTAGAGGAGGAGGAGACACACACACAGGAGCAAACCCTAATGTATATTGCAAACCCTAACCATAGAGGGAAGCCATGTCCACTCTCACACAAAGCATAATGCACTAATCCATAATCCACACAACACACAATGAGTTGTGTCCACACTCTACTAACCCTAGCTAATGTCCACACACGATGACCAGCTGGACACGCGGTCATTTATGTCTCACACATGTTCCTACCTAATCTGCCAGCACATAGCATAGCTGGCTCACACTGACATCAAGCTTGAATCTCAACACTACCAACCATCTTCCTATACATAGAAGGATCATCCAATTCCTCGCCATAATCAGCCCGCAACTTCACATTTTGCTCCAATGGTGTACTCATAGGCTTACACCCTGTCATGCCATACTTTGCCAACATATCCAATGCATATTGGCGCTGTACTAACCAAGTACCTGCATGATCTTTCACCACTTCAATTCCAAGGAAGTATCTCAACTCACCAAGATCTTTCATGTCAAATTGCCCACTCAAAGCTTTCTTGACATGCATCACATCTGCACCATGATCACCTGTGATAATTAAGTCATCCACATAGATGACTAGTAAAACAATCCCATGCTGAGTCTTCTTCACATAGAGTGAAGAATCTGCTGTAGAAATCTGAAAACCAAGTGAGATAAGATATCTTCTCATCTTATCACTCCAAGCACGAGGTGCTTGCTTTAGACCATACAATGCCTTTTTCAATCTGCATACGTGAGTGGGATATCTAGGGTGTACATACCCTTCTGGCTGTGCCATGTACACTTCCTCTTGTAGATCTCCATTTAGAAATGCATTCTTGACATCCATTTGATGCATTTCCCAGCCATTAGCTGTAGCCATAGCAATGACTGCTCTCACTGTGCCCATCTTAGCCACTGGACTAAACGTCTCATCATAATCCAAACCTTGGGTCTGTGCATAACCCTTTGCTACCAATCTAGCTTTATGTCTCTCAATAGAACCATCAGATTTGCACTTCACTTTGTAAACATATTTACATCCAATAACATTCTTGTCCTTTGGTAATGCAACCAAGTCCCATGTATCATTATGGACCAATGCGTCCATCTCAACATCCATTGCTTTTTCCCATACATGCTCTCCAATATCCTCTGTATAGCATGTAGGTTCCACATGCTTCACCATAGATGTCATATATGCATAGTGCATAGCAAAATCTCGATATGTCAATCTGTCAACAGGATATCTGACTCTCTGGGATCTCCGCAATGCATGCGGGTCACTCTGTACACCTGTAACTCTAGCATGTGGTGGCACATATCGATCCTGTCTAGCACCAGGTGTGCGTAAAACAGGTATGCCAAGCTCCTCATCCAAACTCTCTAAACTAGATGACTCATAACCTGTGATTCCAATTCCTTCGACTTTCTTTTTGCCTTTATCCAAAGCACTACTCCCAGTGCTCACACTCTCATGCCTCAAACGTCCTGACCATGGACGTACACTGCTACTCTCAGCTTCTGCTGCTGGCCCAGACATAGTAGTAGAACTAGAACTTGCTTGTGGTGGCAAGTTCACATGAACATCAGCCTCAAGTGACTCAATAACACCCTCATCTTTTGCTTTGTACCAACTAGCAAGCTCATCAAACACCACATCACGTGAGATGACCACTTGTCTAGTTTGAGGGTTATAACATTTGTATGCCTTTCGATCCTATGCATATCCAACAAATACACATTTCTCTGCCTTAGGATCCAACTTCCTTCTTCTTTCATCAGGCACATGTACATAAGCTATACATCCAAAAACTTTGAGATGTCCAATGTCTGGCCTGTAACCTGTGAGCCGCATCTCTGGCATGCTTCCATGAATGGCTGCTGTAGGTGTTTTGTTCAGTATATACACTGCAGTAGCACATGCTTCTGCCCAATAGTAATCTGGCATGATCTTTTCATTGAGCATCGCCCTTGCCACTTCACATATGACTCTATTCTTTCTCTCAGCCACACCATTCTGCTGAGGTGTATACCTGCAAGTCAACTGTCTTCTTATTCCATGCTTCCTCAAGAAATGCTCAAAAGCTTTTGAGGTGTATTCACCACCTCCATCTGTCCTCAGACATTTAATCCAACAGCCATACTGCTTTTCTGCAAAAGCTTTGAAATCCATGAATTTTTCCAATACTTCACTCTTCTCTCTCAGAAAGTATATCCATGTCATCCTGCTGAAATCATCTATGAATGTAACATAGTATAAACTGCCTTTGATAGATGGGTTTTGTGCAGGACCCCATACATCACTATGTACGATCTCAAGTGGCCTGTTACTCATATTTCCTTCTCTAGGAAACCTCAACCTTGCCTGCTTTCCAAACTGACAGGCTTCACAAACATGCATATGTCCATCATATTTGAACCTAGGCAATCCATTGACAATGCCTCTTGTTTGCATGTTCTTTAATCTTTGTATATTGACATGTCCAATCCTCTTATGCCACATATCAATGTCCTGTACCACATTTCTGCTCTTTGAGAACATGGCTGATTTTAGCTCAGGAATTCCAGCATCCAGCTTAAACAATCTTCCTTCTTTCTTGCCTTTAGCAATCACTCTACATCCATGTTTGAAATCTTCAACGAAGCATCCATGCTCGTTGAAACGAACCTGTAATCCCTGTTCTACCATTTGACCAACTGAGGCGAAGCTTTTAGTGATCGAAGGCACATACAGCACATCTGACATAGACTTTGTCTGACCATTGTGCATGACCAATGGTACACTTCCAACATGTGTAATGACATGCTGGGTATCATCACCTGTTTCCACATAGCCTTTTACATCCATAGGCTTCATATGCTCAAACCATTCACCATGACATGTCATATGGTTTGATGCTCCTGAATCCATATACCATGTGTCATCATTCTCAGCATTTGTCGTCATAGAACCCACAACATGCTTCATGGCAAACAAATGATTTGCAGTTCCATCATTGCTACTTGATGCATAGTTACCACCATGTTGTGCATAGTTTCCACCATAATGACCACCACGTTGTGCTCTTCCCCCTCTCAAATCATTCTGTTTGCGGAAACAATCTCTCGCCATATGACCACATTTGCCACAATAATGGCATTCAACATCTTGCATAGAATTTTGTTGGCCTTGCCAACGTCCTCTACCACGGGGGGTACCTCTGCCTCGCTGAGGTGCATATCCACGAATACCTCGAGCACCATATGAAGGCTGAAAATTTTGTTGTGGAGGCCTGTCCTGCCATCCACGACCATTACCACCACGTCCACGTGATGCAAATCTCCCCCTGCCTCTAAAGTCTCTCTGCGAGTAGAAAGCCTGATTTCTGCCATCATCATGGCTAGTAGATGCATCTAGAAATGAATCACTGAGCTTGATTTCCTCAACCAGCAAGAGGGAAACCAACTCATCGAAGTCAGGTAGACCTGTACTCCTCACTGAGATAGATGTATCAAAGGATTTGTATTCCTTGCCAAGACCACGCAAGGTAATATCCACCAAATCATCATCAGGCATGGGGGCATTTATTGTGGCCAATGCATCTGCAAACTTCTTGATTTCTTGCACATAATCATGTATGCTCCTTTTATTCCTTTTCACATTATGTATTTGGTGTCGCAATTGAGACTTGCGAGCACTCGTATCTGTATCAAACATCTTGACCAAAGTATCCCATGCATCTTTGGGATTCTCAGCATCCTGAATGTGTATGAGCATAGCATCAGAATTACATATAGACAAATAATGCAGCACTTTAAATGCTCTCTCTGACCATTGCTTGTGAGCAATAAGCTGCTGCTGTGTAGGTTGTCGAGGTAGCTCAGGCTCTGGCTCAGCACCTGTAATGAGATTCCAAAATCCTTTTCCTTTCAAGAAACTCTTTATCCTGTACTTCCATGCCTGGAAGTTCTTCCTATCCAGCTTTTCACCAACAATCTGAACTGGATTGTTCGACATATTTGCTCAATGCATACACCTTTCGCACACTTCAAATCTGTAAATGAGCCTTCCTCAGCTCAACCACACTCCAATGAATGTTCCAGATACTCCAAGGTAGCCAACAAACTCCAAATTTGATGTAGAAAATCAACCTGTAATCATCCAAGATGAACTGACTCACGCAGTCCGGGATACCCTGAATTGACACGCCTTCCAAGGCTCCAAATCACAATGTAATGGTGCAATCAAGTATGGGAAACTTGCATTAACACCTAATGAACCTCAATGTTGAGTATCAACTCCATCTGACTAGTGTACATATCAATTTTTGAAAACCCCTTTCTCTGTTTTTGGAAAAACCAGAAAAACCAGTAGAAAATTTGCTCTAATTCCTTCAATATTTGTCCAAATTGAGCAACCAGGAATTCATTAGCTTAGAATTAGTGTCCATCAACTCCATGTAAGAGGAATTTGTCCAATTGTAAAACACCAAGGATTAATTGCTCAATTAAAAATGCTCTGTTTCTGTGGACAGCCTGTTTTAATCAACTCATTCCCAGCTCAATTAGGCATCATTGACCAAGCAAATTACATAGCCCTCTTCTCCAAGGTGTAAAGCATCCAATTGCTAAAGAATTTGTGGAAGATAGCAAGCACCCACTGAGAACTTGATCTCCTCGTAGTCAAAAAACCAGAAAACTACCCTGTTTTCACTGTGTGAGCTGCGCCGCTTGCAATTTAGGGGATTTGGGAGTGATTATAATGTTGTTTGATGAGGTATTCAAGTCCCCAACACTCCTAGGTAGATGTGAAATCCACCAATGCTTGGATTTTTGCCAAATACATGCTCCAAATGCTTCAATTTTGGGCTTCTTTTTCACTGTTTCGTGAGAGCTCAAAAACCAGAGATTTTCACACTTTGAAATGCATTCAAATTGCTCCAAAATCACAATAGGGCTTGCATAAGAGTTGCCATTACATCCCTCTTTGTCAAATACATATGTCTTTTGCCAGAATCACACGTATTTCCACCATACATCAATGTTCCCAAGCTTTAATGGAAAGCTTCAAAAACCAAAATTTTGCTTTACTTTGATTTGCTTTGATTTGCTTTGTTTTTGCCTGTATCACCTGCAATCCGCTCAAGGATGTTTAGAAGACCTTACCCGGTAGGCCAAGCTTTCAGATCTGATAGTATTTGGTGTGCTCCAAGCTTCACAGCTCCAATGGCAAGCTTCACAGCTTCTCTTCACAGCTTCTTCTCCCTCTTCTCTTCACTCACTCATAAACCCTAATAAACAGCACAAGGCTCTGATACCATGTTGAAAGAACGGTAGAGGGGGAGGAGACACACACACAGGAGCAAACCCTAATGTATATTGCAAACCCTAACCATAGAGAGAATCCATGTCCACTCTCACACAAAGCATAATACACTAATCCATAATCCACACAACACACAATGAGTTGTGTCCACACTCTACTAACCCTAGCTAATGTCCACACACTATGACCAACTGGACACGCGGTCATTTATGTCTCACACATGTTCCTACCTAATCTGCCAGCACATAGCATAGCTGGCTCACACTGACATCAAGCTTTAATCTCAACACAACCAAGGTAGTCCATACATCTTTAAGTATCGCTGCATTATGTATATAGCATCTGACACATTAACAGACAATCAATACAACACTTTGTGTAATTCCTCAAGCCTAACAATTTCTTCCAGAAGCTCCGGCCCCTTTTCGTCACTTGATACAAACTCCCAATATCATTTTCCCATGAGAAAGTTTTAAATCCTGAGATTCCATGCTTATATTATTAAACAGTACTTGTAGAAACTACTTCACTTACAACAAACCTTTAATCTCTAACACAATCACCCATATGCGGTTCTGTGAACCTGTTATATTACCACTTTATATGTGAACCAGTCATATAAACATACATTCTCCAATAACCTACAATTCTCATATTCTCAGAATGTTTTGTAACCAAATTTATGCCATAACTATACACCAAACAAGAAATTGGGCATACACAATCAAAATCTACACTTCCATGAAGTGCTCTAGAAAACTTGCAGAGCCAAAATAGGGCCCAAAATGGCCTCGAAACCATATTATGAAATCTCGGAGGTCATACAAACTCCCTCCCACAAATATAATGTCCCTCTTGCTTCACCACCATGAATGATGGCTTAAGATGTGATAGTGCACGTTACTATTGTGCATGACAGCTGCTCTTGATGACTACTAACAAGTACTTGTAGAGATTTGCTTCCAAATTTACCCTTACCTATGTACTACTTCCTTTTCTTGCCTCTTGAGCTGTTCATGCAAACTATAACTTTGATACCATGAGAAGAATGTGGGAGAGAGGGTGAGGTTGAGCTCCTTGAAAAAACACACACACACGAGAGTAGACAAGCACATTACCCAGATGGATGGTTGAATTTTCTTCTATTCTCTACAACTAAAAGATAAGAGTATATACTAAGGGAAAGTAATATCCTGCTATAACACACAAGGTCGGTCCATAGTTTGTTGAACCCGACTACATGAGAGTATATACTATAAGGGAAAGTAATATCCTGCTATAACACACAAGGTCGGTCCATAGTTTGTTGAACCCGACTACATGACAGTATATACTATAAGGGAAAGTAATATCCTGCTATAACACACAAGGTCGCTCCATAGTTTGTTGAACTTGACTACATGAGTTGATGCTATATCTCACCAACCATGCTAGAGTGGCATAAGTGCAAAGCTTTCATCTCGTTGTATCATCCATATCCACACTAGTTGAGCTCAATATATCAACAATAATCTCCCAGGTGGTACTAATACTTAGTGCGGTGGAGGTGGTGTGTATCGTAACCTGGGGGATATATTGAACATGACCTACTCCCCTATCCCTCAAAAAAGAAGTTGTTAGCAACCATGCAATAACACCTTAAGTAATATATATAGGATCACTCCTCAATTTTCCCAAGAGTTGGTATCCGGATCCTCTGTGCTCTTCTGAACTCCCATAAGTAATGATACATTGTCTTGGATGGACCTCCATATCTAGGACAAGAGGGATCCTCTGTGCTCCTCTCAACTCCTATAAGTAATGATACACTATCTGTAATTTCATTGACAATCGGTGTGGAATTCTTGGATGAATACATTGCTAATCAATACACTTAAATACACCAATATTTAATGAACCACACACTCAATACAAGATGCAATTTGCTAAATTGACAAGATATGCACAATGAGCCGATTGCCATGAGCTAAGGTATCCAATGCTTGTGAGTATCCACCCCATTCTACACTTCGTACATACTCCATCCAGAGTCTGTCTAGATCGCTATCTAAGCTCTACTTGAGAGCGCACGGGTGGATAGCACCATCACTTGTACCTCTTTGGTATAATCAGAATTTTAAATTCTTTCCATTGTGTATCTATTGCATTGTCTATTGTGCTTTGTCTTGCTATCTCTTTCCACTATGCCATATTCTTATATGGTATCAGAGCTTAGGTTCTCTTAGCAAGAATAGTGCATAAAGTTTAGTCTTTCTTTGCATAGAACCCTTGGAGTGTGGCTTCTACCTCTGCTGCTATTGCACCCATCTTGTGCATTCATCCACTTGCCTTTACAGAAGGCTTCTACCTCTGCTGCTGTTGCACCCATCCCGTGCATTCGTCCACTTGCCTTGGAGTGATGGCTTCTACCTCTGCTGCTGTTGCACCCATCTTGTGCATTCGTCCACCTGCCTTTACGGAAGGCAAGCTTGATGGGACAAACTATACTCTTTGGAAATTCAAAATCAATGACATTTTAGACTCTTATGAGATCCTAGAAACTATTTTGGGAATGGATGCAGAACCAGTGGGAAGTCTCGACCCCCAACAACCCTGCAAACATGCTTCCGGCAAATGCTACACTACTTCGAGCATGGAGAAGGCGCAATGCTGATGCACTTTGTGACATGATCACCAACGTAAGTGATTCGTTCTGATTCAATATACTACCAAGGCTATAGAGGCTTGGATCATACTGAGAAATCAATATGAGACTCACAATTAGACTAAGATTTTGAATCTGGAGAATCAGCTTGCCTGTGCTGAAAAGTTTGCTGAAAGAGAAGCTGCTAAAGAATTTATCTCGTGGATTAAAAATCTACGAGATTAAATGGCTATTGTAGGGATTACACACACTAGTGAAGGATTTGGCCCAAAGGTGCATCCAAATTCTTCCACAGAAGTATGATGGCTTGGCTACATAACTAAACACTTAGGTTAGAGTACCATCCTTATCATTTGAAGAATTTAGTGTTATGCTACTTGAGGAGGAGATGTGATTGAAGACCCGTGATGGTAGTGATGTTGCATTTTCGGCCAACGCTAAAGGCAAAGGCACAACATATTCTGATGAGAAGAAGAAGAAGCCAAAGAAGAAGAAGTTTCAAGGGATCTGTTATTACTGTGACAAGAAGGGTCATGTTGTCAAAGACTGTAGAAAGAAGTAGGCTGACGAGAAGAACGGCACCTTGAAGTCTTCATGGAAGGGAAAGGAGTTAGTCAATAATGTCAAGACCGAGCTTGAACTTTGGGTTGCCATTGAAGAGGTATATTCATTTGCTCACACTCTAGTTGATGATTCATGGATTTTTGATAGTGGAGCATCCCGACACATGACCAGTAAGAAGGGCTGGTATAGTTCCTAGAAGCCTATAGAGGAACCCATCAGTGTTGTTGGAAATAATGCTAAATGTCTAGCCGAAGGGTCTGGAAGAACCATATCTTTTGTGGCAGCTACTACAGGTGAAGAGAAGAAGTTGTCAGATGTGCTCTATGTATCCCAGATAAAGAGAAATCTACTATAAGTTGCTATGGTGATGACATATTGTGGGCTTGAAGTACACTTCAAGAATATTGAAGCAGAAACTTTAGATGCTGTTGGCAAGGTAGTTGGCAAAGGAGTAAGGCGCAACAATCTCTACGAGCTGAGTGCCCTTACAGTGTCTGTAGATAAGAGCGCAAGAAAGCTTTAGCACGAGCGATTTGGTTACATTGGATTTGCCATGCTAAAGGAGACACAAAAAAAGGGCATGGTAGCTAATTTGCTTGCATTTTCAAAATTGCACGAACCATGTGAAGCTTGTATGATGGGCAAGCAACAACGTAAGGCATTTTCACAAGAAAGCAACAATCCGACAAAGGCTCCTCTAGAGCTGGTACATGCTGATCTTTGTGGTAAAATGTCTATTATTACATTAGGGGGATCTTCTTACTTTGTGCTGTTAGTCAACGATTACAATAAGAAGATGTGGGTTTATTTCCTTCGGGATAAGGCGGCTGAAGCTTTTGGCAAGTTCAAACAGTGGCATAAGCTTGTGGAAAATGAGACAGGAAAGAAGGTGAAGAAGTCTCATATAGATCAAGGAGGAGAATTCCTTTCAACGGTATTTTACAGCTACTGCAAGGAGAATGGCATCAAGCGCCAACTCACCATTGCTCACACACCTCAGCAAAATGGTGTTGTAGAACGTCAATTGAACTATCATGGAGATAGCTCGATGCATGTTGAAGGCAAAGGGTTTGCCCAATACATTTTGGCTAAAGCAGTCAACACATCAGTTTATGTCCTCAATTGGAGCTACAAAAAGGCACTCAAGGATGTTCCACCTCAAGAGGCCTACTCTGGTAAGAAGCCTTCAGTTTCTCATTTCAGAACATTTGGTTGTGAATGTTATGTGCATATTCCAGATGCATCCAGGACCAAGCTAGATGCCAAAAACAAGAAGTGTATCTTTCTTGCATATAGTCAAGAGTGGAAGGCATATCGGTTCTATGATACAGAGGCAAAGAAGATTGTGGCCAGTCGAGATGTGGTATTTGTAGAATAGCCACACTCAGTGGAGGAAGGAGGTTTGTCCACTCTATCATCAACTAGAAAAATACTCCACCATGAGCCCAACCCACCAGTGAGATTTCCACTCAAGGAGGAGGAGTTTTTAGAGGATGAAGACTCTCACACATCATAACATCCTGATGTTGCACCACAAGGAAAGCCACGTCCAAAGTGGGCACACCAGCTCTTTGATGAGCATAATCTAGTACCTGAGAAGCCAGAATCTTCAGTAGATGGACCATGTAGATCAAGGAGAATAGAGGAGCAGAGAAGAGCATTTGATCTCATTGTCAATATGGAATTAATGGCTGAGATAATGGGAACAGTGAAGGAGCCAGCCACCTTGGATGAAGCCTTAGCAAATCCAAAGTGGAAAGTCGCAATGCAGTTTGAGTATGACAACATCATAAAGAACAACACTTGGGAGCTAGTTGACCAACCACCAAACTGAAAGGTAAAATTGGTACCAAATGGGTATGGAAAGCTAGGTATAAGGGTGATGGCTCACTCAAAAAATACAAAGCTAGGTTGATTGCACAGGGATTTGCACAGGTAGAGGGTTTCGACTTTGATGAAACCTTTTCTCCCACAGCTTGTATGACAGCTATCAGGGCAATACTTGCCTTGGGTGCTCACAAAAAGTGGCCAATCTATCACATGGATGTCAAATCAACATTTTTGAATGGCCAACTCAAGGAGGAGGTATATGTAGCTCAACCACCAATTTTTGAGATGCCTAGATCAAAAAACAAAGTTTGTAGGTTGAAGAAGGCATTGTACGAGCTGAAATAGGCCCCAAGGCATGGTACCACAGGATAGAGCAAATTTTCAAAAAGATTGGGTTTATAAGAAGTGCTTCTGAGATGATAACTTGTATGTTCTAAAAATTCATGGCAAGATTGTTTTGGTTGTCTTGTATGTAGATGACTTAAAAATTTCAGGTGACAATGAAGAGATGATCCATAAGACAATGGATATGCTGAGCCATGAGTTTGAGAGATGACAAACTTGGGTCTTATGCATTTCTGTTTGGGGATTGTCTGGCAAGAGTCAGGTAAAATCTTCATTTTGCAACAAAAGTATACTTGAGATATTCTCAAAGCATTTGGGATGACAAAGTGCAAGCATGTGTCGACGCCAATGGAAGTGAACATGAAGCTTTTTGCAGAGGATTCTTCATCACTTGTTGACATTAGGAAGTACAGGAAGTTGGTGGGGAGTTTGATTTTTCTCACTAACACTATACTTGATATCAGCTTCATACTTGGTGTGTTGAGCAGGTTTTCCAACAAGCCATGAGAGAGTCATTAGAAGGAAAGGATGAGGGTACTTAGGTACATCAGAGTTACTCTTGAGTATGGCATCACTTACAGCATGGGTGACACTCTTACAGGCTATTGTGACTTAGATTGGGTAGGAGATTGTGATTCTAGGAAATCAATTTCTGGATATTGTTTTTCGCTTGTTTTTTATGCTTTCTCTTCTTGGACCAGCAAAAAGTAGCCTACAGTGGCACTTTCTTCCACACCCACAGAGGCTGAGTATAAGGCAGCTTGCTTTGCTGCATGTGAGGTAGTATGGCTGAGGAGAATCTTGGTTGACATGGGAGTTCAGATCAGGGAGGCTAGACAATCAAAGTTACATGGCTGTCTCTAAGAACCTTGTGTTTCATACTCGCACGAAGCACATTGAGATTCAGTATCATTATGTGTGGAAGCTGATAAAGGATGAGATAGTGGAGCTGGAGTATTGCTCTACTTAGCAAAACTGCACCGACATCTTCACCAAGGCTCTTAGGAAGGACCTGCTTACTTGGCATCTTCATTGACTTGTCGTTGGGCCAAAAATCTAGTTCATCTTCGGGGGGGGTGCTAGTATTCACTCAATGCCCACCTCTTAGCATGTATCTCACTGTTAGGGCTCTACTTACAGTACCATAGATTACTTTACTTTGTTTTAGTTTTCAAGTTTAGCAATTCCTTTTTGTAAAGTCTTTTTGCAAAATACCTTAGTCGGACTTTCATTATGTCTTGGGGACATTCCGATGAAGGAATGCGGTTATAACTACTTGTAACTGATGCGGGCTTTTAATCAGCCGCACTATTGTGTTTTTGATATGATGAATTAAGGAGTTCCGTCTGCGTTCTGTAATGGCATTCGGACTCATTTCTGTTATCTACATGTGTATTCTGATTTCAGTCTTACTTCTATGAATCCGAATTAGGTTTAGTGAAAGTTTGATTTGAGTCAGGAATATACAGTGGCGATCCTGCGGGTTTCTACTTTGAAAAGGGTAGATTAGGAACAAACCTAGCATTTTTCGGGGATAAGAGGATTTTTTTCTATATGGATGGGTTGCTATATGATTTTCAAAACTGGGTAACAGATGAGGAGGAAGTAAATGCTTATGCAGAAATATTCTTCAACCAGAATTTCTCTGACGTTCCTAGATATTATCTCCATCATCATCAGGAAGAAGGTCTGGATTCATCAGTTTCGGGATTTGATAGGCAAAAGGAGAATCATATCTAGGGATTTGATAGGTAGAAGGAGAATCATATCTAGGGGTTTGCAATATGTCCTGAATGCTCATTATGAGTATTTGTTTTTATCAAGGCATTCTTGAAGCTTGGGGTGATGCACGGCATGCATGAGTGAAGAAGGCAGAAGGGCTTCTAGGGTTTATTTCACAAGATCACGGTCCAAAGGTGGACAGCAAGAAAATGATTCAGAGGACAATGATTCAAGTCAGTTAGGAGGATAGTCCGCAAGAACACCGGAGGACTGGGCAAGGGGTGTTGCTCACTTGGTGGGTGTCGTTGCGGTACGACCATTGATTTCAAGAAAGCGATTATAGATTGATCCTCTTCTGGTAAAAGGAAAACCTAAACCTAAGGTAGTTCCAACAGCACTTGGAATGGCACATCGAGGGGCAACCGTTGATCTCAAAGTCAAGTTTGAAAAGTTCAAGGGGCCGGAAAAGAAGGACCCTGATTGTCATGTTGCTGAATTTGAAGCAGCTTGGCACGCTAGCGGATTGGCTGGAGTATATGGTGATGCTGACAAGATGCATCAGTTCGAGGCTACTTTTGGAGGAAAAGCTATTGAATGGTTTAGCCATTTTGCCCCAAATCGCTTTGCAACATACAATGATTTGAAGGGAGCATTTTTGGATAGGCTCAGAAAGGAAAAGACACCGAATGATGTGTTGCGCAAGATAAAGAGAATTGAGCAGAAGAAGATGGTGCAGGATTATGCTCAGAAATTTACCCAATTAGTTAATAGATTGGAGGCGGCAGAAAGACCAACCCCAAAAATGGTAGCTGGATACTTTTTGAAGGGTTTGAGGAAAACCATAAGGTCTGCAGTAGCCAGTGTGGATGTGGCTGCAGGAATGGATGATATAGTAGAAACAGTGCTAGAGTGGAGAAGAGATATGGTACATTGAAGGATGACTCCGACAGTGATTCGGACAGTGATTCAGATTCTGAGTCGGATTCTGATTTGGATGATTCTGAAGATTCAGATTCAGATTCAGATTCAGATAGCAGTTTCAGATCAGTTACCAGATTCCAGTGTCTATGTTGTTAGGACATTTCAAGCTGAAAACTAGTATGATGAGATGCTGATTTGTTTGCTAGATGGAATGCTGCCAACACAGATGTGCCAACACAGATGACAACGAATCAAAAAAAGAAGTTTGCTTTGAAGAGCAGACCTTTTCTAGTCATTGCAGGATGTTTGTACAAAAGAGGTATTGATCAGATTATACGCAGGTGTGTGCCTGATGAAGAGCAGGAAGCTGTATTGAAGGAGGCTCACAGTGGCAATGCTGGCGGACATTTCTCAGGAGAGATTACAGGCCGAAAAATCCTGCAGGCTGGTTTATGGTGGCCTCTGGTACTTAAAGATGCTCATAAGTTCCCCAGAGAATGTCTACAGTGTCAGAAAATGGGACAGCCAGGATCATCGGATAGAATGCAAGATCAGAGGTTCTTTTTCAGAGCTTTTTCTTGAGGAAAGCAGAGGACGATCATCAGACCCGGCCAAGGGTAAAGCCAAACTCATCCACTCCCTAGAAAAGACTCTGCATTGCTCTGTCTAGTTTTGGTGATAGACACTGCCTTGGAAGAGAGCCCCAAAGCTAAAGAAGTATCCATGCTCCTGTACTGCTAGATCAAAGAAAGCTTCTTCACCGAGTTCTACAATATTACCGTTTTGGGGCATTTCGAAGGTGCTGATGATGTCAGAAATATCAAATTCTGCACACAGAATTTTCTACAATTGTTTAACAGCTTCATAGAGATGTTTTTCTTCTCAGAAGGTGTTACTCTGCTACGTTTTCATGAAGTGAAGAAAGACGCATGCGGAGTTATAGAAGGCGTACGATGCAAATCCAGTATTTGGTGGTTTTGTCAGTTATGGTTGTTGTAAGTATTGTTAATATTGTTGTGAGTCTGCTCTAGTCATTATCTGCTTGTTATTGAGTAGTGTATACCACACCTCTGGTATATTGAGGGGGGACACTTACTCTTTGTTGCAGATGATGATTTGTTGTCTAGGGGACTCTCATAAATGTTGTTTGTCTGAAGGAGCCACATTGGAGTTCCGTGACGAGGGTTGTTCACTATCTAGTGGGTACCTATATGTTAGGACTTCACTACAATCGCGGGATCACCCTACGTACGTGGTTACATGGACTCTGACTGGGCCAGTGATATCGATTCCCGACGTTCTCATGGTGGTTATTTATACTCACTTGGATTCGGCCCTTTCTCTCGGTCTTGCAAGAAGCAAAATACTGTTGTAGGTTCTTCAACAAAGACCGAGAATCGAGCCCTTTATGACACCACCACTGAGGCTATGCATCTCTGCGACCTTCTTGAGGAGATGCTTTTTTCCATGGATACCGCTACTACTGTCTTCGCCGACAGTTAGAGTGTAATTTTTCTCTTCGACAATCTTATTCTTTCTAACCGTACTAAGCATGTTGGTGTTCATTTTCATTTTACCAGGGAACAAGTTGAGCTTGGTACCATTAGGCTTTAGTACATTCCTACAGCGGACAACCATGCCGACATCCTTACAAAGTTTGTCAATCGGCCTATCCTTGAGCATCTTCGTAAGCGGATCCGCATCAATCCTCCACCATCACCCTCAGCATCTTGAGAGGGAGACCAACATCACCATTTGGATTATTTATCATTATTGTAAAGGGCGCATGAGTAAGTGAAAACCCCTTGAGGACACTGCTCATGTGAAAATCCACTACAGAGCATTTACCATCTTGCATACCCTTTGCATAGCATTTTGTTTTTTGTGTTTGGGACACATGTATGAATGAAAACCCAAAAGAGCATTCATGCATGTGAAAACCCTTTGCATTGTGGCATTAATCCAATACTGCACAAACTTACAAGACTCTACATTTAAAGATGAAGAGCACATGATCTACACCCGCAACAACCACCCCCACCCAAAACCAAAGACTTCATCATGTTCCTCTTCACCCAATTACCATATTCTTCATCTACTCTCATGGTCCTCTTTTCGCCGGAGAGGGGGTGTGTGATTACCACGCAAAAAGGCCCAAAGGGCACCCAAGGTCCTTATTATTTACCTTATAATAAAGTCTTTTTTGTTCTACTCGATTGAGCTAGTCGACAACTATCTATATAAAGCTGGCAAAAATCATCGCATCACATCAATACGTCAACCATGGTGATCATCTACCTAGACTCCAACGTGCTGGCGCTATAGCTTGTGCATGCACACAAGCTGCTGCTCGACTGTATCACCAATCGGATCAATCATTGTGGTCATCGACAAGCACATGAAACAATATATCGCTCAAGGTGTCTAACGTATCAGCATGGCAACACTACATCAACCAGTGTACACAAGTGCCGTCAGCTCCAGCAGCTCGGCGATCACCTACACCTACAATAACTCAACAGTCGTGCACATCATACAATTGCAAACCGGTTGAACGTTCACTATTGCATATTGATCAATCAACATCTGATGTCGACCTGCACACAACAGTCGCCTTATTCATTGCACATCATTGGTGTTCTGTCTTCTTTATCGAGCATCAGTGTCCCACACTCAGCACAGCAGCGTTTCTGCTCCCATAGCATCCAGCACTAGTGACGTTCCTGCTTCTACGTCACGAGCCTTCCTTGTGCACAGCACCTTGTACCTTCATTGAGTGTTGTCCTGTGTTTTATAGTCTCTACACACTCGGAGT
Organism: Cibotium barometz; assembly: GCF_041138505.1. NCBI lineage: Eukaryota > Viridiplantae > Streptophyta > Polypodiopsida > Cyatheales > Cibotiaceae > Cibotium > Cibotium barometz. Next base: position 51,554,147 of record NC_141075.1, read on the forward strand.
GTCGTCGTCGTCCTCAACGCGAGCCTTCGTCACCGATAGAGCCTCTTACTTTGACTTCATCTTTGGTTCCTCGCCGGTCTTTTACTCACACTTACCTCACATCGGAGGGTCTCTTGTACTGGATTACTTCATCATTATGCATACACTCATTCATCCATTTCATGCTGTGTTGATTTGCTCTGATCTCTCACACATCTGATCCTTTCATCCCTTTGTCCTCATCACAAATCCTGCTTAATCATTTGCCAAAGAGAAACAAGGTTCTTTGTGATGTTGGACACATGAAGTACATCAGACAAATAATTCATCTCGTCATCCTGCATAGCCAATGACAAATTCCCAATATAAGCAATATGATGAGCTATGTTATCTCCCGTCTCTACATAACGTGGTGTTTCCAAGTTTTTCACATCTCTAAACTACTCACCATGACAGGTCATGTGATTAAAGACTCTTGAGTCTACATACCATACATCATTGGCATTTGTAGATACATATGCAGTCACTATATTTACCATGTGTTAAATAACAAACAAACGCTCATATCTATCTTCACCTTGCTTGCTTGAAGACATATAATTATTTTGTTACAATTTTTCATTCTTCATGTCACTTTGCTTCTTACGACATTATATAGAAAAATAACCTGGTCTGCTATAATAATAGCGATCTCTAAAATCTATACCTACTCATTGTCTTTTCCGATTGCCATGGCCTAGTTGGCTCCCTTTGCCTTGAGACTGGTCTATGTGTGATTGCTGGTGCTGCTGGAATTATTGGAATGTTATTATCCATAATTCTGGTTTTCATGTCGGCCACCACCTTGGCCTCGACTACGACATCTAGCTTTGCCTCTTCCTGAATTGGAATAGAAGGTCTGTTTTGATGTATTCTTGGTTTGTGAAGAAGAGTCCTCACCTAGAGACTTTCCTTTTATGATTAGCATAGACACTAGTCTCGAAAATCAGAAACATTTTCTTTTATTGTAATGGAGGTTTTGAATGACTTGTACTCTTTGCCAAGTCCATTCAGACAGACGCTTACCAAATCATTATCTTCCACTGATACATTGATAGACCCAAGGGATTCAATAATGTCCTTTACCTTCAAAGCATACTCATTAATATGCTTTTCTTCTCCATAGTATGCAGCTCTTGTTTTAACTGTAGTTTCTTTGCCATTGTGTTAGTCTAGAACATCTGTACGAGGTTCTTCCATACAACTGCTGGAGTTTTAGCATCATGTATGTGTCCTATCATTATATCTGTGATACTAATTGAAAGTAAACATATGACTTTCCTTATAGCCTCGTTACTGTTCTTGAATGACTTTAGATATGTTGGAGTGGCATTCTCTTCAAGTACCTCTGAAGGCCGTTGTCTCATTCGTCATAGTCTCAAAATCCTTTACCCATCAAGAAATTGATCATTCTGAACTTCCAAGTATAGAAGTTCTTGTCTAACTTCTCACTGACAATCTAATTAAATTCGTCAAACATATTTGTTTGCAACAACCAAAAACCTGTAAACAAACAATTTATGTATGTAACCTGTAACACAATAATATCTTCTCTGACAACCACAATGATACTTTTGCACAACTTGTATATCACCAGATGTGACCAGAGTACACGTACATATACCCAAGATCAACAAAACATGTATAAACACTATCTGCAAAATACACTGCTGCACTGTAATAATTAGATTTCGTGCAAAGACAGTACTCTATTAAAACTTTTTGAAATTGCTCGAAAACACCTTGCAGTAACTGAATGGAGCCCGAAACACAAATTTGGTAGTAAAACCTCAATACAGAGTACTATGCACCACATAGGCACCTACACCTGCAAAAACATCTCGTCAATTGAAGATGTGTAACTCCCAGACCTATCCAGAGAGTGTGGTACTAGGAAAGTGATGACGATGCTCTTACCCGTGTATCGTTTCCTTTGCCTTCATAGCTTCTTTTGCTTGCCGCTCAACTCCTTAGCCTGAACCAAGCTCTGATACTATGAAAAGATTAGGGAAAGAGAGAGATAGCTTGAGCTCTTGCAAGCACACACACACTCACACAACAATGGATCACACACACAAATATAGAAGGCTGAAATCTTCTTCTTCTTCTTCACACTCTCGAAAGAAGGCTTCAAAAGATAAGTGAAAACCCAACACAAGTACTAGAGTACTATGTACAAGTGGTCCATGATGTGAACAAGCTAAATAGGTGAGCTGGCAAGATAAGTATGTCATAACTCGACGGGTGTTTCATGTAGGTGTAGTCTAACTGTAGAATCCCTGGCGGCAAAGATCCATCGTGTCGCCTACCAAACGTGCTAGTGATGTAAATGTGGACCGCTCACCCAGGCACATCATGAGTGTCGGCTCTGGTTGAGCTTGACATCTCATTACACTTCATGGTTGACAAATCTACTATAGCCTTGACAAAAGCATTAGAGCATTAGAGTATCTTCAACAGTACACCTTGATGATAGCCATTGTCCATCCTCCTCGCATCTACCAGCAAATGCGATCTAGCACTGTAGTACCCTATTTGATGTTGTCTAGCACAGCCCTGCATCTCTCTGGCTTCTACATAGTTTGCCTCAGATCCATGAATCACACCCCTCAGGCCATCCCACTTCCAGACCAGCCTGGTTCACAGCAGGGCATACCCTCATCTCTGCCACATCATCAATTTGCTAACTGTTTACCAAAGCCCTGGACTGCTTGGTTCCTGTGTTCCAACCAGGGCAGCCCAGCTCCTCAATGTGGTTTCTGAAGAGATGCATTGACTTGGCCAGATGGAAACCTTTGTAAGCTTTTTCATTTCAGTATAATTAAGTATTGATTTCATTTAGTGGATCTTATCTTCCCCTTTGAGTTCCAACAACTTGTCTATTGACTATGATCATTAATAGAGGAGTGTAATTACTTAAGTGAAGGGTTTTTGCCTGTAGTTTATTTCAAGTGTCTCCATCTCCCTCACAGTAGGCTTAATCTTGTCATAATTGGCCATAGAGGCATAATTAGCCAACATCAAAATCCTGCTTATTCTTTTTAATTTACAATGTATCCTCACAGTAGCTCTCCTCAAGGCAATCCTTACCAAGCCTCACGTTGCAGTGTTTTCTGCATGCAGTGAGCAAAGATGTCCACCCAATTGCATCAGGTGGAATTGGCATTGTTCGAAGCAACTCTTCTGCGTCAAGCAAGTGCCCTGCACGGCCAAGAAGGTCAATGGCACAATTGAAGTGCTCAATGCTGGGTTTGATGCCAGATTCTTCCTTCATGGACTTGAAATGCCTCTGACCTTCCTCCAGTTCACCAGAATGGCTGAAGGCTGCTAAAATACTAGTGTGAGTCCCACCGTCTGGCTTCAAGCCTTGTTCTCGCATCTCTTCAAGACACTCAGCAGCCAGCTTGCAGTTGTTATGCTGTGCATATGCTGCAATCATCGCACCCCATGAGGATGCATCTCGCCTCGGCAAGTTTTCAAACACTTTTCGAGCATCTTCAAGGTTACCACATTCAGCATACATCTCAATAACGGTTCTTTCAATCACCAAATCTTGCTCCAATCCTCTTCTGATAATCTGCTCATAAATGAAGTTGCCAAGGTCAAACAATCCTGCTTTGCAGCAAGCTTTCAAAATGCATGAAAACGTGAAACTGTCTAACTTGGCACCTTCTTGTTGCATTTTCTCACAAAGTTCAAACGCTGGAAGACTCAACCCATGCTCAACATACCCTGCAATCATGGTATTCCACGAAACAACATCTTTATGAGGCAAACCATCAAAAACCTTGCGTGCCTCCAGCAAGCTCCCAGATTTTCCATACATATCAATTAATGTATTTCCAATGCCTACATGAGACATAAAGCCACTTTGCCTGATCTGGCCATGTATCGTCTTCACCTCCCCTGAACTACTACATGCTTTCAATAGGCATGCTAATACGATCTCATCTGGTTTCACACCCTCCTCTTGCATTTTATAAAAATACTCAAATGCAGAAGGTACATTGCCATTCTGAGCATGTCCTCCAATCATTGCACCCCAAGCAACTGTATTCCTCTCCGACAGATTGTCAAAAACATTGCCCGCCTCCTCCAGGTTTCCACATTTGGCATACATGTCAATAAGGCCAGCCTCAAGGAACTCATCCACTTTAAGTCCATTCCTAATGATCTGATCATGCAAACACTTTCCCAGCTCAATGGCTTTGATGCTCCCGTATGTTTTCAACATGCATGAGAACGTGAATTTGTCAGGTTTCACGTGTTCTTCCTGCATTTTAGCAAACAAGTGCATAGCCAAAGGACCACTGCTATGCTGGACATAGCCTGAAATCATTGTACTCCAGGACACCACATCTTGCTTCGGCAAATGGTCAAATACTTTAAGGCCGTCATCGAGACTTCCACATTTATTGTACATATCAACGATGGTGCTTCCAACAACCAAATCTTTTTCAAGTCCATGTCTAATAATCTGGTTGTGTATGAGTTTGCCTTCTTCTATAGCTCCAAATGAACCACATGCTTTCAAAATGCAAGAGTACATGGCATTATCTGGCTGAATACCTTCACTCTGCATTTCCTCAAAAAGGTCAAGAGCTAAAACGCCATGTTCTTGCTGCACATACCCTGCTATCATTGCACCCCAGATCACTTTACCTCGGCACAAAGTATTATCAAACACTCTCCGTGCATCCTCAAGGTCCCCACATTTCACATACATGTCAACCAAGGCACCTAGAATAACCCCATCTGACATAAAGTGCTTTTCCAAAATCAGAGCATGTAGTAAGCTGCCCTGTTCTTTTGCCCTTAAATCGCCACAGGCTTTCAAAATGCTTGAGACAGTAGTGTTGTCTGGAGTCACACCCTCTTGTTGCATTTTCATGAAAATTTCAAGTGCTGAATGCCCATGCCCATGGTGGACATATCCTGAGATCATCGTGTTACACAACACCACGTTCCGCTTTGGCAGATCAAGGAACAGCTCTTGAGCTTCAGGTAGGCTTCCACTTTTTGCATACATGTCAACGAGTGAACTTGATACATACAGACTTGTCTCGAGTCCACTTCTGATAACTTGTTGATGTATGTGCTTGCCCTGCTCGATAGCCTTAACCATGCCACAAGCTTTGAAAATGCATGAAAATGTGACCTGGTCTGGCGTTATGTCCTCATGCTGCATTTTCTCAAAAAGTTCTAGAGCACAAACCCCCTGTCCACAGTGCACATAGCCAGCCATCATTGCGTTCCATGAGACCACAGTCCTTTCAACCATTAGGTCGAACAGGGTGCGTGCTTCTGCTAGGTTCTGGCATTTAGCATACATATAAACAAGGGTACTGGAAACAACCACATCTGATTCAAGTCTGCTTTCAATGATCTCCTGATGTATGATTCTACCCTGGATGAGGGCTTGTACGCTAACACATGCTTTCAGGGCAAGCAGAAAGATAGACTTTGGAGGGTAAATACCACTGTGCAGCATTTTATAGTACAATTGAAGGGCAAGTTCACCTTCCTCTTGGCGGGCATGAGCGGAGATGATGGCGTGCCAGGTATGGACGGTGGGGTTTGAGATGTTGCAGAAGACGGTGCTTGCTTCGAGGAGCGTGTCGCGGGAGGCAAAGAGGCGGATGAGGTGGTCGGCCAGGCAGGATAGGGAGTCCAGTCCGGCCAAGAGCATAAGGGCGTGTAGTCGCCTGCCGCCCGCTACATCTTTCTTCTGGAGGCACTCCTGCAGAAGGCAGTATAGCGAGCCTCTCGTCACACGCACCCCCTCCATCAACCCGCCACTGCAGCATTCTTAATAACAGCGATGACTGACTTACAAACTAACGAGCAGGCAATGGGATTTGAAGACGGATCTCCGATTACCCACAGAGGTTGTGTTTGAGTGAGAAAGAGAGAGGAGGATTTGTCACAGCCAAGCCACTGCACCATATATGATCGATATGCGTTGCGTAGGGAGAGAGAAAGAATCACAACTGACACAAAATCGAGAGAGAGAGAGAGAGAGAGCTTCACACGTGAGTATCTCCAGTGGCCTTCGTCTCGCCTAAAAGTGACATGGCCGGAGTTTTTAGTCGGACAGAGTGTGAGGCATGGGATTTTTGGGATTTCTATCCGGCCTCACATGGTGCTCTCTAGGTATGCTTGGACGCCTCGAATTCTTTGCAACTATATGGGAGTACCTTGAGGTAGAGTAATGTGACCTAGCCCGCCGACCTCTCCAACCTTCGTTTAGATACAAGATGGCTTGTTGGCAAGGGATCCCGTGCCTCGGATACCCGCAAGTCATTTTCTCTCATCACTCTTGTGATCCCATTTTAATCTCGTCGCGTGTCGGCATTTTATCAATACAAGTTTTGGGTTGGAAGCCCGCATTTCGGTGACACCGTTTTTCCATTGCCGTTTGTACGTTTTTGGTCATAACTCCTTCATACGGAGTCCAATTTCGAAGTTCTAGTATTCAAAATGACCGGCTCGTCGTCCTCTTCAAGACGAGCTATAGGTCTTGGTGTGCAACATTCAATAAGTACTCTCTGTTTTCACTTTTGTACTAGATTTTATAGTCCCGAACGGGAACTCGCGCCCAGAACGCGACCCGAGATCACCGCTTCGTGACGCTTGGTATCAAAGCAGGAAACACCGCGTTGCGGTGAGTTTGATCAAGACTTATGCCAAAGGGAAAGACCATGGAAGATGGCTATCTGGACGCGGAAGAAGCCGTGAGAATTGAGGAGGAAGCAAGGCAAGAAAGAGAGGCACAGCTTGACGCCGAAGTAACAGCTTGGATTCGGTGTGAAAGGCACAACACACGTCTCGAGTCAAGAGCAATAGAGACTCGACAACACTAAATGGATGACCCAAGGGATCCAGGGCCGAGTTGGCACAGGATCACCAAGATGACAGACTGAATCGGCTAGAAGGCATATTGGCCTCCTTAGTTGAGCAACTACACAAGAAGGATGGCAGCCGACCCTCGTGGCCAAGACAGATGAGGTCGAGGTCCCCTCCTAGACATCAACACAGAAGACGAAATGACAGGAGAGGCTCAGAGTCATCAGATGAGGGATATGGGAAGTACAAACCATTACCCCCGGAGAAGTATACTAGGCAAAGAGATTCGCTTGTGGTGACAAGGTGGATCTGTGAGATAGAGGATTATCTCACCATGAACAAAGTGTCTCATAAACACTGGATCCGTGTGGCATCACGACTGCTATCACGGGATGCATACACATGGTTTTTGGTAGGTGAGGCAAAAAGGCCGTGGACAAGGTGGGATGATTTTACCAGGGACATGGCCGAGTATTTTGTACCACGGAATGAAGTCTTCAGGGTATGTGATGAATGGCGTAGCCTCAAACACGTAGATGGAAAACTGCGGGATTATATCAACAAATATAGGCAACTTATGCTGCAGATTATGGATATGCATTCTACAGATAGATTACACGGGTTCATGTTCGGATTGCGTGACTGGACCCGCAAAGAGATCGAGAAGCAGCAGCCTGAAAACTATGAGGCGGCACTCACAATGGTGGAACGGCTATCCGACACACTGAGAGCAGAAAGTGGCAAAGTAAAAACAATGCAACAGGAACAGGGGGATGGAATGGTGCCAAACCTCAAAACAGGAATGATAACTCCTCCAATGAAACCCGGGGAGAAAATTCTGGGACAAGTACAAGCAGGGCAAGGTCGAGTGGATCTTTCGTACCCCGAACCTATGGGAGAAATTCTGGGAATAGAAACTTTGTTTCGGGGAGGGGGACACCCCAATCAACCAATACGGGGGGATTTTCCAATACTGTAAGGCGTCCTCTTCCTCCCCCGACACGCCCATGCAGAAGTTGTGCGGGCAATCATTATGACAGTGAATGCCCTCGTCGACCCGCACAAAGCCGGGTTACCACCGTTCAGGCCCAAGGGTAAGAAGATAATTATGAACAAATGGATTGACTGAGGATCACCGAGATTGAGGATATAGAAACCTCGTCTCTCAACGAGGGGATAGCCCACCAAGGGTAGGTGCCGTGCAGAAATGCATGGCAGCACAATTATCGACAGTGCAAAAATGTGTATTTTGAGGCTCATGTGAATGGCCTAAAGAAAAACATCATGTTGGATATGGGAGCCACCCATAATTTCATCACCCCAAAATGTGCTAAGAAGCTGGGAGTGAAGGTGTGCAACTCTAGTAAACTGTCGGTGTCGTTTGCACAAGGACAGGATGACAATGTAAAGATGGCATACAATGTGCAGGTGCAGGCAGGCGCATGGAAAGCGCGACTGGATTTCATAGTTGTGCTCATGGATACTTTCGAAGTAATTGTTGGGCTCACTTGGGTCGACAAATATCTTATCGCCTTTATGGAAAAAGGTGTAAATAACATGATACTGGATATGCAGGGTATAGGAGTCAGGGATATTGTTGGGCTCACTTGGGTCGACAAATATCTTATCGCCTTTATGGGAAAAGGTGTAAATAACATGATACTGGATATGCAGGGTATAGGAGTCAGTGTGCCATGCATCCGTCCTCACTCGGGGAATAAAACAGTTAACAAGGACATTGGAAGCAAAATCCAAAACACCCCAATGTATGCAGCAGGGTCGGATTGCCGCGGCAAGATGCTGGAATAGTGTAGTGCCAATCAGGCAGAGAGGGTAGCTAAGCAAGGGTGCCAAATACATTTATGCGTAATGAAGGTCAAGGATGCACATCAGACGAAGTGCAAAATTGGTGAAGCAGAGATACACGAAGTGCTACAGGATCTCCAAGATGTCTTGCCCGAAAAATTGCCAACCGGGTTACCGCCAAAACGATCAGTGGATCACAAAATCGAACTCTTGCCAAGGCATAGTCCTCCGGCTAAAGCTCCATATAGGATGGATGCTACAAAGCTCAAGGAGCTCAAGGTACGGTTGAACGAACTGGCCGAAAATGGAATGGTGCACTTCAGCAAGTCGCCGTATGGTGCACCTGTGCTGTTTGTCACAAAGAAGGACGGGTCAGCCAGGTTATGCACCGATTACAGAGCCCTCAATAAAATTGCCATCATCGCTACCCCATACCAGTAATGGAGGTACTCTTAGGTCAATTAGCGGGAGCGAAGTACTTCAGTCGGATTGACTTACGATCCAGATATCATTAGATACGAATCACCGAAAGACGACATTGAGAAAACGGCGTTTCGCACAAGGTATGGAAGCTACAAATGGCTGGTGTTGCCGTTTGCGCTAACCAACACCCCGGCCACCTTTTGCATGATGATGAATGATATCTTTAAAGATTATCTAGATGAATTTTTGATCATTTATATAGATGATCTGCTCATATACAGCAAGCCTTTGAGTGAGCATAAAGAACACTTAGGAAAGGTTTTCCAAATGTTACAATATCACAAACTGTATGCCAAGCCAGAGAAATGTGAATTTGCAGTCACTAAAGTGGAATTCGCAGTCACTGAAGTGGAATTTCTGGGCTTCGTGGTGGTCAATCAAAAAGGGGTACAAGTAGACCCCAAGAAGATCAAGGCAGTGGTGAAATGAAATGCACCCCGAACTGTGCGTGAAGTTCGTGAGTTCATAGGTTTCACACAATTCTGTCGCGAAAGTTTATCAAAGATTTTAGCAAAATCGCACCCCACTCACTGATATAACTAAAGGCATCAAGCCTTTTAGGTGGACAGATGAAAGTCGCCATGTGCAGTACCCCGGTGCTTAAGCTCCTAGAGTTCAACAAGGAGTTTGAGATCCACACGGACGTATCGGACGAGCCCTTGGAGGAGTTTTATTACAAGACAGGCACTCTGTCGCATACAAGCTCAGCGATGTAGAACACTAATGGACCACACATGAAAAGGAAATGCAAGCAATGGTTCATTGCCTTAGGAAGTGGCGTCATTATGTGCAAGATAAGCACACGAAAGTTCATACAGATAACATATCTCTCAAGTACTTTCAGACACACGAAAGTTCTTACAGATAACATATCTCTCAAGTACTTTCAGACACACGAAAGTTCTTACAGATAACATATCTCTCAAGTACTTTCAAACACAACCCAAGTTGGCACCAGAACAAGGCAGATGGCAGGATTTCATCGTCGAATTTGACATAGACATTATTCACAAGCCAAGAAAGTAAAACTTGATGCCAGATGCTCTAAGCCATATGCCGTAGTTGAATGCAGTGAGTGTTGCAAATGGGGCACTGCTAGACAAGATCAGAGATGCTCAGAAGTTAGATGCAACAATCATTCATATGGTCACGGAGTTGCACAATGGTACATCAGCCGTGGGTTTATTTGAATTCAAAGATGGAATATTCTACACCCACCAAAAGGTGTATGTGCCCAATGACACAGACCTCAAAGCTATGCTACTTTGGGAAACCCACGACTGTAAGCTGGTCGGGCATGGTGGGCAGAAGCGCTCACTCGAGCAGCTTCGACGTCACTTCTTCTGGCCACACATGACTGAGGATGTCATCGAATATGTTCGTACATGCCCAACTTGTCAACTCGTGAAGGCACAGCGAGTCAAACCGACTGGTTTACTACAAACCATGCCCGTCCCGTTATGGCCCTGGGACATTGTCTCAGTATGGACTTTAGTGTGGATCTCCCGGAGTCCCATGGATACAACGCCATATTTGTGGTAGTGGATTATTTTTCGAAGCAGGCACACTTCATTCCATCAAAACCACCTCTCATGGCGTATCAGATTGCAAAGCTCTATTTTAGTCAGGTGTTCAAATACCATGGGCCGCCAATGGCTATTGTATCAGACAGGGATAGCAAATTCATGAGCAACATGTGGAGAGAACTATTCAAGTTAATGGACACATAGCTGCGCATGTCTTCAGCATATCACCCACAAACAGATGGTCAAGCGGAGCGAATCAATCAAGGCATACAAGACTACATTCGCAATTATGTTCGTGCCAATCAGAAGGATTGGGCGAACTATCTAGAAATTTTAGAATTCCATTATAACAACTCTGTGCACAGTGCTACCGGGTACACGTCGTTTGAGTTGGCCACCGGTAAAGAGGTTATTAGACCTCTCGCCATTGCCACAGAAGATGTGCATGGCGAAGATGCAGAGGTCTTTTTGCAAAAATGGCAGAACAAAATGCGGGTTGCACAGCAGAATCTAGAACAAAGCAAAGTCAAATATGTAAAACATGCCAACAAGAAAAGGCGTGATGACGAATTTCATGAGGGAGACTTGGTCCTGGTGGTTAGTGCCCAAAACATTGCACTACCTGCCAACCTCACATCGAAATTCAATCATTGCTTCTATGGCCCATACAAAGTGCTCAAATCTTACACAATGAAGTCACCTACAAAATAGATTTGCCCGCAACAGTACACATACATAATGCATTTCATATAAGCCTACTGAGAGGTTTGTCCCCGATACCAGGTTTGGTTGCCATCAATGTACCGATGCTTGCAGATGGTGCAACACCCGCCGTTACGCCTTTTGAACTAAAACTGATATTGAAATCACAGTTCCGGTGGGGAACGCTAGAATTCTATGTGAAATGGAAACATCGCCCCATGACAGATTGCACATGGGTACCAGAAGGGAAAATGATTCAAATGGCACGTCCGTTGGTTCTGCAGTTTTACAACATCGTGCCCGTTTGAGGATGATGTAGAGCCAGAATAATGGCTTGAAAGGGACTTCAAGCTCTTCAAAAGTGTGAGGCATGGGATTTTTGGGATTTCTATCCAACCTCACATGGTGCTCTCGAGGTATGCTTGGACGCCCCGAATTCTTTGCATCTATATGGGAGTACCTTGAGGTGGAGTAATGTGGCCTAGCCGACCTCTCCTACCTTCGTTTAGATACAAGACGGCTTGTGGGCAAGGGATCCCATGCCTCGGATACCCGCAAGTCATTTTCTCTCATCACTCTTGTGATCCCATTGTAATCTTGTCATGTGTCGGTATTTTATCAATACAAGTTTTGGGTTGGAAGCCCGCATTTGGGTGACACCGTTTTTCCATTGCCGTTTGTACGTTTTTGGTCATAACTCCTTCATACGGAGTCCGATTTCAAAGTTCTAGTACTCAAAACGACCGGCTCGTCGGCTCGTCGTCCTCTTCGAGACGAGCTATAGGTCTTGGTGTGAAACATTCAGCAAGTACTCTCTGTTTTCACTTTTGTACTGGATTTTCTAATCCCGAGCGGGAACTCGCGCCCATAACGCGACCCGAGATCACCGCACCGTGACACAGAGGCCTTTCTCGCACATGAAGGATAGATGCAATCAGTCAACCAAAAAGTGCAGTTGTAAAATAAACAACTACTAAAATTTCCTTTCATCACCACCAACTTCTTAATTACAAGAGACCTCCACTGTAGTATAAGGACCTACACTCAAACACAAACCGTTCTAACCTATGGGAAATAGAACCCCCCAAAGAAGCATGTTTGCTACTTTGCAACCAAGAGGCTTTCCACCCACCCACTCCCAAGCAAGTAAACAAAAAGATTAAAACTAGATATAAGAAACTTACCTGCGTAGTTTATAAGAAACTAGATATAAGAAACTCATGTTGAATTCTCAAACAAAAGTCACGCCCATGATTTGTTTATACCCCATGCTACACTACAACGCGTAACAATGTTTATTTTGTCAAGATGTCGGGGATTTTAGTCGTTGTTCCGCAAAGCAAATTAGCAGCAGTGAAATTTCATTACAGAGCTGCGAGTATAGTAGTAAAATTTTACTGCTATACTGTAATTTTACTACTGCGAGCAGCAAAAACAGCAGCAAAATTTCGGTACTATTCTCACTGCATAAAATTCTAGAGAGTTGTTGAGTGTGCTGAATTTAAGTTATACATGTCACCTACACATAGAAAATGATTATGGTTTTTAAAAAACATCTATTATAACCCTTAGAGCCATGTTTCAAGCAAAACAAAAAGATAGTTGAAAACTTTTGAGAAGGAAAACAATGTCAAGATCACGAATCTATCCCATCTTGTAATAAATCCATATGTATTGCTTCATTAATGTCTATATCTAATGGAAGCTCAATGAAAAGATGGGATTCCATATCAATATCACTATCATTATCCAAAGAATTGTGACTCATCATCTTCTTCGGATTGATGTTTCTCATGCTCTTGATTGGCCTCCTCCAAAACGTTTTCTTCATCGTCTTCTTCCAATGAGTCGATTTGAGGTAGCACTTGTACCTCATCCACAGATTTGACCTCCACATCCTGATCTTGAAAGATATGTTTTGAACGAGGGGAAAATTGTATAACATACCACCACTTTAGATCAAATTCAATTGGCGTGAAACACAACCTAATATCACAAAGCAAAGGGGTTACACTTTCACGTTGAGATATTGAGCTCAACTAGTGCTACGATGGACATTGATGACCCGCCAAGTTATAGTTTCCACACTTATTTATGTCAGTGGCATGGTTGGTGAGATTATGGTTGATATGTTGCCAGTGGGATGAGAGGCTCTGTGAGACAGCCATTTTGGAGTACTAGAGCTATGGCATAGTTATAGCGCCAGCTTATACAGTCGGGCTCACACTATAGACCGACCACTTTATATGTTGTAGGAGAGTACTTTCCCTATATGTATGTACTTTTATCTTTTAGTTATATGGTTGTAGGGAAGAGAAGAAGATAAAAGAAAATTCTGCCATCCATCTCTTTTGTGTCTTGCACTCTTGTGTGTGTGTGTGTTTGCTTGTAAGTAACTCAAGCTCTCTCTATCCCTCACATTCTTTTTATGGTATCAGAGCTTCGGTTTGTGTGAGAGCTACGAAGGCAAGCAAGAGGCAAGAACAAGTAAACAAGGAAGCGGTACATGAGTAAGAGCATCACCATCTCTTTCTCTTCTTGGTTTAGGTACAACACTTCTTAGTAGCTCCGAGAGCTACACATCTCCAATTGAGGAGAGCTGTCTTCAAAAGCTTGGAGGTGCCTGTGTGGTACGTTGTACTTTGTATTATACTTTTGCGGCTAGAATCATGTTTCAAGCACGTTTTGGTCTTCAATCTGTCTCACTGCTGCAAGGTATTTTTGATAGTTTTGAGAAGTTCTGGTTGAGAACTGTCTCTGGTCGAAATTTGGTTATTACATGCAGTAGTGCATTTTGGGAGTACAGACAGTGTTTGCACATGTATTGTTGAGATTGGGTGTATGTACATGTACTCTAGTCAGGTTTGGTGACCTACAAGTTGTGCTGAAGTTTCGCTGTGCGGTACAAAAAATATTGTTGTGTTACAGATTGTATACAGAAATTGTCTATAATAGTTTTTTGATTGTTGTTGCTGGAAAACATGTCTGACGGAATCAATCAAATTATCTGTGGGAAGCTGGATAAGAACAACTTCCATGCCTAGAAGTTGAAAATGACCAATTTCCTTATGGGTAAAGGATTTTGGGACTACGTCAAAGGAGACAATGATGACCCTCCTGAGTTATCTGCAGAGACAATGACGACCCCCCTGAGTTGTCTGCAGAGAATGCCACTCTAGTAGACATAAAGGCATTCAAGGATTAGAGCCAGGGTGCAAGGAAATTCATGTATTGGTTTTCAATTAGTGTTACAAACATGATGATAGGACACATACAAGATGTCAACACTCCAGCAGTTGCGTGGTAAAATCTGGTGCAAATGTTCCAGACCAATACAAAGGCAAGGAAATTGCAGCTAAAAAAAGAGCTGCATATTATGGAAAAGAAAAGCATATCTAAGAGTATGCTTTAAAGATCAAGGGCATTGTTGAATCCCTTGGGTCCATCAATGTATCAGTGGAAAATGATGATTTGGTGAGTGTCTATTTGAATGGGCTTGGCAAAGAGTACAAGCCGTTCAAGACCTCCATTATTCCCAACTTTTGGGTCTAGGTGTCTATGCTGATAGTAGAGGAAAACTCACTAGTAGGTGAGGACTCTTCTTCACAAAGCAAGAACACATCGGAACATGCCTTTTTCTCTACTTCAGGTAGAGACAGCAGAGGTAGAGGTTGTGGTTGAGGCCAAGGTGGTGGCCGACAAGGAAATCATAATTCTGGACAACAACAGTCCAATAATACACAATAGCAATCATACACAGGTGGAAGAGGCCAGTTTAGAGGAAGGGGGAGTCAAAGAGGCCGAGGTGATTGGCAAAAAAATTATACTGCAAATAGCATAGAGTGCTATTATTGTGGCAAACTAGGACACATGGCAAAGGAGTGCTAAAAAAGCAAAATGACATTAAAAGTGGAAAGTTGCAGCAAGGAAACTATGCATCATCTAGTAAATAGGGAGGTGATGAAAGAGGTGAGCAGTTATTTTTGTGATGCTCAGCACATGCTCAGTTCCATAACAGGAGATGTGTCTAAGATCTCAAGATACATGATATGTGTATTTTGGTGTCTCTAACCACATGACCAGTCATGGTGAGTGGTTTAGAGACATGCAAAAAATGAAAAACCTAGGTTATGTAGAAACATGTGATGATATTGTGCATCTCATTGCACATGTTGGTAAAGTGCTATTGTCTATACAGGATGGCAAAATGAAGTACTTGGTAGAT
This sequence comes from Cibotium barometz, assembly GCF_041138505.1. Taxonomy (NCBI): domain Eukaryota; kingdom Viridiplantae; phylum Streptophyta; class Polypodiopsida; order Cyatheales; family Cibotiaceae; genus Cibotium; species Cibotium barometz. Next base: position 51,569,753 of record NC_141075.1, read on the forward strand.
GTACATCATGTTCCAAATAGTATAAAGAACCCGGTTTCTATTGGGGCAGATGATTGAGCAGGGTTCGCAAGTGAGGTTTAATCCTCAAGGATGTTTTGTTGAAGACTTCAAAAATTAGTGTCTCTTGGTTGCAAAGGGTAACAGAAATGGTAGGATGTTCTCCTTGGATGTGAACATGCTTGAAGTAAAGGCAACCATGTTTGCGCATGGCACATGTGTCATTGCAGATATTGACATATGGTACAAGTGCATTGGTCATGTGAATGTACAATGACTGAAGTCTATGCAAGCCTAAAATATTGTTACAAGTTTGCTAAAATTTAAGGTTGATGATATGCATAAAGTATGTGAAGCATGCTAGCTTGGTAAGCAGGCCAAACATGCTTTCCCACATGAAAAACATGTGAGTGCAAGGCCATTATATGTCGTACATTCAGATGTATGGGAGCGACCAAGACTGCAACAATTGCATAATGCAGGTATTATGTTATATTCATTGATGACCACACTAGGAAAGTGTGGGTTTACTTCATGAAGGAGAAAAGTGAGGTGTTTGCTCACTTTTAGAGATTTAAAGTCTTTGTCGAGAAGGAAAAAGGCTTGTAAATAAAATTCCTGAGATCAAATGGTGGGGGAGAATATTTTTCCATTGAGTTCAGTGATCTTTTGAGGAAGCGAGAAATCAAGAGAGACAGTTTACATGTAGGTACACTCCGCAACATAATGGTGTTGCAGAAAGAGAAAATAGGCACATTGCAGAAGTGACACGTCCCTTCATGGCTAAAAAGAATATGCCACATTATTTTTGGGCAAAATCAGTAGTAAAACTGCTGTGTACATTATGAACATGACACCCACTATAGTTGTTCACGGTATGATGCCTAAATAGAAGTTTACATGCATAAGACCAGATGTGTCTCACTTGAAAGTGTTTGGGTGTATTACATATGTGCATGTTCCTGAGATAAAGTGAGAACAATGTTGGATCCAAAGGTAGAGAAATGCATCTTTATTGGTTATGCTATGGAGCAAAAAGGTTATAGATGTTATAACCCTACCACTCGTGAGATGCGAGTAAGCAGAGATGTTGTCTTTGACGAGATGATATGCACCAACAGTGAAGGCAACAGAAGATGCATATGTAAGAATTGTTGATGCTTCACCACATGTAGAGCAGCAATCACAAGTGCTTAATGGACCTGGAGAGTCCTGTAGTAGTGGATCCAATGTTAGCCCATGGTCACAGGCATGTTGAAGACAGATGTAGGTACACATGTATCACACAAAGGGAAGGAAAAGGTAGATCAACCCTTTGTGCCTGATCTGTTAACAGGTCACTCATATGTGGATGGTGACTTTAGCGGCTTTGAGCATAGCCTTGATGAGGATCCTGGTATTCCATCTGTGGTTACTCCTAGTGTAAGGAGAACGAGGGTTGTTTTGAGGATACATAGCAGTGATCTAGGTGTATGCAAGTCTACGAGGGTTAGGTACCCTGTTGATAGGTTGAGATATGATGGATATACAACCCATCATTATGTTTACATGGTTAAAGCAATACAAGAATTGGATCCCACTTATTTTGAGTAGGCACTTGGAAATAAGAAATGGGAAGATGTCGTGAATGAGGAGATGTCAGCATTGGATACAAATGCAACATGGGAGTTAGTGCCTTTGCCTAAGAAAAAGAAGGCAATTGGATGTAAGTGGGTGTATAAAGTCAAGCATAATGCTGATGGTTCACTGAGCAGGTGTAGAAGGCAAGATTGGTGGGGCCAAAGGCTATTCACATACTTAGGGCATTGACTATGAAGAGACATTCAGCCCGGTTTTGCAAGAATGGCAACCGTGAGAGCTGTCATTGCTATGGCTATAGCAAAGGGTTGGTCTTTACATCAGATGGATATAAAGAATGGCTTATTGCATGGTGATTTGCAAGAAGACATTTACATGATGCAGCCACCAGGTTATGAGAGTGATGCGCACCTAGATTTTGTGTGCAAGTTACGCAAAGCCTTGTATGGCGGCTTGAAGCAAGCACCCACAGAGCATGGTCAAACAAGATCGGGGAGTATCTTGTTACCTTTGGATTTCAGATATCCAATGTAGATTTTTCACTTTACGTGAAAAAGACAGATAGAGAGATCATGTTATTAGTGATCTATGTGGATGACTTGATTATCATGATAGTGATGTTGACATACATGATGTCTAGAGGCTTTTGAAAAAAAAGTTTGTGATGAAGGATTTGGGTGAGCTGTGGTATTTCTTGGGCATAAAGATGGTGAGATCACCTCATTGCATTTTGTTATTGCAGAGGCAATATGGCTTGGATATGTTGTCCAAGTATGGTATGATAGGCTGTAAGCTTATTTCAGTGTCATTGGAGCAGAACACAAAGCTTTCCGCCCGGCAGATACTGGTGAGATTTTAGAGGACCCCACTACATACAAGCGCATAGTGGGTAGCTTGATCTACATGACCATTACTAGGCCATACTTGAGTTATGCTATTAGACTTGTGAGTCAGTTCGTGCAGGCCCCTAGGAAGCCACACTTGGATGCAGCTAGATGGATTCTTAGGTACATAAAGTTCACAATTGATTATGGACTTTTCTATGAGGCTGGTATAGAGATATAGCTACATGGATACACAGATACTGATTGGGTTGGTAGTGTTGCAGATAGGAGATCTACCAGTGGTTTTATGTTCTCATTTGGGAGTGTTGTTTGTGAGTTGGAGTAGTAAGAAGCAGAGCCAACAGTTGCCTTGTCGAGTACAATGACGCAGAGTATAGGGGTGCTGCTATGGCAGCGTATGAGGTAGCTTGGTTTCAGAAGCTACTTGGTGATATGGGTGAGCCCATGGATAGGGAAGTTTTCATTTATTGTGACAACATGAGGACCATACAATTGGCTAATAACACAGTATACCATGCTAGAACGTAGCACATAGAGGTGCACTATCACTTTGTGAGGGAGAAGGTTTTAGCAAGTGATGTAGATTTGGTATATGTCACACCAGAGGATCAGGTGGATGACATTTTCACAAAGGCATTGGGCATAGTGAAACTCTACATGTTTAGGAGCTTACTTAGAGTGCAGTGTGTTGTGTTGAGCTCGAGGGGGAGTGTTGAGATATCGAGCTCAACTAGTGCTATGGCAAACATTGATGACTTGCCTGGGTGATAGCTTCCGTACTTATGTCACTGGCATGGTTGGTGAGACTATGGTTGATATGCCACCAGTTGATGACAGGCTCTATGATAGCCATTTTGGAGTACTAGAGTTATGGCATAGTTATAGCGCCAGCTCATATAGTCGATTCACACTATAGACCGACCACTTTGTATGTTGTAGGAGAGTACTTTTCCTTTATGTATGTACTCTTATCTTTTAGTTATATGGTTGTAGAGAAGAGAAGAAGATAGAAGAACATTCATCCATCCATCTCTCTTGTGTCTTGCACTCTCTTGTGTATGTGTGTGTGTGTGTGTGTGTTAGCTTGCAAATAACTCAAGCTCTCTCTCTCCCCCACATTCTCTTTATTTTATTATACTACATCAAGATTTATTTTAGGATTGATTGGGTTACTAACTTATTGATAATGTTGAGGTAGTACGAAAGTATCTTTCTCATCATTCCAAAACTTGGTGGAATCAATTTGAAAGAACCCATTTGGATGTTTCTTCTCACGGTTGCTTGATCACCTCTATATATCACCTTGAACCATTTGACATCAAAGATGAGTAGATTAAATGCTCTAAACCAACCTCAAAACTATCTTAAATAGTTCCACACAATACTCAACCACAAAGCACCACTTTATCAACCAAATGGACCACAAGATGTAATTTAGTGAGAATTGTTCTAGGAAAGTTGTCCTCGATCATACACATTTCCTCAATAGAATTGAGATGAGCCATCTATAGGATCTATCTCCTTTAAGAATATGTACCTACATACATATAAATCAATTTATTATACATAACTTGTGAGCACATGAGAATACCAAATATGCAATATAACTTAGCTAGTGAATTCAAGAGAAGCTTCATACCTCACCAAGCTTTCGATTTTATAAATAGCCTCTGTCACATTCTTTTCTCCACCACAACCAACTATAACAATTGGAAGAATAAACTATGCATAGAAAAGATGGAAGTTAACATATGAGCCTACAAATTATCTACCATAAAGAGAAAATGAAAAAGAGAATATTTATATACCTGTGATATCTTGTGCCAATTATGTGTCTTGAGGGCATAAAATTGTACCTCTCCTTATTTTTGGTCTTTGTGAAGGAACCCTTCAATGAATGTATTACTCTTGTTGGTGTACAAAAAAAGGCAATCACACTTTTCACCTGATTGTACTCCTTCTTGGTTAATACCCATGGTGCCTTTGGTAGGACCATGTTACCACTCTTACTTCCAATTGGCCATGCACTTTGAAGGCATCCAATGTGTTATAAATTATCCCTAGCATCCTTTGTATCTGGTCCCAAATATTTGTTGCCACATTCTTGAAGATATGCATGGGATCTAAGAGATGATTGATCTTCATGTCACACCAATGTGGAAGTCGAAAGAAGATTGAATGTCTAGACACCCATCGGGTGGTGGATTGTGGGTGCTTCTCCATGCCTCAAATAAATCTCCACCTTTCATCACAAGTGGTGGGACATCATGTGGCACATACTTGGGATCTGAAGGAGGGAGAAATCGATGATGTTTATCATACACCACCTTCTTAAGTGTAGAGGGTCTTTCCGAAACAAGTGATGGTCCACAAATCAGACATGCATGATGTCCGTAGGTTGCCAAATCTATTTTAAAATAGAGATATAAAATTAAAGCTTAAAGTTTAAAATTAACCGGTTCAAGTATGTACTTGAGCTCTCTGAGAACCCGAGATATCATATATCGACCAAAGCAAACCTCTACCTCCATCTCATACCTATTTATTGGCCTTGAAACATCATGCACTTTGATACCTCGCCATAGTGTCTCAAGATCCTCAATAAACATCTCGAAGTACACATCCATGTTCGCCACCTTGTAGTTGCTAGGTACAAGGAGAGAAAGCATGATATGACCTTTCTTGATTACCACCATGGAGGGAGGTTGTAATTCACCCAATACAATAGGCCAAGGTGGACTTGAAGATAAATGGGTTAACACCATCTATACCCAAGCCAAGACGTAAGCGACGGGGCTCACCTTTAAACTCTGGCCCCCCATTGATGATCCACATGTTGCCATGCCGGTGAATCAGCTTACGATCCTCATGATGCCATCAGTTGCGATAAGTACCATGCCATGTCATGAGTTCTGCAATCCCCTTATATTTAAACATGTGTTAGATGTGAGGAATGATAGGGAAGTATCTCAACAGCTTCCAGGGAACTTTGTCTCCTTGAAAATCATCCCTATAGAGGCTCTCTCCACATTATAGACATTGTGTTGTATCTTTCTTAACCCCTCTAAATAGCACATGCAATCATTGAGACATGTGTGTAATTTTGTGTAATCCATACCTAGTATAGAGAACATTTTACGACACCCATCTGGTGAGTTCGGTAATAGATTTTGAGGGAGAAGAATTTGCTTGAGAATCCTACAAAATAACATAAGAAATCATATGTCAAAATATTTTCAAGGAGAGTGTATAAAACATGAGACATTTTCTATTTAAGAGAATAGAATGAGGCAATCTTACCTAAGAAGACTTGTGACACTTGCATCACTCCATCTATAAGTTGTTTGCAAATTTAATAGCTCCAAGTTTGCTCGTAGTGTGGAGTACGAACATCCCTCATACAAAGAGGTGCTTGCCTCTCTATGCAAGGTTTCCTCCTCTTGTGACATTGGAGCTTGCTCACTCTATCATCTATGACCTCCCGTCCAAAGAACTCGTTCACCATGTCATCCATGATGAAATTCTCTTCCTCCTCATGTGGCAATGGTGGAGGAACCTCATTCATTGGTTGTTGAAGATGAGTCTTAGCCATGCTTTTGAGATGAAGCCTTGCTACCTTCCATACTCTACCCGATGTCATTGAATGGTGTGGCAAGTTACCTAGCACTCTCCTACGATCATCCACCCTCTTACGGCAATGACATCATCCACACTTGGTCTTGGCAACAATGACTCATAAAATCCATACGTCGAGACATGCTCAATTGTTATATGATGTTGTATATATTGGCCCTTGCATCGATCACACATACAACAATTTTTTTCTCTCAACCATGCTTTGGAACCAACTTCCGACCCTTGATCACTGTCAGAGATGTGAAACCTGGCCAAAACTGATTGAGGGTTAGTATAAAAACACTTGAGCTATCCAAAACGTATGATCGAAATTTGCCCATGATTTTGCTGCTAGACAGCGATTACAACAGCGTTCTTTGAGTTGCCTGGTAGCGAAGTTAGCAGAAAAATTTTGCTTTGATGGGCAACGACCTAGAAACTGGGACTCTTGCTGCCTAAATTGCCATCGATGGGAGTCTTTTCTTTCTACCTAGTTTGATTACTTGCACATGTGGAGAGGATGCCTGCATATCCTGCAATTCCTCCTACTACAACTCTTCCCTCAAGCCTATTTCATCAAGCCTCTCTTTCTCTCCAAGGTAAGTGCCCCTTTCCTTTCTTGCTTTCTCCCAAGCTTTCGTGGAAAGATTCAATGCTTTCTTCCATTCCAAGCTTTCATGGAAAGCTTCTACATAGCTCTATGTGAGATTTTCTTTCCCCTCCCCTGTCTTTTCTTTCCTTTTCTCCCTTGCACTAACCCTAATCCTAGCCCTATGCATAGGATCTAATAGAGAGCTTTGATGGTGGAGAGCTCTCTATCTATTAAGCATTCTATGCATAGAGCTAGGGTTAGGGCAACATAAACCAATTTCTTTCAATCACTTATGCATTAGGAATAGGGTTTAGGGTACTCAAGTCTTTTTTCTCTTCTCCTCCTTGCTTGCTAATATGTTAAAATGAATTAACTTTTTGATTTATTATGTTTCGTTTTTGTAGGTTTATTCAAGTGAATAACTAACAAGGGTTTAGGCCAATCCTCTCCTACTACGGCTTCTCAAAGAAGAGGTAATCCCTCTTTTTCCAGTCTTTTTTTATGCTTTTCTCTTTTTTAGGGTTAGGTCAAGTTATGCATAAGCCTTAAGCTTATGCTTAGGATTATGTAATAAGCTTATGCATAAGCCCTATGCTTTATGGGGTTAAGGCTTATGTATAAGCCTATGCTTAAGGCTTGAGGCTTAAGGCTTATGTAATAGGCCTATGCTTAAGGGTTAAGGCTTATGCATAAGCCTTAAGCATAGGCTTATGTATAAGCCTATGCTTAAGGCTTAAGGCTTATGTAATAGGCCTATGCTTAATGCTTATGCTTAAGCCTTATACATAAGCCCTATGCGTATGGTTAAGGCTTATGCATAATCCTATGCTTATGGTTATGGCTTATGCATAAGCTTTAAGCCCTATACATAAGACTTATGCATAAGCCTATGATTAAGGCTTATCCATAAGGCTTATGATTATCATTAAGGCTTATGCATAAGCCTATTCTTAAGGCCTATGCATAAGCCTTAAGCCCTTATGCAATAGGCTTATGCATAAGCCCTTTCCTTATGGTTAAGGCTTATGTGCATAAGACTATGCTTAAAGCTTATGGCTTATGTTTAAGGCTTATGCATAAGTATAAGCCCTATGCTTATGGTTAAGGCTTATGCATAAGTATAAGCCCTATGCTTATGGTTAAGGCTTATGCATAAGCCTTAAGCCCTATACATAAGGCTTATGCAGCATAAGCCTATGCTTAAGGCTTACGGATTATGCATAAGCCCTAAGCTCAATGAAGCTTTGATTTTTTCTTCTAAAACCAACTAATTAGTAATCCATTGCTTGTAAGCTCTCCCTAGATGCACATGTGGACTGCCAGATAGTAGCTGGCGAAAATTGCTAGCAAATTGTCACCTCCATGCCTACATGAAAGAGCATTAGTTTTGGGAAAAAAATCAGATCCCAATGCATATCTTGCAAGATAGAGGCATTCCTCTCACACTAGGGGGTTTTCCAACATGAGGAAGAAGCCTACGGCCTCCATTTTGTGAAGAAATGCAGCCCATGGCCAGTTTTGATCTGTATAACAGTGGCAAATCATGAAACAAGATAAGGTAAGTGGTTACATGAATTCATTCATTAGATAAAGGATTAATGTTAAGATTACACGTGTGAATAGGGTTAACGTCATTTATTACCACTATTTGTGTATGTTCTTGCCTTGCTTTTCCTCCACTTGATTCTTCTCTTAAACTGATTTTGCTTATCCTCTTCTTAATAATAAGTAGGTCATGTGTGGCTTGGTTTGTTAAATCTCACATAATATTTTAGTTAATTTTGTTTTTACATAATATTTTCACATAACTACTACACCCTCTCTTGCACATAAGGTGAGCAACATCTCTAATGCCCTATTTTTGTTTCGGTTTTCAAATGCTCTAATTCCCTTTTCATTTTGCTTTTTCAAAACAATCTCTAGGTTTTTCTTTTGTAGGTGTTTTGAGGAGCTCACCATCTTACGTAACTCCTCTCCAATCCACTCAGCTTGTTAATTCAAGTTGGTGCTCTTTGACTTTTTTAATTCATGCATTATTGGCACCCTAGGATGTGGGGACTCAGTTAAAATTTTTGTTTGTTTACTCTATATTTATTCTCTAATCACCTACAATCCTCATGATGCCATCAATCGATCCCACATCATGAGTTCTGCAATCCCCTTACATTCAAACATGTGTTGGATGCGAGGAATGATAGGTAAGTGTCTCAAAACCTTTCAGGGAACTTTATCTCCTTGCAAATCATCCCTATAGGGGCTCTCCCCACATTGTAGACATTGTGTTGCATATTTATTAACCCCTCTAAATAGCATACAATCACTGGGACATGAATGTATTTTTGTGTAATCCATACATAGCATAGAGAGCATTTTATGACACCCATCTTGGAGTTTAGTAATAGATTTTGAGGGGGAAGAATATTCTTGAGAAGCCTACAACATAGGGTAAGAAATCATATGTCAAAATATTAGCAAGGAGAGTATATAGAACATGAAATATTTTCAATAGAATGAGGTGGTCTTACTGACGAAGACTTGTGACACTTGCATTACTCCATCCACCATAAGTTGTTTTTGCAAGTTCAATAACTCCAAGTTTGCTCACAATGTGGAGTACAAACATCCCTTATACAAAGGTGTGCTTGCCTCTCTATGCAAGGTTTCCTCCCCTTGTGACATTCGAGCTTGCTCACTATCATCTATGACCTCCCGTCCCCAAAGAAGTCATTCACCATATTGTCCATGATGAGATTCTATTCCTCCTCATGTGGCAATGGTGGAGGCACCTCATTCATTGGTTGGGGAAGATGAGTCTCAACCATGCCTTCCATATGAAGCCTTGTCACCTTCCACACTCTACTCAATGTCACCGAATGGTGTGGCATGTTACATAGAACTCTCCTATGGTTCTCCTCCATGTCATCATCTGCACTTGGTCATGCCTTTGCCTCATGAAGGCCATATGCTTGGACATGTTCAATTGTTATACGACATTGTCGTATATACTGGCCCTTGCATTGATCACACACACATCGAATTTTTTCTCTCAACCATGCCTCGGCGGATCCAACTTTTGACCCTTGATAATCACTGTCAAATATCTTTAACCTAGCCAAAACTAATTCAGGGTTCATACAAAACACACAACAACATCCAGTACTGCAAATAAAAAATTTACCCAGGATTTTGCTTACTAGACAGCGACCACAGCAGCGTTTTTTCACTGCATAGTAGCAGTGAAAATATGATGCTCATTAGTGAAGCTAGCAAGGAAATTTCGTTGCTCGGTGTAGCGACCTACGAAATTGAAACTCCCACCTACCGCGGGTTTCAATACCTATGTTAACCTATGAGACGGACACTAAGACGTACTATGTTTTACGTCATTAATTTAAATATTCTGAGTCATGGGCCGGGCTTGTCGGCACCATATGTTAAGGATGAAGGGATTGGGTGATCGCCGATGAGAGGTGCACCTTGAATATCAGTAGGATAAGGGTTAGGGTCGGCCGGCCATGTATGGGCGCCCAAGTGTGAACGGCCAAGTCACCTATAGGAGTCAAATGTAACCCTAAAATCCTCATTCTCATGTGTTGTGAATACAAGAGTGCTCTTGCCTTATCTCCTTGGTTTCCTTCTCCTGCGTGTGTGAGAGAGAGAGAGAGAGAGAGTGAGAGAGCGATCGAGTGCACTGGGTAGCGGCACGGCGGCGACGGCGAGGCGGTAAAGCGGCGCGATGGCGGCTTCTCCTTCACGGCTCCTCCTTCCTGGTTGTATGCTTGCAGCCATTCGTGGCTCGCGTACGGTGTTCGGCAAGTCCCCAGCTATGACCTGTGCGACAAAAGCGCACATTTTTGGCACCGCTGCTGCCGGGGAGTTGCCCTGCACCAAGCTCCAGTTTGCAGCTCGACTGCTGCGTGAAGTTTAATCTACACTGTAGGAAAGCGACTGTGTGTTTGTTGTTGAGGTGTTTCTGTGTTTTGCAATCTGTTTCTGCAATTTGTTTTCTGCATTTCTGTTTCTTTTGTTATTTTTTCGCTCCGCGTGTGGGCGTGCGTTCTGTTATCTGGTTATCTACGTGCCGGGGGGAGATTTCGGAATCCCCAGATCTGTGCTGTGTGCGAACTGCGCCGCGGCCAAGGCTGAACCCTAAAGAAACCCTAGAAAACTTATCTAAAAAAAACAAAAAATAAAAATTTTAAAAAAAATATATAAAAAATTAAAAATTAAATTTTATTTTTAAAGAAAGAACCAAACGTGTGGAGAGGAAAGATTTTCTAATTGGAGAAATTTTTTTTGAAAAGAAAGAACCCTAATTGACCCTGGCCCCGGCCCCGGTCGCGGTCTTTTGATATATATATATAGGAGAGTGAGCCTCCATAGCTTTCTTTCAAGTGAGAGCTTATGGGAAGTTGTGCCCTATATGTAGCCCACTCCCCAAGGAGTAAAGTGAGCATGTGGGATAAAGCCCTCACCCTTTCCTCCACAAGCAAATAGGTTTTTGCCCCTTCCCCCATAGGGAAACGGACTGTTTTGAGGACCACAGGAGCTCTGGATAGGCGAACATGGTGCTGTAAAGCACGCTAGGACCCTTTGAACGATACGCTCATTTCGAGCTATCACACGCCCTAGTCCAAGTTCGACCGTAAGTAAGGGGGTCAAAAACGAGTTAAAAACAATCTAAAAACAATCTAAAAACAAGTAAAAACGGGGTGCGAAACACCTAAGAAACCACTTGTGTGAGTTTCAAGGGTAGTTGCCAACACACGTAGGGTACCCACGTCACATGCATCTACGTTCTGGTCAAGTGCTAGAGCCTGAACCACTAGAAAGCGTTTCAGTTTACACAGGCTCACACCATCCCTCCACGTTGGCATCTTGGCCTTCGGCTGGAACCCAAGGGAGTGCAACCCAAGATCCACGAATAGTGGATAGTGACTCGTCCTCTGACTCAGAAGCCATGGAAGGGCACCCTACCAAGAACCCTGAGGAGACAAGCCAAAACATGCCAGTGTTGTGGGCCCCACAACCCGGATCTAGCATGTTTAGTCGTCTAATAGAGACCTTTAGTAGAGCTACACGCTCGGAACATACGACAAGTGAAGTAAATGAAGAAGGAGGGGTAGTGGATTCGCCATTCACATCTTATGTAGACCCTACCCTCCCAAAGAGTGTCCATGTGGATATTCTACCCACTTCGTTTAATGAGGGCCCTACTGAGCTACCACCTTCCGCCGATGCTCTTCCTAAAGTAGAGGTCCCTAGAAGCCAATCCATAAGAAGTGACATTGCGTCCACTTCAAGAGAACCGTTTGGCACACCAAGTCTGGATGGGATATTTCTCAATGAAAATTGGGAATATGATCTACACACAGAGACTCTAACGGACCTATACACAGGTTACACATACCATGTAGGTTGGTTAGAAGTCCTACGATCTACATCTCGCGCCACTAATCTAGAGGAGCAACAACAAATGATATGTGAGGTTATTCATAGAATTATCCAAATTTAGAGGCAAAATAGGGGAGTGAACTTAGGTTCCACTGGCCCTATGAGATTTTTGGATACAGGCAAGGCCAAACAACCAACCCTATCACAATTGGAGACTCCCTCGATGAGTCCCATAGACCCTTCGTATGTTGTTTCACCTGGAGTCTCAATGCAGGTTGAGCCCACGAGCAGTAGCTTTAGCTTCCCAACCTTGGCTCAACTTTCCATTAAGGAATCCACAATGCCTACCCCAATGATGAGCATGACAGAAAGCGCACCTGTTACCACTGTAGTTAGTACGACACCGCTACTTAGTGGAACAGTACCTACAACAGTGTGTGCCAGTGCCTATCAGCCTTATGTACCTATTGCTACTCATGCTCATGTAGCTCCTACGCCTGTTGGTATGCCAATGGCGTATGCTCCACGACCACCTTATCATAACCATTATCCAAGGGGAGCTAGGCCTAGTCACATATCATATCCTACGTC